>NC_091140.1:19620863-20228398 GCF_041381155.1 Argopecten irradians
GCTATGAACAACAGAAGAGTATTTGTTTTTGAAGTTCAATATTTGTATTACACTTAAAGGCCCACTACCTTTCCGAAACGGCTTTTAATTTTTAAAATGGGAATGTAAAACAAGATCGATAATTTTGTAGAGTCCTAAAAATTATTAACTTACCGTTAATACTACATTTATCATCATCTTCTGAACGATTTGATTAAAATAAATAAAATGTTTATTTTCATAACGCAGGTCGTATTATGTTTCCCGCCGTCGTCCTAAATACCGCGCGGTAGTTGACTATTACTGCGCCAGACGGCAAAACAGCGAATTGACTCTCTACGGTTTTCATATATTACGCAGGCAATCTTGCATATGTTTGGTGTCGTAACCTTATTTTAGATCATCGGTATGCATTTTCTGGTGTTATTAATGTTTTTCAAGAAACCTTTATATTTTGCTCCGGAAAGGTAATGGGCCTTTAACCAAGACTTCACAAGCTACATTTATGTGAAAAAATTCCATTGCTTAATTTTCAGATGTTATTTTCAGACGGTGGTTACAATGCCGAGACCATTTATGTTCCAAATATTTAAAAACCAATGCACTTGTGCATTCATAGCACATGTAAATTCACCTACATACATGTATATGTATAGTTACTGTACCAGATACATGTATATTGTATCTAATACTTGATGTATATCATGATGTCGAAATCAACTTTGGTTAGCCGAATGAGAAAAAACGTAGTAGTATTCTGGCGTTGCTTATTTGACACATTCTGATACATCGGAGTTATGTCCCTTCGTTTCAAGTGACGGAGTGAAATAAAGGGAAGCAAATCTGATAGATAGAGTAATTTGACGATGACTAGAATGGTGCTAATGGAAGCTTAGAGCGTAAGAAAATAAGTGTGAATGAATGTACCTGCAAGGTGGGAGAGATGCTGTAAAAGAGTTGATTGATGGTAGAGAGAGTAATTAAATAAGCGACATATACATTTTATTTTCATGCGATTGAACACAATAAATGCAAATGTATTGAATATTTTATGTTTTGCTTTAGTTCTTTCAATTATTTGTCGTACCAGATATGACATATAGATGGGTATTGTTTATGAAATAACACCGATTCACTAAAGGTTATGACATAACACAGCACCCTGTAGAAACGTTTATAATTACAAGGATTTATAAGTCTTATATACGTCCTTGATAATTATAAGGATATGAATATGAAGTTGTGACCAAATTTTAAAACTGGCACGATTCATTTAATATCCCCAAACCACTGTAGCAATGTGAATATCACCTATGGAATGAAATGTATTCGTATGGTACCTGCATACCACTTATGTATATGCTAAAGTCTTATTCATTGGCGGCGTCGAAACATCCTAAATGTTCCATGGGTCATCACTGTCGTATTATCCATCCCTGAATTCTATAGTAGAACGGAATGTAGCATTTCAGGAGACAGAAACTGACCATTCACAGACCTATAAAGTCTTTCTTATAAGATTATGTACATGTAGGGAGCAACGCTTAACTTTAAAGTCATACAATCAACCACAATGTGCCGTTTGCAAGCTGCATTTATACAGGACAAAAAAGAACGTTTTGGCGTTATTAGAAACTGGTGAGTTGGAAGGGTTCACTTGGTCCTGCAACTGTTGCAAAGAAACAGAAACAACTCTTCTAAGGATAGAAAGTTCCCTTAGTCAACTTCAACATAACAGTGAACTCAGATTAGATCATGTCGAGAATAGAATTACGACAATAGAGGAGAGACAGGACAAACACGAGGAATATGTATCAACACAGATGGGCAATTTGAAAATGGTTGTAAAAGATGAGATAGTGAATGACCTGAAGAGTGAAATAACAAAAATTGTGGACCAAAGAACACAAGAGCTACAAGACGGAAAGAACCGAGACACAAACATAATAATTTTCAATCTTCCAGAGTCCCGTAGCGAGATTACAAATGAGCGAAAAGATGAGGATCGCCGGAAACTTCAAGCCATTGCTGACTCGATTGGTGTTCCTGACCTAGCTAGATATCATCGCTATGTTCAGGCTAGGTCGACCAGAGCCCAGTAGTAACAAAACTAGACCCCTAAAAGTTATCATGAATAACAAAAAGCAGAGAAAACTTCTCCTGGAAAACTCTAAACTTGTCCGAGAAAAAGCAGCACTTGACTTGAAAAAAGTTATTATAGTTCGGGACATGACCATTGAACAAAGACAAGACCGCAAAAAAAAAATTTGTAGAGAAGAAAAAGAATAATAACAAACAAAAAACATCGCCGGAGACAGAGATGGAAGTGGACAACAGAATTGATTCACAGACAACATCTTATTCTGTCAGATCAACAAATGAGATTAGTCCTCATCTTATTCTGTCAGATCAACAAATGAGATTAGTCCTATAAGATGGTCCTTCAACATGACGTCATACAATCATGACGTATCTTCAGGTGACATGACGTAAGTGTACAGCCAGGACACTATCCTTGACAGTAGAGTTCCGACATCGCCAGAAGTTGAAAGAGTCTAGGATGTTAATTTTAAGGAGGCTTTTACTGTAAATAATGACATCAATACCACTATCGACCAATCACCTTCCCTCATCGTTTTTTATTCAAATGTTGATACCCTCACGCCAAGCAAATTATCAGAGCTGGAGCAAATGGCAGTCGAAAAATCACCAGACATTATATCTCTTACTGAAGTTTACCCAAAAGCCACCACAAAAGTATATCAGGAACTCTACAATATACCGGGTTATGACACTCACCGAAACGAAGAAGGAAAAAGGGGGATTCTTATTATGACAAAGAAAAATCTCAACGCTATGAAAGAATTAACTTCAATTAATTTCGACGAACATGTATGGTGCAGCATAAATTTGAAAAACAAAGATAAATTACTGATTGGAAACATCTACAGAAGCCCGAACAGTGATAACGACAATAACATCAAATTACAACACCTTTTAACTGATGCACTGAAACGATCATTTAGCCATACTTTAATAACTGAAGACTTCAACTTCAAAGAGATCAATTGGAATAACTGTTCGACCTCAGTTACTGAACGTCATCCAGCCTATGAGTTTTTTAGAAACGACGAAAGATCTTTTCCTCAATCAGCATGTCCAGCTTCCTATTAGATATAGAGAGGGTCAAACGGCTAATTGCCTTGACTTGATCTTTACCAACGAAGAGGGAATGGTTGATGAAGTTGTACATTTACCCGGACTTGGTCATAGTGATCACTTGCTGTTGACTTTTAATCTTAACTTGTATTCAGACACAGCGATTAAAACCACACTGAAAAAGAACTATTTCAAAGGAAACTACGATAACATCAAAGAAGAATTAAGAAACAAAGATTGGCATACTCTCCTAGAGGGAAAGGGAGCAGAGGAATCGTGGAAAGCCTTCGCTGAATTTGTATCAATAATAGTAGATAAAAACGTACCAGTGAGCAAAGGCAATTACGACCATCCAAAGCAATCAGCCCCTTTAGACAAACTAGCTAGAGAGAACATCAAGGATAAGCATAAAAAGTGGTTAAGATATCAACACTGTAGAACAACAGAAAACTGGAATAAATACAAATTAGCGAGGAACAAGGCAACATCCTCCATTAGAGTGTCGAAATATCACTTTGAACGTAATATAGCCAATCACATAAAAGACAATCCAAAACAGTTCTGGAAATATATACGGTCTAAATTCTAAAACCAAAACAAGGCAATCCGTAGGGGAATTGGAAGATTCGTGTGGGAAAAGATGGAGTGACAGCAAAGACAAGGCCAATATGTTTAATGAATACTTCTCTAGTGTTTTCAAAGTTGAACCAGACGGAGACCTACCTACTTTCACTACTAGTAATTTCAACTCTGCATTGGAAAACGTCATCATAACTAAAGAAAAAATCCAATCAGCAATCTTGAAACTGAATCCAAACAAATCATCAGGTCCAGACATATTTCATCCAAAACTGATTTTAGAAACATCTGATGAACTGATTCAGCCACTAGAAATAATATTCAAGAAATCGATAAAAGAAAGAACATCACAATCAGATTGGAAGGTTGCTCATGTAACACCGATTCACAAAAATGGATCTAGACTCAAAACAGAAAATTGTCGTCCAATAAGTCTAACGTCGATACCATGCAAAATTCTTCAACGAATTCTGAAAGATGAAATCACCACTCATATGGAATCAAACGGCTTATTTTCAAATCACCAGCATGGCTTCATGAAAGGGAAATCCTGTGTGACACAACTCATCGAGGTCACAGATTACATTTCCAATGAAATGGATGAGGGGGAAAACGTTGACATCATATACCTCGATTTCAGTAAAGCTTTTGACAGGGTCCCTCACAAAAGGTTACTTCTAAAATTGGAAAAATATGGTATCAGTGGAAATGTTTTACATTGGATCAAAAACTTTCTCATTGGAATGAAGCAGCGGGTATGTATTGACGATGAATTCTCCTACGTAAGTGACGTCACAAGCGGGGTCCCGCAGGGGAGCATTTTAGGGCCAATATTATTTTTAATTTTCGTGAACGACATGCCGGAAGTTGTGCAAACTGTAATAAAAATGTTCGCCGACGTCGCAAAATTATTGAAAGGAGTAAGCAACAATGATGACAAAGAGGATCTACAGAGAGATGTTGAGAATATTTGCAAATGGACCGAGACCTGGAACATGCAACTTAATGCCAAAAAGTGTAAACACTTGTGTATCGGTAACTCCAAGGACAACATTAACAAATATAACATCGAAAATGAAGGTCAAAAGAGTGAAATCACCAAAACTAAATCCGAAAAAGATCTTGGCGTAACTTGTGATAGCAAAATGAAATTTAGTGAGCATGCCTCCAACTGTGTTTCAAAAGCTAACAGATCTTCAAAACCTTTACCTACATCGATACAACAATGTTCCTTAACTTGTACAAGTCCCTGATTCGGCCTAATATGGAATATGCATCATGCATCTGGAACCCTATGTTACTTAAGGATAAAATTGTGATCGAGAATGTCCAGAGGAGAGCGACCAAAAGATTAAATGGATTAACCAACTTATCCTACGAACAGCGTCTAAGATCCTTAGGACTACCAAGCCTTGAGTATAGGAGAAAACGTTCCGATCTCATACAAATGTTCAAGATTATCAACAACATTGATAAAGTCGACAAAGATAAATTGTTTACAATGTCTCCCATCACCTTCACAAGAGGTCACTCTAAAAAGATCTTGAAGCCAGTATCCAGACTAGAAGTAACCAAACATGGGTTTAACAGCAGAATTGTAGATATATGGAACAGTTTGCCAGAAAACGTAGTGTCTGCAAAGTCTGTGAACTCCTTTAAATCGCGCCTTAACCAGCACTGACACAATGAACCCTCCAAATTCTCTCCTACTTGTTATAGAGCTACCTGATCGATTATTTGATCACATACAAGGATACGCCTCCAGAAGTCAAAAGGACTTAAATTGGTGTTTTAATTACATGATTACATGATGATTACATGGTTATTCGGTTCTTCTTCTGTACATCAAAGGGTCAAATTTCCTGTCACGTGTGCTTTCGCTCACATTATCTTCAGTTTTGCTATGACATATTCCAGGAGTGGATATTTCGGCAGTGATAGTAACCCATGGAATATCGATGATGGCCTCGGGATAACTGCACATGTTTCACTTATAATCCTCATTGCACTTCCGGGTCTCGGACAGTGCTAGGTGGATAAATACAAAAGCTGAGCATTTTTTGATAGAATTGTGACATTTTTCATGCATGTAGATCTTTGGTTCCTTAGTAATTTATGATACAGTTAACGCTTCTTCTGAATAAATGCCAATTTAAGCTGCTATTTTTTGTCAATTCTTTTACAGACAAAAAAATATAAAGATATCGAATGAAATAGATTTCAAAATCATTAAAAAAAACAATGTAAAGAGTAAATGAGACACTATTTCTCTTTGCATCAAGCCGACATTGCTGTTGAAATATTCTGAGCCTTTGCAGTATTTACCGATAAGTGAATTATCTGTTATTTGTCCCCTCAATATGAATACGTATACATGAATAAACAATGAACATGCGTATGTGTCAGAAGAGCAATATGATGTGGGAAAACACAAATTCAAAATCTACGGAAGACGAACCATTGACCAACTTTGTTACGAGTGGTCTTACGGTGCTTTTAGTCGGCGTATAAATGTTACGGGACCACTTTTTAAGACAAACTTCATAAAGCTTATTAGTGGCTTGAATTTGGTAATGTGACATTCAAGACATCAAATGACTGGTTGGAAAGTTAAACAATGCATCACAGTATTGTATTCGGAACCATGAGTGTTGTACGAGGCGATGTCAGCAAAACTAAATTCACTGAGTGGAAAGCAAAGCTATGGACATGTACTTGGTGAAGGATATAATTTGTGGGACATTTTTTTTAATATAAATGAGACATGGCTAAACGAACTTTTCATTTTAAAGGAGAGGACTGTGCAGCAAGAAAACCTTCAAAGGATAGGACAATTGCCGCCTTTTGTGCTAGCGTGACCTGGGTAAAGATAAAACCATTGATCATCGACAAATCCGCGAAGCCAAGATATTTCAGTTAGGTAACACCAGAAAACCTACCAGTGACTTATAAAACAATGCGAAGGTATGGATGAACCTATGGTTTTAAACAGAGATATCAAAACCGGAACATTTTATTATTTTTAGACAATGCTCTATCCCATCCGATATTATCGTTGAAGTGAAATTCTTTCCACCCAATAGCACTTCACATGCCCAGCCTACGGGTCAAGACATACAGTTCACTGTACTACAAACAATAAAGCTGACGTGTAGAAAATGACAGGTAAGTGGTATCAATATTGAATAAAATAAAGACAATGATTTTCATAAATTGATTTTAAAAGATTTGCAATTATCATTCAATAATTACATAGTGACTTCAGTGTTTAACCCTCCATCATTTTAACTGGTTTAAGCGTGACGGTAAACTTGATTTAATCAATTAACTTTAACTCTTTATCGTTCATATCTTACAACTCCAGCATATGGTGAAGAAGATGAATTTTTATCCATCTCTCTATTGTCCACAGATTTAATGAAAATGTTTGTGGTGGATGCGATCTATAGGCTTAATAACTCCTGAAATGAGGTAGCACAAACAACCATTGGGAAGTGTTTTGCAAAATGTGAATTCACACTTTTTTATTAAATTAGATAACGTCCTATTAACTGCCAGGGTCATGTAAGGACGGTCGTCCATGTATGCGGCGTGTAGTGTGTATGGAGTGCGTGGTGCTTGGTTTTGGAGGCTGCGGTATATTCATGTTATGTTTTTCTTGTGTAGTGGGATATTTGCCCATTTCATAGTGCTACATCAATGAAGCATGCCGCCGATTTAAGAGACCAAGCAATACACCCAACCCGGTCACATTATACTAACAACGGGCGAATCAGTTGTCCCAATCCTTTAATGCCTACCTCACTGGAGCGAGCGCTCAGCAGATGGCCAAAAGTAAGGTTGTGTCAAGGAAGACGTTAGGAATGAGACATTTAGCTACCTAGGAAGAAGAGAAAGAAAAGATCCTAAAGTTAGCCGCCTTTTACGATCATGCTATAGGGACAGCAATCTAACGCCCAGCCTGCAAGGCAGATGTGAATTGTTACATTAACGAATAACAGAAAGGAGAAACCAGCAGCTAAATTCAAAACACAATTTAATTATATATACAATATTATACAGAGATGGTTTACAATATCTAAAGTAATTGGTGGTGGTACAAGAGTAATACGATGATTTAAAGTGTAACTTATCTGTATGCGAATGTCCTGGTATAATCCTTGATCCTTCCAGGTTTCAAATTCACAATAATCACAAATCCACAAGGAAATTGAATGTCCACCGATGATTTGAAAAGTTCCAGGCAATATGAATAAATCCACACAAAGTGTTGTAATAATCCACAGATAAAGTCACAATAGCTCTCCCAATAGAATCTTATATGGCGCTGTACAATTCTTGATATGTCTTATTACAGGTCTCATTACAGTTCTGATTAGCCTTGGACAGCTGGAGTTTATATAGCTAAACCCTAATTCAAGAATATTGGAGAACCTTCTACTTCTAGAAATATCTAACTAAAAGCAGTAAACAAATAAACACACATAACTTTCTGGAAATAGATCATTCTAGATCTCTACTTAAAATCAACATGTTTACAAACATATTTGTTTATACATGATTATATTCTAGAAAGTTCTATAACCTAGACTAATGATATGACCTTTATAGGATGTATTGATAAAAAAAAGCTATAGGAGTTATCTCCCTTATCTCATAACTACATGTATTTAGTGTCATACATAACACACCCCTCCTTAAAGAAAAGAAAGTTTTCTTGAAAAGGAAACTTTCTTGACATATCAAGTAATATTTAAATCCTTGATAAAGCATCAGCTAGAATATTGTCTTTCCCTTTGATATGTTTGATGTCAAGATTGTATTCTTGCAAAGTCAAACTCCACCTGAGAATTCTTTGGTTTTTGTTTTTCATTTTCCCAATGAATGTCAAAGGGTTGTGGTCGGTGAAGACCAACACAGGCACAACTGTAGTGCAGAGATATACATCAAATTGGTTCAAGGCCAAAATCAACGCTAAACATTCTTTCTCAATGGTGGAATAATTTCTCTGGTGTTTGTCAAACTTTTTCGAGAAATGACAAATTGGATGGTCAATTTGTTCAGTACTTTCTTGCATCAAAACAACACCAACACCTACATCACTGGCGTCAACAAACAGTTTAAACTGTTTATTAAAATCTGGAGCAGTCAGAACTGGTGAGTTTGATAGTATGGCTTTCAATTTCTCAAATGCAGACTTACATTCGTCTGACCAAACAAATTTGACATTTTTCTTTAACAAAGCAGTAAGTGGAGCTGCTATAACAGAGAAATTTTGACAAAATTTTCTGTAATATCCAGCCATACCAAGAAACCTCATCAGCTCTCTCTTGCCTCCAGGAGCTGGACAATCTATAATTGATTCTACTTTGACCTGAACAGTTTTAACCTGCCCCTGTCCTACAACATGGCCTAAAAATTCAACAGTTGCATGACAAAATTCACATTTCAATAAGTTTACAGTCAATTTCATGGTAGTGAGTCTTTCGAAGAATTCACGAATCCCGCGTAGATGGTCTTCCCACGTGTCGTGGTAGTTGATGACGTCATCAATGTATCCATCACAGCCTTCCAGGTCTGATATCACGCTGTTAAGAAGACGTTGAAATGTTGCCGGGGCATTCTTCATACCAAACGGCATAACTTTGTACTGGTACAAACCTTGTGAGGTTACAAATGCCGACACTTCTTTAGCTCTTTCTGTTAATGGCACCTGCCAATATCCTTTCAACAGGTCAAACTTGCTTACGTACTTGGCTTTGCCAACTTTGTCAATACATGAGTCAATCCTTGGAATTGGATAAGAGTCTGTTTTACTGACAGAGTTTACTTTTCTGAAGTCAGTACAGAACCGGTATGTCTTGTCTGGCTTTGGTACCAGAACACATGGAGAGCTCCATTCACTTTTGCTTGGTTCAATAATATCATTGTCCAACATGTATTGAATTTCTTTCTTTAAGTGTTCTTCTTTCAAAGGATTGACACGGTAAGGATGTTGCTTGACAGGTGGCGCATCGCCTACATCCACGTTGTGATATATAGCATCTGTTTTGCCTGGTGTATCCGGAAACAAATGTTTATACTCAAGTATCAAATCTTTAAGTTCATTGCGTTCTTTTTCCGATAGATGACATAGTTTCTTGTCCAAGTTCGCGAGCACATCTGAGTTCCGTAACTTAAGACCACAGTCTAAACCTACATCTTGTACACCACCATCTAAGTCTAATTTACAAATATCAGCTGTACTTTCACTTTGTGATGGTACAGAGGCCAAAGTAGCAATAGGTTGAGAGGTCTTGCTCTCTTCTCTATCTACATATTTCTTAAGCATATTAACATGACATAATTGAGTTTTCTTGCGCCTCCCTGGAGTTTGTACAATGTAGTTAACATCATCGACCTTTTTCTCAACAATATAAGGTCCAAAATATCTAGCTTGCAAAGGCTGACCCGGTATTGGTAATAGAGCCAAAAGTTTGTCACCTGGATCAAAACTTCTTGCACGGGCATCTTTATCATCATACCATGTTTTCATTTTGGTTTGAGTAACGGCCAAATTTTCTTTTGCCAGTTCACATGCCCTTGTCAACCTTTGCTTAAAGTTAGACACATACTCTAAGAGATTCACTTTAGAATCTTCGTCCAAAATTTTGTCTTTCAAAATTTTCAAAGGACCACGTACAGTATGTCCAAACACAAGTTCAAAGGGACTGAAGCCAAGAGATTCTTGTACAGATTCTCTAACGCCAAACAACAACATGTGTATACCTTCGTCCCAATCTCTTTTGTTTTCAAAACAATAAGATCTCATCATATTCTTCAATGTCTGATGAAAACGTTCTAAAGCACCCTGATACTCTGGATGATAAGCACTAGACTTATATTGCTTGATCTGGAGCTGGTACATGACTTGTTGAAAAATACCAGACATGAAATTCGAACCTTGGTCCGATTGGACAGCTTTTGGAAGACCAACCAATGTAAAGAATTTAACCAAAGCCTTGACTATGTTAGGGGCTTTAATATTCCTGAGTGGAATGGCTTCAGGAAAGCGTGTGGAAGCACACATAATAGTTAAAAGATACTCATTCCCAGACTTAGTTTTGGGTAGAAGACCTACACAGTCTATAATGACTCTACTAAATGGTTCCTCAAATGCTGGAATGGGGTGCAAAGGTGCAACAGGGATTTTCTGATTAGGTTTCCCTACCACCTGACAAGTATGACAAGACCTACAAAAATCAGCCACATCCCGTTTCAACTTGGGCCAAAAGAAGTGATCTAAGATCCTGTTATAAGTCTTGGTCACACCTAAATGCCCTGCCATAGGTACATCATGAGACAAACTTAGAATATCTTGCCTATACCTCGGTGGGACAACTATTTGATTGACAACCTTCCAGTCTTCCTCGGGAGACACATCAGGGGGGCGCCACTTGCGCATCAACACACCTGACTGACGGAAGTAACAAACCGGGACTTTCTCAGCCTCTTCCTCACTCAAAGCCCGATTACACAATAAGGAGATTTCAGGATCTTTCTCCTGTTCTACTATAAGCTCCTCTCTAGACAAAGATGATTTACTCATCATGTCAGACAAAGAAGTACCCTTGTTAGGAACAACTCTATCACTATCAAAGTCTACAGGATTGCTCAAAAGATCACACTTGCTCCCGACATTCTCTATATCATGAGCCAAGAAAGTGTCACCTAACCCTGGACTATAATGATCCTCAACTACTGCAACATCAGAAACCTTCTTACTCATTGAACGAGTTACAGCACAAGAAGGGAAAATACCAGGAAATTCCTGTTGAATAGTCTCAGCATCATCTGTTTTATCAGGGATACTGGACACTAAGGGATCTACCCTAACTTTCTCTCCAGCCAAGTCATTGCCTAAAATGAGCGACACGCCTTCTATGGGAAGTTCCGGTCTAACACCAATGGTGACAGGCCCAGTAACCAAATCTGACTTTAAATAAACACAATGGAGAGGCACATTAACAAAACCTAACTCTACACCTTGAAGCAAAACACTACTACCAGATGAGGTCTCCTCAGACAAAGGCACTACGCCATCTAATATCAAAGAATGAGAAGCCCCAGTATCTCGCAAAATCTTCACAGGTTTCAAGTTGGTAATATCACTAGTAAGTGAAACAAAACCTTCAGAAATGAAGGGAGAGTACTTCTCCAAGACACTATCAGACTCTGAGCTCTTAATCTCAACAGACACTTTAGAATCTTCCACAATATTACTAAGTTTCTGACTAGGCTTTGACATAGCTAACACAGAAGGAACTGACTGTTTACGCCTTTGCTCCTTACGCTGGAGAGAATAACATTCAGACATAATATGTCCTACTTTCTTGCAGTAATTACAAACAGGACCAGAAGGAGACCCCACACCTGCCCTATGATCTGTTTTAGAATCAGACTTAGTCTTATCACCTAAAATAAGGTTTGTCGTTAGAAGGGCCACTAAAGGTTGGGTTCCTAGGCTGACCAAATTTACTAGTACCTGTGGTACTGTTTTTGTCTTGAGAACTGTTTTTAACAAATGAGCCTTTGTGGGTGAGAGCGTAATCATCAGCCATTGTAGCTGCTTCACTAAGTGTTTCAACTTTTCTCTCATCTAAGTGAGTTTTTATGTTTGTGTGGACACAACGTTTAAACTCCTCTATCAACAATAATTGCCTCAATTGACCAGAATCCTCATCAATTTCTTTAGAATCACACCACCTATTAAATAATTGTTCTTTTTCTCTGGCAAATTCTACATGAGTTTGTTCATCTCTCTTTCTCGAGTTTCGAAATTTCTGGCGGTAAGCCTCAGGAACTAACTCATAAGCTTTCAAAATAGCTTTCTTGACTACTTGGTAATTTGAAATGTCATCTACAGATAAAGAAGAATAAATGTCTCTAGCTTTACCTATCAAGACACTTTGAAGAAGCATTGTAAGCTTATCTTCAGGCCATTTCATACTATCAGCTATTTTCTCAAAATGCAGAAAATACTTGTCAACTTCTTTCTCTTGAAAAGGAGGAACTAACCTAATGTTTCTACTGACATCAAAACCTCTGTTTCCTTGTAAACCCCTAAAAGTTAGATTACTTGAACTGTCTTGAGAAGCTAGCTCTAATTCTTTCATTCTAAGTTCTGTTTCAGCTTGAATTTTCTGCTTCTCTAACTCTAACATCTGATCTCTCTCAATTTCTTTTTCTCTTAACTCTCTTTCTTTGTCTATTTCTTTTTCTCTTAACTCTCTTTCTTTGTCTATTTCTTTTTCTCTTAACTCCTTTTCTATTTCTCTTTCTCTCATTTCTTTCTCTATTTGTTTCATTTTCATTTCATGTTCAAGTTCCATTTGTCTAATTTGGATTTCTGAAGTGACTGTTTCCTCTATACTATCTAATGCACTAGAGTCAAATTTGCCATTGTCAACAAAATATCTTATAATTACATTCCTAATTTCAGCTTTCCTCAAATTAGTTTTGATAGTAAGGCCTAAATGTTTACCCAATAACAGTAAATCCTTCTTACTAACTTGCAAAAGAACTTCCAGGGATGGCGCTTTAACAAACTGTTCTACCTGCATAGAAGTCATGTTAATCTAGCTGTTGGTTTCAAATGTAAACTCCAAGTTTTAAACACAAATTTTGAAAATTTCTTAATTAATTTTTCAAAGTTAGATTCCACAAATAAAATATCGATCTCGGACACGAGCCCCCAATTTCTGTTACATTAACGAATAACAGAAAGGAGAAACCAGCAGCTAAATTCAAAACACAATTTAATTATATATACAATATTATACAGAGATGGTTTACAATATCTAAAGTAATTGGTGGTGGTACAAGAGTAATACGATGATTTAAAGTGTAACTTATCTGTATGCGAATGTCCTGGTATAATCCTTGATCCTTCCAGGTTTCAAATTCACAATAATCACAAATCCACAAGGAAATTGAATGTCCACCGATGATTTGTAAAGTTCCAGGCAATATGAATAAATCCACACAAAGTGTTGTAATAATCCACAGATAAAGTCACAATAGCTCTCCCAATAGAATCTTATATGGCGCTGTACAATTCTTGATATGTCTTATTACAGGTCTCATTACAGTTCTGATTAGCCTTGGACAGCTGGAGTATATATAGCTAAACCCTAATTCAAGAATATTGGAGAACCTTCTACTTCTAGAAATATCTAACTAAAAGCAGTAAACAAATAAACACACATAACTTTCTGGAAATAGATCATTCTAGATCTCTACTTAAAATCAACATGTTTACAAACATATTTGTTTATACATGATTATATTCTAGAAAGTTCTATAACCTAGACTAATGATATGACCTTTATAGGATGTATTGATAAAAAAAGCTATAGGAGTTATCTCCCTTATCTCATAACTACATGCATTTAGTGTCATACATAACAGAATTCACACAAGGAACAGTGAGTACAAACAATGGTTCTACAAGTGAGGACGACGACGATGATGATAATGATGACAACTTGCTCAAAGGAGTCGTTTTACTGCAAATTTCGCAAAGTTGTCATTCCAACATTTGAAACAGCTGACATTGACTGGGATCAACATGATGGTGACATTTTAAAACTATATATGTATATTGAAACTAAGGTTTTCTTGTACGTGAATAGATTTAACGTCTAATATATATTTATTAACTTCTAAATTAATCCGTTTTATCGTATTTGTATTTGATTTTCCCTATATTTCACAGGCTTTATTGCACATGCTATCAATATACATACAAAATAATTTAAGATTTGACAATTGATAATTGTTGGCATCATTGTCGATGAAACCGTTTTGAAAGTCGTTAACAAACAATTAAAGGAGGCATTATTTCTCTCTGTATCAAGCCGACATTGTTTATGAAATACTCTAAGCATTTGCAATAATGAGAAGTATAAACTGTAATTTGTCGCCTCAATATGAATACGTTTATATAAAAGCGTAATAGACACCAGAGCAATATAGTACCTGGAAACACATATTAAAATTTTATGAAAAAGGAAATCGGAGTTTATAAACACAAAGTGCCTGGTTAAACGCCAACGTCACACAGGAAACGAAGATATTAAGCAACTTTGTTAAGAATTGTTTCAGGACGCTGTCAACGTCATGGGACCAATGTTATAAACAAATGACCCGAAGTTTGTCAGTGACTAGGGTAATGTTACCTTTTAAGGCATCGAATGACTGGTTTGGACAGTTTTACAAATGCCACATTATTGTATTAGATACTATGAGTGCTGAACGAGACGATGTCAGTAAAAGTAGACAGTGGGTGGAAACCAATTACTCAATAGATACAATTTGTGACATTTCCAATATGAACGAGACAGGATTTTTTATAGAGACACTACTTAACATAAGTTAACAAACTTTCACTCCTTTTAAGTTTTAAAGGAGAGGGATGTTTAGAAGGCAAACATTCGCAGAAAGAATTTCTGCTGCCCATTTGTGCTAGCATGACCGGAGGAAAGACAAAACAATTGATAGGTGAGGAACCGCAAGATTGCTGTAAAACTAAAAGTTTTGACTAAAACCTACATCCTCCAGACACAAAAAAGAGGCGCCGTAATTGAAACTAAAGTTGCCAAAAATGTCTCCTGTGCGACAAAAGAAGGATGAATCTGTAGATTATTTTCTACTACAGTATAGTAGTCAGCTGTTATTGAGTACAGACCAACAACCTTCGAAATTATTATCTCTACTCTTCCAGTCCGGTGTCGTGTTCAGCAGATAATGATACTTAACATCTTCATGGAACAATAATTAGGGTGGAACGGAAGACCAGAAAACAACATTTTAATTTGAAGCCCGACCATGCATTGGAAATCCTGATTGAGGGTAGACAGGGATCCTTGTTGAATCCTATTTTATATCTGCTAACCAACAGGCAAGTTGTTGAAGTCATAGTGAAAAAGGGAAAGAGAAATATCATACAGTGGTTTTTGTGATAACTTGATATACCTTCATTGATGATCTAGTTCTCTCTCAAATTCATGCAGCAGACGATGCAATCAGGGACACTGATACAACATCTTATCTAGATACTCTGGGGTAACGTAGTCAAAAAACCTTTATTACGTTTGACGACCAAGCGCTGATATGGACTGCTTCACACACATTTTGCGGCATAATCGACAAACCATAGACGGGGCAGATGTTAAAGTGAGACTTTAAAGGTTTCCATTAGCTGAGAAATTTGGATTAATATACTAACTTTGAACAGTAAATCACAATTTCAAATACCACAATTAAGCATGTATTATTCTGTGGTTTGGAAACATGAATCACTATGATTGAACAATAAGAAAACACAGACCTTAGTTAACAACTGCCTCAGAAAAATCCTCCTTTGTTAATGGCCAGCAACCGTAATCTGCCGGCAAGAACCAAACAGAAGCCAGCAGAAAAAATGGTGTTGATTGCTCATGGTCTAAGGAAAAGGCTAGTTCTGAACTGGGTTCAACATGTGAAGAGAAAGAAAGGTTCTTCAACAACACTCACTAGGTACATGTAGCAGGGTGTAGATGTTGGGTCGAATAGGGTGAACAGGAATACCGGGATCAGTATGTCAGGACCTCGACGAATTCTTTTTGGCCAAAGTCTAGTCCAGGATATAAGTATGCTTGTCCTTATATGTTCATTTTCTAATGCTGCATAACAGGTAATATATGTATGACACCAAAATGAATTTATAAATACATTTTGCGTTATGAGATATTGCATACGGGGAACAATGTTCAATTCATAATGTAAGTAAACAAATGTAGTTATTAATTACCTCAATCAAATAGATATCTCAGACAGCAACTAAACGTCTAAAACAAATTTTCTTCCATTCGGTTATGAAACATCTAATGCACATGTAGTTGAGACGATGTTACAGCATGTGCCACTGTATTATGTTTGATATTATATCAGAAATTTATAGCGATGACCCTTCGTGATGGGGGCTATATGACCGTTAAACGAATGCGAGGCTAATTCAATTCAAATCTACATGATGTTTATTATTGTTGATTATGCAACACTGTGTCCAGCATGTTAGTATTGATGTAGTTTACATACACGTACAAGAATAAACTATCAAACAATTGTAAAGAAAGTGTCATAAATTTATATTTCCCCAGAGATTGATCTAATTTACAAAGTCTGGACGAAGGAAATTAATGTGCACCCTAATAAATGAAGATCTGCAGACACATTCTAGAAACAACTTGTGGCAAACTATTCGTTTTTATGGGACTGTTTTGCTCGTTATTGATATCGATAACGCATCGCACATATCGTGTGTCGTTAACTGAGACAGAGCACGGTATGTGATATAGCCCCATTGTAGGTGTTCCAATATGCATATTATGCACAGCCCAATACGGTTTTGGTACAGATGGTGAAGATACCCAAGACGAAAACTGACATAATTGATGCTATCAACGTGTTTTACAACATATCACTATGTATTCCATGTAATTACATAAGATATTTCTTGTTTATTTAGAAACAAACCCGACACAGAAATAAACCCACATATTTGAACCTAATTTGCCATCTTGCCTTGCCTTCCCACTAAACGTATTTTAACAATAACTATGTAAAAGTTCTTATTTTGGTGTACTTGTAAGTTAATTTTAAACAAGTAAGCAATGCGTGAATTCACGCATTTATCAGAAACACAAATTGCGCTATTCTGCATTTGCATATAAAAGAATTATCTGCCCTTGTGGTGGCTAGATATTGATTGTGAAGTCATGTGCTTGCATGCGTAACGTCATACATTTCAGAAAAAGCGACCTGTATTTCTATCATGATATCTTTCTCTCCAAGAATTCATTGCGCCCTGAAAGAGATTGCCATGAATTAATGACATTACAAGGGAGTTAACTCTGCAAAATGAGCTCAACCATGTTTTAGCGCTATATGTTTGGCATGAAAAATACTTACGCTTACACTATCGCATTATAATGATGCTATATTGTATGAAAGTGCCGCTGTACTTCTAGGTTCATTTAGTAAGGTTGGCGTTTAAATGAAAAATTAATGCACGAACTAAATGTTAAACATGGAATAAAATACCTAAATATGGATCTTAAGTGAGGATAGAATTTGATAATCTTTGCTTTTATTCAAAATGGGAAATAAGGTCAATATCGATATGTTCTTAATTTCAAAATTCATTTGAATCCATTTAAGTAGTTACTGAACACAACCATGGCATGCGTCCTACCAGTCACCAAATATGAAACATTTGCATCGATATATTTCATTTGTGTTATTAAGGAAATTGCGATTAAATGCATTATAACAATTCGGGAGACTTACAGGACAATGCTGTCACAATGTATACCGATATTTTCAGTATGTGCTGATGATTACTTTGGAACAAGGAAGTGATGACGATAATGATCTAAATAAAATAGGCGATAAGATATAATAATGGCATATTATATACTAGATACGAGGCGTCTGCAACTATTTGGGTTTTTTTTTCTTTGCACATTCGTATGTCTTCGTTGTTTTACAGAAAACAATGAAATTGGAAGAATAAATTTAAAGCTCTCCGCTATTACAGTCAGCAGATTTCTGAATAATGACTTCATTTCGTTAATACAGTTGGATTAAAAAAGTTTAAATTCAAAGAGAGATTCTGCAGAGAAAATCAAAGAGAGAGTCAAGGGAAATCATTAGACAATTGTTGGTTAATGCCACGATACCTTGAAACTGGATTTGGAAAAACAATTTTGGCATAAAGTGTTTAATTGTTCGTTAGAAAAACTAACAAATGCACAATCGATCGTTGTTTGGTTAATAAATGAAGGTTTCTTCAGACACTTATGCGACTTTGCCTTAATCGACGATTAAATGGTTGTTTATCCGTAACCAATTGTTTCCTATTTGGGTTGGTACACGAATAAATTATGCTGTTATTCATTAATTGAAACTGATCATAATTATGTAATTGTATGTAACTTCAAACAGAATTTTAAAATAAGACATTAACAAACAGTAATGGACTCTAGAACAACTCATAACAGCTGACATTAAAGTAGAACAATGTAGAACGAATTACTTATACAAGCTATCAACGATCCAAAACCTTTTGGTATTAGTACTGCTATGAATTGCAGATTCAATTTCTGGTTACATGTACTTTCAAATTCACATACTTTGTATTGAAGATGACGCAGACGAAAATAATGCATATTTCGTAAATATAAAAGATCTAAACAATAAGAAGTAATGTTTGCTTGCAAATTAGATTATATGTATTGTATTTCGTCCTATTTGGACTAGATAATGATTGCTGTAAACTTAAAGAAAGGAAAAAACCTTTCTATAACTTGGTGATATCCATGAATTGCCTGTATCACTCTCTGAGTTAGTATCCTGATATCATTGTTCCTTCTTTTTTAACATCATTGACGCTTTGATTTTTTTCTAAGGTAAAACATGCCAAGTGTGTGTTTTTTTTGTTTAAAAGATGCTCCACCGGTGACAAATGGCATTCTTTCGCTATCAAAATCAGGAGCAGACGATTTAGTATTTTTCTTCAGTTACAAAAGTTACTTACTTTACACCATTACCAGCAATGAAAAGTTTGAGCTTAATTAATTTTATTTCAAGACAAAAATGTTGAAAATAATTAATCCCGAAAAAATTCCTAGGCACTACGTCATATAGAGAATAAAGTATTGATTGCGCGTGCACCAAAAGCAAAATAGATTATGGCATATTATTTTCTATGTTAATTAGATATATATACACGATTAAACTCCAATTATAGTTATATTGATGACCCCCCTCCCCCCGAAAAAAAACGAATGCAATTCGAGTCGGTAATTTGTGACTTCACACACACACACACACACACACACACACACATAACACATGCACCCTCACACAGTGTAGAGTTAAGAAATATGAAATCCTCTGCCCTTTCAGCATGTTGCATGCTACGAGCTACAAACCCACTTCTGCCCTTTTATCTTAAATCTTGTTACTCTTAACTATATCATATTCCAAATATAACCCAAACAATATTCCGGTTTCACGAAACATGATATTGTGCGTGATAACATTAATGAAATAAACAATAATTGATTTCACAGCGACCATACATCAGTGTTTGATATGAATTGATTTGATTTAGAAAAGAGAGAAAAAAACAGTGCTGGAATGCTATGTTCAATGAGACAGGTTTGTGTCCGAAACAACAACCGTAATTGTTTAAACATACGCTTGCGTGCTTTAGTAGGATAAAATTGGTTACGTCATCAGTAATGTAGTTATACCTTAAACCTTGCGTACTAGTCACAACAGATTTCATTCAGTCATTACATAGGTCACAAAAGTCATTTCTGTGAAATAATGGACCGTATAACAAACCAATGGAAAATACATGTATTGAATGTAAAAACGGCAATTTGGATTCCTTTATGCTGTTACTCCCTTTTCTTAATCAATTTCAGATATCAGACTAAATGAAGTATTTCTATTTTATAACCTCAGATTTAATGAATTTAAATGCAATAAAAAATAATCTTTAATTGTATATTGATAGTATATGAATGTGCGACTGGTAGTTGTTTCAATGGTGCCAATAGATACGCACAATCATTTCATTATCGCACCTGAAAGAACAGCGGATAACAACTTTTTGTATTTGTAAACTTTTCGACTTTTAAGGTTAATATTTCGTTTCTCATATTAAATAGTTATTTAGCCGTGCAAGTTTGACGTCATTAATGTGTGAAAAACATACGGCATTATTCTCGCAAATTTGTACCATTTAATACCTATCTGCAAGGACATATAATTCTGTTATACTTTAGACTAATAATGTTGTCAAATGTAAAACCAATCCATTTTTGCGACAAGTTAGTTTCGCGTGTTTTTTTTTTTTTTTTTTTTTTTTTTTTTGCCGAACGACTTTAATTCTCGTCTACTTAATTTCGCGATCTAAAGTTGATCGCGGGAAAAATTTCACGATCAAGCTACCTTCTCGTAATTAGCGTAATTTTCCCCACGCGTAATAAGCGTACATTTTCCTTTAGAGTGTTATGATTCTGCTTGTGTTTAAAAAAGACATATTTTCACGATTTCCTAGCGTCCGCGTAATAAGCGAAAATCAGCTGGTTTATAGTATGCTGTAAACGTGGATGGTTTTGCGAGTGTTTAATTTCGCGATGTGCATGCATTGACCTTTTGTGGTGTTGTTATTTTCGCGATAGCTATATGTTTAGACTTTTAACAGCAAAGTTCAAACATGTATAAAATATTACGCGCGAGGGAAATTTTTCGCGATCAAGCGACCTTCGCGTAATTTTCCCCACGCACAATTAGCGTACATTTTCCTCTCGCGTGAATTTCTACTTTAAAAGTACATTTTTGCAGGAAAGTTTTTGGCCATGTTTTCAGAAAAACGAAAACAATATACCTCTAGACACGCTATCTAGGTCATGGGTATTTTACAGCAAGTAAAATTCACTGTTGTCCTAATAAAAACATGGTTAACCAAGATAACGATATTGTGTAGTGCTTACAGCCTACCGAGTGTACTGTTCTGTACATATAAAAGATAATTTTAAACATAACAAAATGTCAAGGCATCAATAACATCTTCCCTTGCACACTGAGTTCTGAGTGCCATAAAAACCCTCCTTTGACACAGTAAGCCAGGTCTTGTTATACAATTATTGGCAATCATACCACATACTGTATGATTTCGAAGGAAATTATCCTCGTTTCTAATTTGAGGTTATAATATTTTACAACAATGATACAAAGTATCAGAACGACTTGTGTGGACGTTGTATAGTGGCCACATGAACCTTCTGAGTATACGGTCTTGTTATGCGCCTAATTTTCTGTAGAATCTGTCCCCAGTACCTGAAGGTGTCGTACTTAAAACATTTTATGATCATTGAATACTTGGAACCTTAATGATTTTCTAAACTAGATTACTGCTGTGTTTTATACCCGTACAGGGCGCCAGACCAGCAATAAGTTTGTGGAGAGGTGGGTGGCAGGCAAAGCGTACCTACATAGAATTGGTCTCGTTCGTGGAGGAAAAAGTACAAAGGGTGAAGCGTGCATTTTGTAAAATACATGCGCGTTGCATTACCCCATCAAATAACGAAACGACATAAGATATCATACAAATATTCCATGGGTAAATGTGTTCTAGTTCTATATATTTTACCAGAGGTGGTGGTAATCAACAAGACTTTATATTGCAGGAGGACAACGACTTCTCGATTACTACCAACGAGGGGAAAATAAAAAGCACAGTAACCCATGTAATATTTGTTTTATTACATAATTTAAAATTTCAGCAATTTTGATATCGCCAACACAATAGAATCGACCGTCTGTTGTCGCTACATTCTGCCACAAACAACGATGAACTTGAATCTACTGTGACGTCATTTAAATAGTTAGTTACTATTATGCGCGATTTCTTTGAAGTCGTTCTTCTTTTCTTCAAAACTAGATAATAACGGTAAGGTTGTCCTAAAGCCGTGCGATATAATGCGATATTATTAGTTACACAGTTTGTTAGTGACCTAATACGGAAAAATATTGGGTCTAAAATAAAATTGTATCGGGCGAGGCGAAGCCGAGCCTGATACATGTTTATTTTAGACCCAATATTTTCCGTATTAGGTCACTAACAAACTGTGTAACGAATTTATCCCGTCGAAGACCCTTTCAATGAAGTAACTGCAAAATGCATTATGTACGGAAACCAACGACTCAAACTTAAACAATATTCACCTCAATGAAGACTAAAATTTCTGTTAAATAATCCTAAATAAGTATTGCCGATTTCGGTTTGCTTTCAAAGTGGTCATCAGCGCTATCATTCAAGCATTTTTGTCTCCATATCGTTTGATTGCCGTCGTCGCGAAGCGTTACCTGACCGCCATCTTGTTGCTAATGACGTTAGGGGCAAAGAACGATAACTCTATCGTCCAAACCTGATACGATTTCTACTCACCTAATACGACTATATATTGGATATCACGCGACGTCATTTTAACCAATAGGAATACAAGATTCTTGTCTGAGGCAGGATCAAATATAACATTTCCATGGAACCGTGCAATTATACTTCGAACCGTGCAATTTAACTAGGAATAATTGAAAAAAATATCATATTTTTTTTTTTCAAATATAGATTGGTGTAAGCAAATTATGTAACAAATGATTATAAACATGTACTTTATTTAGGAAATTCTGCATTTATTTTTTTAATTAAATGCAGGAATTAATTTTTTTTTTTTTTTACCTTTACTTAACCTTCAGAATAGCATGTTGAGTTTAGTATGTGGAGATAGGTCACTCTCTATCTACCTTTCAGCAATGGAGTAATACAAACGTTTTCCCCGTTAAAAAATGCAATTGTATCACGTCGTAAAATCCCATAAATGTGCTTTGTTTCACATCGTAATCATATCACATCGTAATCATAAAAGAATTTCTTTCTTGTCATACAGACAGACACCTGCTATATTGAAATAACTCTTTTATGAATTTACAGTGCTTGGAATGCTGCTCTTAATATAGCAACGAATTTCACACCTTATGATATATAAGCAATAGACAATATGGATGAGTACACAAGTATGTAAATATAACGATGAAGCATTTTCAATAGCATTTTTCTAAAATTTCATATACTCAGATTACCATAGTATGATGCTAAAGAACATTCTAGCTTTGGCCAAAATGGACCCTTAATGCATCTTGTTCTTTTAATGCTCAATACATACCGAAAATGTAAACCACTGTTCTACTAACATATAATTGCATATTTTTTTTCTAAAAAACAATAAAAGGAATGTAAAAATGTTATTAACTTATGTTACATTTGTCAACAAAGATAAAAATAAGGTAAACATATATTCAAATTGATATTGTTCTTGTTTCATTCCAATTGTTTTTATTGATTTTTGTTTGATATGATATGCCTTCCACTCCTAACGGAATGTCTCAGATTTTTCCTAATTAGTGTCGTCTTGCTGTAGTTGAGAGAGACAGAGTGTCATTGTCTACAAATCCTCCTTCCATCTTGATAGCATCCTAGGATTTTATGATACTACATACACCGTACCTGTTTTGTAAAGCATGATACCGATGCACCAGAGATTGCCAATGGCAATGTATCAGAGTGACGAGTATTAAATGAATGCGTTAGTTCAGACCTGAGCCATCCTGGTGTTTGCTGTGGATTAAGCAAGATAAAGTTGGACAGTTATTCGTTATTCGTTATTCGAATAACGAATAACTGTCTAACTTTACTTCTGGCCGTGTAAAGTAAAGTTAGACAGTTATTCGTTATTCAAGTGTCACCTGTTTTGACGGATGCAGCAAAATTATATATAATCATTTTTTTTTGTTTAATTCTTTGGAATAACTGTAATCTTTTGGAGTTTTCACGTACATATCTACAGCACACATCTTTATAAGCCATCTGAGAGTTTTACTGTCGATTATAATTTATTTTACTGATACCATATCTTCAGTTGCGCTCATATTTATTTACCTTATATCTGCGATGCATCAGAGGTGAAAATTTAAGAATTTAACACTTAAATAATTCATTTGAAGCATATAACTACCTCGGGGAACGAGCCCTGAGCTTCAGCTCGGAAACGGGATCTTCGGGTCAAATAACACATATTACATACATTATCAGCCGTATATACGGTCCCAGGCAGTGGGAAGACGTGCTCGTGCACGACTTTTGAAGGTGGCTGCCATCTCAGTGGTTCCCATGGAACATTCCATAGCAATCTAATTAGGATTGAAATAGGAACGAACCTTCAGCACTCTGGGGGAGAGTGGATCCCTTACCAAAAACCCAATCTTATATACATTATCAGCCGTATACGGTCCCAGGCAGTGGGAAGACGTGCTTGTGCACGACTTTTGAAGGTGGCTGCCATCTCAGTGGTTCCCATGGAACATTCCATAGCAATCTAATTAGGATTGAAATAGGAACGAACCTTCAGCACTCTGGGGGAGAGTGGATCCCTTACCAAAAACCCCATCTTTATATACATTATCAGCCGTATACGGTCCCAGGCAGTGGGAAGACGTGCTTGTGCACGACTTTTGAAGGTGGCTGCCATCTCAGTGGTTCCCATGGAACATTCCATAGCAATCTACTTAGGATTGAAATAGGAACGAACCTTCAGCACTCTGGGGGAGAGTGCATCCCTTACCAAAAACCCCATCTTATATACATTATCAGCCTTTATACGGTCCCAGGCAGTGGGAAGACGTGCTTGTGCACGACTTTTGAAGGTGGCTGCCATCTCAGTGGTTCCCATGGAACATTCCATAGCAATCTAATTAGGATTGAAATAGGAACGAACCTTCAGCACTCTGGGGGAGAGTGGATCCCTTACCAAAAACCCCATCTTATATACATTATCAGCCGTATACGGTCCCAGGCAGTGGGAAGACGTGCTTGTGCACGACTTTTGAAGGTGGCTGCCATCTCAGTGGTTCCCATGGAACATTCCATAGCAATCTAATTAGGATTGAAATAGGAACAAACCTTCAGCACTCTGGGGGAGAGTGCATCCCTTACCAAAAAACCCATCTTATATACATTATCAGCCGTATACGGTCCCAGGCAGTGGGAAGACGTGCTTGTGCACGACTTTTGAAGGTGGCTGCCATCTCAGTGGTTCCCATGGAACATTCCATAGCAATCTAATTAGGATTGAAATAGGAACGAACCTTCAGCACTCTGGGGGAGAGTGGATTCCTTACCAAAAACCCCATCTTATATACATTATCAGTCGTATACGGTCCCAGGCAGTGGGAAGACGTGCTCGTGCACGACTTTTAAAGGTGGCTGCCATCTCAGTGGTTCCCATGGAACATTCCATAGCAATCTAATTAGGATTGAAGTATGAACGAACCTTCAGCACTCTGGGGGAGAGTGCATCCCTTACCAAAAACCCCATCTTATATACATTATCAGCCGTATACGGTCCCAGGCAGTGGGAAGACGTGCTCGTGCACGACTTTTGAAGGTGGCTGCCATCTCAGTGGTTCCCATGGAACATTCCATAGGAATCTAATTAGGATTGAAACAGGAATGAACCTTCAGCACTGGGTGGGAGAGTGGATCTCCCAACCCAAAACCTCATCTTATATACATTATCAGCCGTATACGGTCCCAGGCAGTGGGAAACGTGCTCGTGCACGACTTATGAAGGTAAATGCCATCTCAGTGGTTCCCATGGAACATTCCATAGCAATCTAATTTTGATGTAAAGATGAGCGAAACTTCAGCACTCTGGGGGAGAGTGGATCCCTTACCAAAAACCCCATCTTATATACTTCATGTACATTATCAGCCGTATACGGTCCCAGGCAGTGGATTGACGTGCTCGTGCACAACTTTTGAAGGTGGCTTCCATCTAAGTGGTTCCCAAGGAACATTCCATAGCATTCTAATTAGGATTGAAAGAGGATTGACCCTTCAGCACTGGGTGGGAGAGTGGATCCCCCAACCCAAAACCCCATCTTATATACATTATCAGGCGTATACGGTCCCATGCATTGGGAAGACGTGCTATTGCACTACTTTTGAAGGTGGCTGTCATCTCAGTGGTTCCCATGGAACATTCCAAAGAAATCCTATTAGGATTGATAGCGGAACGAGCCTTGAGCTCTAGGTCGGAAACTGTAACTCCTGGTCAAAACAACACATCTTTTTTTAAGTTAAAAGTCGTATATGGTCCAAGTCAGTTGGAAGATGTGCAAGACTTTTTAAATGGCTGTCATCTCAGTGGTTCCCATGAACCATTCCATAGCAATCTGATAAGTATTGAAACGGGAATGAGCCTTTAGAGAGGGTACCCAGACAAAAAAACACATCTTATATACATTATCAGCCGTATACGTATATATAGCAATATTTTGCAATTTACTTATTACTACATGCTATGACATAATACAATTCTCACATCATCGCAAAATTTTGAAGCCATTCAACTCATAAAATCAAGCTTTTAGAACTGTAGCACTTTCAGCACTTTGATTATTTCTATACCCATACATGCAAACGGATGTCATTTGATATTGACTTTTTACTTTTATTTGAAATGCTGGGACCCAAACGTTATGTTGAACTTCTATGTTGAACTTCTCTACTACCTTGTAAATACAGTCCTTTTTAAAGTAATCAATACCAAAGTATTTACTGATGTATATCCAACAAGTTTATAATTTTTTAATCATTGTGTTATTGACGTATATAGTAGAAAAGTCGTCGACGGTGTACTTGTGATTTATATTAGTGGTTTAATTATTCTATAACGATGACACATCCGGATACATAGTTCCAATCCGGATAACAGTATCCTAAACTTTGCTTATTTTTAAATATGGATCTTCAGTAAAACATTCCATGAAGTTACTGTTAGCGCTAGTATATGAAGTTTTTATTTGAGGAGAAAATATCCTACTTTAATCTAGGGTGTAAAATTCGATAAATGCTTTCCTTTGTTTAAAAGAGTAAACGTGTAACTCATTGAAAAGGTTCAATCTAAATGTGTGTGCATCAGTTTATGTGTGTGTCTGTTTACGTGTACACATTAATTAGTGTGTGGGCGTTAGTTTTCGTACGTCAATGTATGAGTTATATTGAGTATGTTAATATCATTGTAAATGCAATTAAGCAAAAGATTATTTTAGTGGCAAAAAACAAACAAACGGAAAATGAAAGAAACAAGGACGTAAGGAAATGATTTTATGCTTTTAAAACGTGGTAAGGAAAGAAGAATAAAAAGGGTTTTTATTGTGAAAAAAAAATATCAAAAGTACTGAAAAGTACTGAAAAAGCTTGAGGCATTGTGATAAGAAATTTAATTTGGCATACATTCAGAAAATAAAACATAATTAAATACCCACTATTATAAGCAAAATTGAGCTCCCCAGACATTTCATGTTCTAGTTGTCCATTAGTTTCCTGTAATAGGCCCTCATGGTTATTTGAAATTATTTATCTTTTTCTATGTAATAGTAAACTACTCTTTGATACTGGTTTAAAAGTTCTCAAGTTCTTGTGATGTTTTTTCATCTACATTTGTATTTGTGTCCATGATGTGTTGGGTACATGATGTCGTGTTAACTTTTAGACTCTGTCAAAGTGTTATTTTTGCGATGAATTATATGAAAATGCAGCTTTGCAAAACTAGAGGACAGACAATTAGATTATATCTCATTAATATTAAATTTTAATTCTCTCTCTGGTCTGTCTGTCTGTCTGTCTGTCTCTCTCTCTCTCTCTCTCTCTCTCTCTCTCTCTCTCTCTCTCTCCTCTCTCTATATAGAGTCCATAATAATGATAATTATGCAATAGGTTTACGGCATCGTTAAACGTGTAAGAATTTAATTTATAATAATCAGCAAACTTTTACTTACATTTTATTTTGTAATAAACATTTTACAGATCCTTGACCTTAGATTTATAAAGATATTGCTACAATAATTCTCATATGGAATGGTTAATTTTGGAAAATATCTGAAATCATTTCGTTTTACTTTTGTAATTATTATTTGAAAACACGACGTCTTTTTTTCGGGGTGCATATTAATTTTTTTTGATATTTTCATGTTGAGGTAAAATTAGAAAGCTCAATCTTTTCACTGGGGTGATACCATGTAATGGTATAAAATAAGTAACTTTTGTAACTGAATAAAAACACTTATCCGTCTGCCCCTGTTTTTGATAGACAAAAAATGTCATTTGTCAACGGGTGGAGCATCTGTAATGAAATGTATCGGATGTCCAATGTGTAATTATAATCAACAGAGATTATGTAATTTAGATGCATGAATTACCAGTGAACATAGATTGCATTTATATATAAACATACATTCAAAGAGTAAGTGTAAATATATCGTAGGTTGGAGCTGATTATTCTATGCACAAGTTGTGTATTCTACACAGAGCAGTCACAGAATTCAGGAATTAGGTGGCTTGGTAAAGGAAAAGTAAAACATGGAGGTTAAGTAGGTCATTAAGTGATCACCAAACCGATGTCAGACTAAAAATACCAAGAGGCCCATGACCCTATATTTTTATATTGCAGTAAAATTATAAGCTCGAAACTGTTCAATAGTGGTAAATGGTTGTACAGTTGATGATGATTGGCGGCGGGTTATGTAAGTTTTATACCTGGATATAAATCTCTATCATGTTGTACATGTAGTAGAAAATATCAACGATAAACCCACTGAATATGTTATGAGTAATTTTTCATTCATTAAAAATACAATATCAGTGCATGGAAACATCTTTTCCAATGACTCCTAAATGTCTTAACAATAAAATGGAGATGATGTCCTTTAAATTCCGCTGATATTTCTGTGTCGATAGCTATCAACTTATAAACTTACCTGTATTTTTTTCATTGTGCCTCACTAACCACAAACCAATTTAGACGGAGTACGGTTAAAACGGCCATAACGGCCCCAGTTTATACGCAGATACAACATGTATATCAGGGCCGTAGGAAGCGGGGGATAGGGGGGGGGGGGAGCAAATGTCTTTTTACCCCAACTCTCCGACTGAAATATTCTAAACATTTTACGTAAGTTTCCGCTGCGGCGCATTTCCTAAAACGTCCCCCCGGACCCCAAAATACCTAAATAATCGCGCCTTCGGCGCTCGCACGCCAATATGGTCAATTTTGCCGATTTGTGTACTCATTAATTTCTTCCTATGAGCGATGGCACTGACTGTCTAAAGATGTGTTCAATGATCGCACGAACTGGTATATTAAAAACGTAATGTGAAAAAAGTATATATAAAGTATATATGGTTGTGTATTGTATTAATAATTAACTTACATAATATATACTAATAATAATAAAAATATCTGGTAGAGGTATCTTCATTATTCCAACTGTTCCGAAATTAGAATGATTTTTTTAGCGTTCCAGCCCTCCAAATTAATGTATTTTATTTTTCTTTACTTTTAGGGAGAAAATCAACTTTTTATGTCCCTGTTCACCCCGATGCAAAATAATTCCACTTGGAAGGTCTTTATCACTACGGTGTTAAATTCCGGTTGAAAACAAGCGTTTCTGACGCCCTTCGAATTTGCGAAATTCAAACTCAACAAAAGTAGCGGAACAATATCAATAAACCAGATATTTTTCAGCACTAATATCGAGATTAATGATAATGGTGGCAATTTGCACTCATATATACAGCTTAACATAGTTTAAAATAATAGTGTTACTTTATCTTGAAACATTTCATTATTTAAACGTCACTTTGACAAAAAGAAACAGTAGGCCTAGACTTAAACATTCACATGAACTATCTTTAGTCCAAAAAGTTTCGGCAATAGCAGTCATTTTTTTTTATATTGGAGTTGAATGCATCAAATCGGATCTGTGTCCCGACATCGGCTTTGCATTGTATATGGCCTACCTGTACTGCAGTTATCGTGATTTTTTTCATGCAACTTAGTAGAATTTTACGATGCATACGCAGTAGACTCGATCGAACGATATAATCTAAAAAAAGATAGTATTGTACAATTTCTCATTGCATATAACTTTGATATTCCATGGTATAAAATAAAAACTCATTTTCTCAGTATCAAACGTAACACGACGAGCCTGTGCTTTGTCACTCATTCCTCTTAGGGGGTGTACATGTTCCTCACCGACGTTCGAGCATTTCAGGAAAAAAATCAATTAAAATAACAAACAAAGGTGTCCTAGGCTCGGTATAACCGGAACAAGGACGTTAAGAGCCCATCAAATTCAAATTAATCATAACAAAACAGAGATTATCGTATACGTCATGTTTGTATTTGTTTTTGCACAAAGGCTTTTTTAGCCTATTGCTAAATGAAATAAAGATATTATATTATACCAGGTAAGAACCAACAACAAAAATTGTGATTTGTGATCAATGTGTTATAATATTATTTTTTCACTTTTCTGTCATGCTGAAAACAACTGCTACATGCACATTACATTTATTGTCATTTTTTTTTCCTATTAGGAAATACTCAAATCATACATCATCAAATATTTGCTATTTAAGATAGGTGATTAAAATAACAATGTTATCTGCTTCTTACATGAAAAAAAAAACACTGTATATAAAAAACCCATGAAAATCTGGTCTTAGTGTTAACGTGCAGATCTTCTGATCTTCGATTCTCACCACCGGCAGAGGTCAAATTTTTTTTTTTTTTTTTTTTTAATATATGTATGCAAACATGCCTATTCAACAGAACTATTCACAAAATCTGGCGAGGGCTACATTACAAGTAGCTACTACGATACAAAGTAATTAATTAATATCTTCTGAGGATTTACTTCGGATATGTACACGGTCAGTATCTTACAGTAGGCCAATGACGTATCCTTGAATAGGCCTGTTAGCATTTTTTTTATTTTGGTTGTCGACACGGAAAGACGAGATGACTCCTGTCTCCATGGACATTAAAACAAATCATTTATTTCATCTAGCAAATGCAAATAATATAAAAATTCCATTACGCCCTGTAAGGAGAATCCTAGGCCTATTACCCACAATGACTCGATCGGTGTGTTTATACATATGTATTTATGTTAAATTTCATCGAATAATTTGATCCAGATATATCTGTCTTCGACAGTTTATTTAGACTTTAAAATTATGAAATGTGAAGAACGTGTTACAACGATTTAAAAAACTTCCAAATTCCGGGACGTGTGAATGTGAAATTTTTCAGTCAAATCAAGCGGCACGCAAATTTTATCATGTAAAACAATTGCTATTTACGTCATGATTAATGACTTTTTAACTTCATCGGGGCATGTAAATCACTATTTTGTTAGCTCATGGAATTACAAATAATAACAGAATTTTATCGCTGATCAAGTAAAATGGGATTTACTATACAATAAGTTTGCCCGATAGATCTAGTATTTAACAAAGTTGATCTGAAAACCAGAAATTTCGGACATTTGACTCTTTGGCCCCGTACAGGATTTTTGATTAAACTTGTAATTCAAAAATCAGCTGTTTTTGATTAAACTTGTAATTAAAATAAGTTTTCTTATAATTATTTTTTTTTTTGTGTAACACGCTGACTTATATGAGTCACGGCCAATCAGGTTCATACACGAAAATTATATGTGGAAATAAGATTATTTATTTGCAAATTTATATTTCAGTTTTTGCAACGATTGACTACATGTTTTCAGATTTTGAAATTATGATTTTTTTTTTATATACGCAGATATATTTATATATATTTTGCTTTGAATGTTAAGGCATTAACCATGTCACTCCATTTGCATTAGCTGTTCCGATATTTCATCAATATATAATGTGAATAGTATTCCGGGGTAAAGATTGGTCACATTGCGGGACATACATGATCACGTGACAACATAAAGCCTAAATCGGGGCAGGGGTTCCACCGTCCAAGGTATAACCCGGATAATTCCAAGCATGAATTTGTTTGAAAAAATGGCGGTTCATTCAAGGTGACCGCACATAATCAGATAGGAATTTATATTTAACATCAAAGGGATGTGACTTCCGGCCATATAGACATCACAACAGGTTTTGACCGTTTGATTTAAACGTCAAAAGTGATGAATCTGTTTCACCATATTTTGATGATCGAATTGCTAGGCTATTCGAACATATACATTTTACACTGTAATAAAACAGACACAACGTTATCACGGAACGGAATATATTTTGATGGGTTTACGTTATTCTGTTTGATCTTTATCCAGATTGTGCATGTTGATTTTTTCAAAACCGGCACTTCAGTACCGAGATTACCGCCTATTGAATATTCGACCTTTTTTTCAGCCTGTCTTCAACTTTGGGGACTAGCGCATTGAATGTTATATTGGGAATTTTTATAACGGGATCCTGAACTAGCTCGGATAATTGGTGAAGGTAACCCCAAAAACAGTCCACGATTTCTAATTATCACGATGTGTATGATGTTCTAGAAATATGTACATTCACTGATAGAATCAACAAGCAACGTACGACCTTTTGAAAATCGTATGAATAACACGCTATTCACACAAAGGCTGTTGGATACAAGATAAATTTATTGCTGTAATGGGGTTACGGGAATTTTACAAAATATGATTTTTATTATTTCTCGCCACAGAGTGCTGAATCGTTCACTATTTAATCCATTAGCTTATCATTTCATTTTTGCAGAAATTGTTATTGATGGCGCCATCAAAAGTCGTGTTTATTACGTCTTCCCAATCGTATAGCTATTGGGTAACAGGCAATGCCTTATAGGTTCGTTCCAATCAATCCTAATTAATCTATCTCCCCGGATTGAAATCGTAAAACCTTCCCACCCTTCTGGACCGTATAAGGCTGAATTAATAATCTTTCACTCTAAGTTTACGATTTTTTCACAATACTATATCAGATTGCTATGTAAATTTAATCTGACACGCTGAATTCAACGCTGTCTATACTCTTATTACCAACACTGAGATTAACGATTTTTTATGAACCACTATATCTGAACGATGTTATTGGTATAATCCTACACTTCCAAAACGAATTTCATTTGAAATGAATCTGACATGCCTGAATTTAATCTCTTCACCTACTGCCGACCGTTACGCTACGATTTTTACACAGTGGTAAGGGAAAAACGTATTTGTAAAAGGAGAGGAGAAAATGTAGCGGCCAGACTTTTAGGATTCGAACCCAGGACCCTCCAAACCCTAGCTGAGTGCTCTACCGTCTGAGCTACTGATGATCAACCCAGTCCAATCCCGCTACATTCCTCCTTCCTTTCCCGAAGTCTTCGCCGTTGAAGACATAACGAGACCCTTCCAAACACCACCACCGTGGGTTATTTAGTTGGGCACAAATGTAAAAGAACAGGGAAAATACACTGACCAGGAATCGAACCTGGGTCTCTGAAGTGTACGGCTCTACCGACTTAAACAAAGAAGCATGCTCTGTCAGCTGAGTGACAGAGACCGTATTCAACACTACAAACCACACCGACCCGCTCCTTTTAAACTACTCCCCCTGTTTTTCTTGAGATTTCCTTCTAAATCTCAACCCAAGACTCTTAAAACATCTTCCATGGAGTATTTAGTTGGATGCCAATTCTGTAACAGGAGAGGAGAAAATGAATAGGCTAGATCGGGATTCGAAACTGGGACGCTCTGAACACTAGCCAAGTGCTCTACCGACTGAGCTACCTGGTCACCGATGATCGACCCAGTCCAATCCCGCTACATGTTAATGAAATGGCTGCTTAATGGCAATTTTTTTAATAACTATATTTAAACCATTTGATATTTACATCTAGCTGTTCTGTATTTTGTTACAATCTAAACAGCAATAAGCTTTGGCCATCTATAAATTAGCAAACAGGATAAGATACAATTTCAAATACATGGAAAAACAAGAGTTATGTACCTCATTTTCATCTGTTTGTGTATGATTATTCATTATTTTCTAAGCATTCTGAAGAAACAATGTCTTTGTGTTATTTTTTTCTAAATTTAGAATAGATAAAATTGATATTGTTAAAAAAAAGCCTTGATACTTAATTAACAATTAGTACGTATATACTAGTTCAGTATTTTTTGTATATCTTTTTAGAATTCAGATGCTAATGAAACTTCTAGACTACTGGGAGATCCAGTCAGCAACAATTCAACTCCACAGACACAGATTGGGTAACTATCCTTTTCTGTCAATCTAGACTGATCATCATATTAATATATTCTGATGTTCAATTTGTAAATATTTTATAGCTGAATCATGATCATAATTCTTGATTATCTTCCCATAATTTGATAATTTGTTTGGTCACATATATATAAACCATTGGTACAATGTAATTCATCTGTGAATGGTTGTTAGTACTGATTGATCCTGCAAGCCCATTTTACCATAAACAAGTATGATTTTATGGTATATCCTGGCATCAATGTGTATGTATAAATACAAATCAAGTGTAGCTGGATGCACTTCTGATAAGGTGTTAAGATAATATTATGTGTTTTCTGATAAATTAACAGAAAAAAAGAGTCTGGATTTTTATTTGGTCACCTGAGACGAAGTCTCAAGTGACCTTTTCTAATCGCCTTTTGTCCGTGGTCGTCCCGTGTGCGTCGGGTGTCCGTAAACAATTTACATTTTCGACTTCTACTCCAAAACCACTGAGACAATTTCAATGAAATTTTGCACAAACTTTCTAAGGCATAAGGCCAATCAAAATTGTGATTATATGACCCCCACACCCCAGGGGGCTCTGGGAGAGACCAAAAGGGGTAAAATTGGCTAAAATTTCAAAAATCTTCTTCTCCACTCACAGATGTGGTAGAATCAAATACTCTTCATAGATAGAAAAGTCTCAAGGCCCTTTACAAAAATTGTGAATTATATGACCCTGGGGTCTCAGGTTACTCCCTGGGGAGGGTGTTAAGTTTACAATAGTTTATATAGGGAAAGCACATTTTTGAGCATTATTTGGTCATCTATAATGGGGGAAATTAGTCTAATGTTGTCTGATATATCCCTATGAAATGACCATTGAATCTTAATAACAAATTTTCCATGACTGACCCCCAGGCGCCTTAGGGGCGGGGCCAGAAGGGGTCAAATAGGCTAAAATTTCAAAAATCTTCTTCTGAAATTTTGGAACTGGTAGAATCAAATACTCTTCATAGATTGGAAGGTCTTAAGGCCCTTTACAAAAATTGTGAATTTCATGGCCCTGCAGCTGGGATCTCGGATTTTCCCCTGGGGAGGGAGTCAAATTTCCTACTGTATATATAGAAAAAATACCACATTTTTGAACATTATTTGCTTAGTTTTCATAGGAAATTAGCTAATCTGGGTTAGAATTATTAACCTGAGATAGCATTTTAACGTCATATCCATATTGGTCCTGGCCGACCCCCAGGGACAGAGGGCCGGGGCTAAAAGGGGTCAAATTGGCTAGATTTTCAAAAAAATTGAAAGGTCTTAATTAAGGCCCTTTACAAAATATGTGAATTTCACGGCCCTGGGAACTCAGATTTTCCCCTGGGGAGGGAGTCAAATGTACTATAGTTTATATGGAAAAAACACATTTATTAACATTATTTGCTTAGTTTTAATAGGAAATTAGTCAAACTGGATTAGAATTATTAACCTGAAATAGCATTTTAAAACCATATCAATATTGGTCCTGGCTAACACCCAGGGACCAGAGGGGGGGAGGGTGGTGTCAAAATTAGTCTAATGTTGTCTGATATATCCCTATGAAATGACCATTGAATCTTAATAACAAATTTTCCATGACTGACCCCCAGGCACCTTAGGGGCGGGGCCAGAAGGGGTCAAAATGGCAAAAATTTCAAAAATCTTCTTCGAATTCTGAATTCACAGGTTTGATGGAACCAAATAATCTTCATATATTAAAAAGTTAAATTTAGAAAATCACTGACACTGACTGACTTTTAGTTTGGTTTTATTGTTTAATGTTGGAAAGCAAGTTGGAATTTAAAGCATAAGGTTTGGTAACATAATACGCTAACTATCAAAATGAAAAACAAAAAATAAAAAATCTAATACAAAGGTTCAACTTCAAAATTAATTCTAATTTATAAATACTTTTTACAGATTTGAACCAACTTTGCAATGCTCTTTCTGTATCAGCACTCAGGTGACCGTCAAGTCCTCTTGGGCTTCTTGTTTACATAAAGTTGGATAGCAATTTCCTTCTTGGTTGTGTTGCATATTCTAATTTAAAATTGCGGAGCTTTTAATAATTTTGCCAGACTTACTGGATATTCCTGATATCATATAATACAATGTATATATATAATTACTAAATTAAGTTAAAAGTTACCTACAAATTACTGTACTTTGGTTTCAGTGATGGCTATAACTCCATTGTACAACAGCACTCACAGAAAGGAGATGAACAATCAGCACTAGATAGAATACTCCAAAACACTGCCAGGTAAGGTTTGACCTGGAATATTTGATTTTGGATAAAATGGTACATAAAATTTGGAGGTATACACTATATATACTATACTAGTGTGTTTATATCAGGCTCCAGGTCATATTAATTAGTTTAATTATCATGTACATCTTTAGTATGTTTTTTTCATCCAACTCTATGACTATTATTTCTATGAATCTGAAGATCTTGTACAAAACTTTTATTCCAGAAAAGAAATATTAATGGTTAAAAATTGCTAATACAATATATTTATGATCTATATTATAATTATATGTTTATATTTGTTGTATTACCAATAAAATACTTTGAAATGAAATGTTTAAAAACTTAAGCAAAATAATTTCTGTAGGTTTAGTTTATTGTCCATATATTTAAACTTTACCTATATTGATAATGTAATATAATACCATTGTGTTTTCTATATATAGAAATGTGATAGATGTTGGTGCTATCGATGGACAGACAGTGGAGAACCAGGAATACCATGACAGATCACAACAATATAGGTTTGTTATATTAGTATATTGTACCATAATTGGATAGCAATGGTGTCTTTATACTTCAATATTTACATTTTAAATGCTTTAATTAGTGCATGAACAGCCTTCTGCTAATTTTGATGGCATCATTGTGACGTTACAATTGTCATTCAAATGATAATAGAAGATGCCTGTTGATATGGCTGTTCTGTAATGAAATTGGTTATTCATTTTGGATACAAAAACCCTAATTAGATGTAAGCGTTTAACCTGACAACAGAAGATTTAACATGAAGCATTTGATTAGCGATGTGTCGTTAATTTGCAGTTGCCCAGTTTGCATTCATCCCAATGGCCAACTAATTGCAGTTCAATGCATGAATGTTTTAAATTCGTAGCATTTGTACTGCCATGTTATGCACGGAAAATGCATAATACTCTAAAATTAAAATATGTTGAGGAAATTTGTTTTGCTAGCTGTGCTTATATTTGATAATATTATTAGAGGAATATGCTGAATGTAACAGATGAAATACAGTGAACCGGATAAATTGATGAAGGTTTGAATATGTAAGACGATTGTGCTGGAGATGTACACCTTGACGTTGATCATTATTCTCTGCAAATGAAATCTTCTTATGATTTTAGAATGTGTGTATTAGAATGTACTTGGATTCACATTCAGTGATCTAATTATCGTCCGGAAGATTATAAATAAAACTACATCTTTTTGTAATGATTGAGCATTTCTTCATTGTAATGTTTCCAGTGGTCGACTGAATATGAAGTTGGGTACATCAGGCAGGGGCCGAAACTACAAGAACTCACTATCAAACTCTACAGCAACACCACAAATAACACTTTCACAGCCAGCTGTGTCCATTGGAGATATACAATTGGTAAGCTTTCTAATTGATTGTGACGGTCATTGTAAGAAAAAGTTTAATATTATATTCAGTCTCTTGTGAATCCATTTTGATTATATATAAAAAATTGAGTGAAATAACATTGGTTTATATTTGTGATTCATCTGGGACCAAATAAAAAATATTGTTCAAAACTTTAGGTTAAAATTTTACCTAAAATATACTTATTTCAGGCGGAGGAAGAAAAAAGTACTTTTCCAATGAGAGAGGTACAGGTCCCTGAAATTATTGAAGATAAAACTACTAAATTAAAGAATAGATACTCAATACCATAATAATTTTCTCCTTGTTTTTCCTCTCTTAACAGATAACAAATGTAGCAGAAAGATTAAGTAAAGCGGTAAAGGATGTGAGAGTAGAACACAAGGAAGATTTAGTGGTGCCATTTGGAGTTCCTTGATCCCCTAACAACACAATTAGTCTATAATCTAAACTTTAAAACAAGATCTATTCCAGTAAAACATCTATCAGACCCCAACTGTTGCAGGAAAGGAGTCAGTTTCAGGAGAATAAAAAACTGTACACTGTCTTTGCTTGGGAATCGCCTATCATCGATCTCGAGGTTCAGTGGTGAAAGCCAGGCTTTCATAACCTTGACAGGTGTACATTCTTGTTTAAATGTTATAGATAAAAAGTTTTAATCGCAGTAATTGTACCTGATAGGTATTTTAATGGAATAGTGTCTCTAAATGGATTTAATATTATAGTTACTTGAACCTCCACAACTACTTTCTAAAAGTTACTTCCCTTGAATTAATAACCAGAACTTTGGATTCATAGAGAAGCATTCTTGACCATGTATCAATTGATTTCAAAGGTATATTAAAACTGATGCTAAATGAAGTTTAATTAGATTTAAAAAAAGAGAGTATGTTTGGCTTCTTATAATGATACTAATTATTTGATTGTGTTAAAAGTATATAAAAAATGGTTTTATGTCTTTGAATATGATTATATTGCTATTGTATAAATCACTGAACATACATTTTTCAATATTAAAAACTGCTTTATCCTTGCATTTTTCCCTGGATTGCTGTTATTATGCAGAATTTCAATATTTATTGTTGTCGTGTATGTATAACATACCATTGCTTCAGAATTTGTCATCTTGGAAATATACTAAATGTGTATGTATCCTCTTTGAACTGTCCATTGCAGTATAAAGGGAAGTAAGTGTTGTGTAGAGAATGGGTTGACAATATCTCTGTTCTTTTAAATTCATGGATATAATGTAAATTAAAATAACCTTGCCACACTTATATTTTCATAAGACAGTACTAGATAATACGGGGTATCAAGTTTTGTCATGTTCTATATTTATTTTGTTTTTGTATGTTTTATAAAAAAAATTGAGCTGATGTTTCTGTTGTATTCCTGTTGTATATTGTAGTAAAAAAATATTTAGTTCTTTTTAACACTTCAGTTTATTTTATAGAAAACTTGTTAGCCTAAGATTAATCTTGAATAATTTATTTATTTGCTCATATTTTGATTATTAGCTCAAAAACTAGTCTATAGATATAACTTTAAGTACAAAAACAGTGGCTTTAGATTTCTTGGAAAAATCAAGGTATACTTGTGGCAACTTAATATGGCTCCCTTTTATACCTAAGAAGTTATGTATGTAATTATAATAGTATTTTTCACTGCATATTGAAAAAATGTAATTTTCTCTAATCTCATTACAGGTCCATATAACAATAACATAGAGGTTGTTACATGATATACGATAGAAGAATATTTCTTTAACGTCACATATTGTTTAACAAAACATTAACACTGTAGTGCTTTTATTGGAAGTTGGAGACTCAAAAATTGTAATAATAAATGAAGCGATTGAAAATACTGATTGAAGTGTAAAGAAGCAATATGTTTCTTATGGCCTTTTGTTGGGGATAAACATAGATTCCTTGTGAAGATGAGTTGAGTGTGCAGGTGACAATTTAGTATAATGTATATAATGATGTTTGTGTTTGAGATATTTGTACACAATGGTATTTATGGCTAACCAAGATGAGTTAGCGATACTAAACCAAAAACCTGACATGTTATGGTGCATTGTTATGAAAGTTATTTGGTGCAGTGTGTGTGTGTGTGTGTGTGTGTGTGTGTGTGTGTGTGTGTGTGTGTGTGTGTGTGTGTGTGTGTGTGTGTGTGTGTGTGTGTGTGTGTGTGTGTGTGTGTGTGTGTGTGTGTGTGTGTGTGTGTGTGTGTGTGTGTGTGTGTGTGTGTGTGTGTGTGTGTGTGTGTGTGTGTGTGTGTGTGTGTGTGTGTGTGTGTGTGTGTGTGTGTGTGTGTGTGTGTGTGTGTGTGTGTGTGTGTGTGTGTGTGTGTGTGTGTGTGTGTGTGTGTGTGTGTGTGTGTGTGTGTGTGTGTGTGTGTGTGTGTGTGTGTGTGTGTTGTGTGTGTGTGTGTGTGTGTGTGTGTGTGTGTGTGTGTGTGTGTGTGTGTGTGTGTGTGTGTGTGTGTGTGTGTGTGTGTGTGTGTGTGTGTGTGTGTGTGTGTGTGTGTGTGTGTGTGTGTGTGTGTGTGTGTGTGTGTGTGTGTGTGTGTGTGTGTGTGTGTGTGTGTGTGTGTGTGTGTGTGTGTGAGTGTGTGTGTGTGTGTGTGTGTGTGTGTGTGTGTGTGTGTGTGTGTGTGTGTGTGTGTGTGTGTGTGTGTGTGTGTGTGTGTGTGTGTGTGTGTGTGTGTGTGTGTGTGTGTGTGTGTGTGTGTGTGTGTGTGTGTGTGTGTGTGTGTGTGTGTGTGTGTGTGTGTGTGTGTGTGTGTGTGTGTGTGTGTGTGTGTGTGTGTGTGTGTGTGTGTGTGTGTGTGTGTGTGTGTGTGTGTGTGTGTGTGTGTGTGTGTGTGTGTGTGTGTGTGTGTGTGTGTGTGTGTGTGTGTGTGTGTGTGTGTGTGTGTGTGTGTGTGTGTGTGTGTGTGTGTGTGTGTGTGTGTGTGTGTGTGTGTGTGTGTGTGTGTGTGTGTGTGTGTGTGTGTGTGTGTGTGTGTGTGTGTGTGTGTGTGTGTGTGTGTGTGTGTGTGTGTGTGTGTGTGTGTGTGTGTGTGTGTGTGTGTGTGTGTGTGTGTGTGTGTGTGTGTGTGTGTGTGTGTGTGTGTGTGTGTGTGTGTGTGTGTGTGTGTGTGTGTGTGTGTGTGTGTGTGTGTGTGTTGTGTGTGTGTGTGTGTGTGTGTGTGTGTGTGTGTGTGTGTGTGTGTGTGTGTGTGTGTGTGTGTGTGTGTGTGTGTGTGTGTGTGTGTGTGTGTGTGTGTGTGTGTGTGTGTGTGTGTGTGTGTGTGTGTGTGTGTGTGTGTGTGTGTGTGTGTGTGTGTGTGTGTGTGTGTGTGTGTGTGTGTGTGTGTGTGTGTGTGTGTGTGTGTGTGTGTGTGTGTGTGTGTGTGTGTGTGTGTGTGTGTGTGTGTGTGTGTGTGTGTGTGTGTGTGTGTGTGTGTGTGTGTGTGTGTGTGTGTGTGTGTGTGTGTGTGTGTGTGTGTGTGTGTGTGTGTGTGTGTGTGTGTGTGTGTGTGTGTGTGTGTGTGTGTGTGTGTGTGTGTGTGTGTGTGTGTGTGTGTGTGTGTGTGTGTGTGTGTGTGTGTGTGTGTGTGTGTGTGTGTGTGTGTGTGTGTGTGTGTGTGTGTGTGTGTGTGTGTGTGTGTGTGTGTGTGTGTGTGTGTGTGTGTGTGTGTGTGTGTGTGTGTGTGTGTGTGTGTGTGTGTGTGTGTGTGTGTGTGTGTGTGTGTGTGTGTGTGTGTGTGTGTGTGTGTGTGTGTGTGTGTGTGTGTGTGTGTGTGTGTGTGTGTGTGTGTGTGTGTGTGTGTGTGTGTGTGTGTGTGTGTGTGTGTGTGTGTGTGTGTGTGTGTGTGTGTGTGTGTGTGTGTGTGTGTGTGTGTGTGTGTGTGTGTGTGTGTGTGTGTGTGTGTGTGTGTGTGTGTGTGTGTGTGTGTGTGTGTGTGTGTGTGTGTGTGTGTGTGTGTGTGTGTGTGTGTGTGTGTGTGTGTGTGTGTGTGTGTGTGTGTGTGTGTGTGTGTGTGTGTGTGTGTGTGTGTGTGTGTGTGTGTGTGTGTGTGTGTGTGTGTGTGTGTGTGTGTGTGTGTGTGTGTGTGTGTGTGTGTGTGTGTGTGTGTGTGTGTGTGTGTGTGTGTGTGTGTGTGTGTGTGTGTGTGTGTGTGTGTGTGTGTGTGTGTGTGTGTGTGTGTGTGTGTGTGTGTGTGTGTGTGTGTGTGTGTGTGTGTGTGTGTGTGTGTGTGTGTGTGTGTGTGTGTGTGTGTGTGTGTGTGGGTGTGTGTGTGTGTGTGTGTGTGTGTGTGTGTGTGTGTGTGTGTGTGTGTGTGTGTGTGTGTGTGTGTGTGTGTGTGTGTGTGTGTGTGTGTGTGTGTGTGTGTGTGTGTGTGTGTGTGTGTGTGTGTGTGTGTGTGTGTGTGTGTGTGTGTGTGTGTGTGTGTGTGTGTGTGTGTGTGTGTGTGTGTGTGTGTGTGTGTGTGTGTGTGTGTGTGTGTGTGTGTGTGTGTGTGTGTGTGTGTGTGTGTGTGTGTGTGTGTGTGTGTGTGTGTGTGTGTGTGTGTGTGTGTGTGTGTGTGTGTGTGTGTGTGTGTGTGTGTGTGTGTGTGTGTGTGTGTGTGTGTGTGTGTGTGTGTGTGTGTGTGTGTGTGTGTGTGTGTGTGTGTGTGTGTGTGTGTGTGTGTGTGTGTGTGTGTGTGTGTGTGTGTGTGTGTGTGTGTGTGTGTGTGTGTGTGTGTGTGTGTGTGTGTGTGTGTGTGTGTGTGTGTGTGTGTGTGTGTGTGTGTGTGTGTGTGTGTGTGTGTGTGTGTGTGTGTGTGTGTGTGTGTGTGTGTGTGTGTGTGTGTGTGTGTGTGTGTGTGTGTGTGTGTGTGTGTGTGTGTGAAACTGAAGAATGCCAACAAATGTACAGTGCATCATAACATCATTATATGTGTAATATATATAATGCATGTGTTATATGTAATGCATTGTATATGATATATTGGAAAGATGCGTTAAACTGCAACTAAACTGGAAATTCTTCAATCATGAAAAATCTAATTATTCTATTTCCCTTTTTCCTCATAAAGGCTAATTATTATACAGTAGTGTATACATTAATGGTAGAATATGCTTCAAAACGTAGACATTTTTATTCTGTATGCTGACTACAGTAACACTTATCTCTTTAATTTGGGATGAAGCATGTCAAAATTGAGTGTCAAAGAATGTTCTCTTTAAGAATACTATTTCCATTCTATGAGTTACAGCTAATTTCAAAACATCAATATTATTTAATGCAAAGTTTTAGATAACAACACTTTGTAGTTTCGAAAATTGAGTTTTAAATAGTGCTTGTGCAACATTTCCTATGAAACATTACAATCTATTGTTGCTTGTTAAGCTTTACTCTTCATTGTTAAAGAGGCCGCATCTTTGTGTGTGCAATTTTTTCATGCAATTTCTTCCGTCAACTTATCATAAACGTGACCATTGTATTACTTACCTTGACAATGAATGCATTTATTATCATTTTTGTCTGTGATATAGCTAGCCACATTCTGCTTGTTGAAAATTAAGGTTTTGTTTGTGTTAGAAAAGAAGAATTGAAATGGTATCACCTTTTAGTTATGCCAATTAAACCCTCTGTTCTTTTGCAATGTGGATTAGATAATATGGAAATTGTCATTTCCATTATACTGTCAACATTTTGGTTGTTTATCAATATATTGATAAAAGTATAGGATCAAGACATTGGATATTATACTGATTTCTATGGCTTTGAAATTGACAACGAATTAAAACTAAACCAAATTATCTATAAGAAAGTACAAGAGCTTGATTATTGCATCATATATATATCTATTTATTTGTTATCAAATATAGATGTTTCTTTCAAAAACAGTCAGCCAATTCCAATTTTTTTGCAAAAGATTTAATTATTACACATACATGTAATAAACATTTTGAAAACCTGGATATTACTTGCTGCATACTGGGTATTTTTTCATCCTAGTTAGAAGTGTACATTGTTTTTGCAACATGCATCAAATTAGTTTAATCAGCCCAAGCTGCATATTACTGTGATTGCTGTTGTTTAGAAACATGGGATGTGAACTTTCTTTATGCTGGTATCCATTGTACACATCATATTGTCAACATCTTCATCAAAGAATAGCAAAAATTACAAAAGGTTGTGAATGTGCTTTAAAAAAGGTCCATTTTTTTCTTTTTTTTCGAGGAAGGATTAAAATCAGGAAGACATATCTCTCATGTGTATATGTATCTCTGATAGAACAACTGATAAATCACTTTTGACTGAAAATGCTTCCAAAAGTTTCGTAATTTTCACGAAAATTTTTCGTAAAAAAGCGACCTCTAAAAATGTAAAGTACATGTAACAACGTTTGTTAACATTAAGCATATTTCTGTAAACATTTGCCACTTTGCAAATTTGTTTCAATGCAAATATGTTTCAACATAATGGTCAGTTTCTCTTCTACTAACATTTTTTGGTCAAGGAACTATTTTTGATCGCATATGCATGATCGTATTTATGGCTATGAACAACAGAAGAGTATTTGTTTTTGAAGTTCAATATTTGTATTACACTTAAAGGCCCACTACCTTTCCGAAACGGCTTTTAATTTTTATAATGGGAATGTAAAACAAGATCGATAATTTTGTAGAGTCCTAAAAATTATTAACTTACCGTTAATACTACATTTATCATCATCTTCTGAACGATTTGATTAAAATAAATAAAATGTTTATTTTCATAACGCAGGTCGTATTATGTTTCCCGCCGTCGTCCTAAATACCGCGCGGTAGTTGACTATTACTGCGCCAGACGGCAAAACAGCGAATTGACTCTCTACGGTTTTCATATATTACGCAGGCAATCTTGCATATGTTTGGTGTCGTAACCTTATTTTAGATCATCGGTATGCATTTTCTGGTGTTATTAATGTTTTTCAAGAAACCTTTATATTTTGCTCCGGAAAGGTAATGGGCCTTTAACCAAGACTTCACAAGCTACATTTATGTGAAAAAATTCCATTGGTTAATTTTCAGATGTTATTTTCAGACGGTGGTTACAATGCTGAGACCATTTATGTTCCAAATATTTAAAAACCAATGCACTTGTGCATTCCTAGCACATGTAAATTCACCTACATACATGTATATGTATAGTTACTGTACCAGATACATGTATATTGTATCTAATACTTGATGTATATCATGATGTCGAAATCAACTTTGGTTAGCCGAATGAGAAAAAACGTAGTAGTATTCTGGCGTTGCTTATTTGACACATTCTGATACATCGGAGTTATGTCCCTTCGTTTCAAGTGACGGAGTGAAATAAAGGGAAGCAAATCTGATAGAGTAATTTGACGATGACAAGAATGGTGCTAATGGAAGCTTAGAGCGTAAGAAAATAAGTGTGAATGAATGTACCTGTAAGGTGGGAGAGATGCTGTAAAAGAGTTGATTGATGGTAGAGAGAGTAATTAAATAAGCGACATATACATTTTATTTTCATGCGATTGAACACAATAAATGCAAATGTATTGAATATTTTATGTTTTGCTTTAGTTCTTTCAATTATTTGTCGTACCAGATATGACATACAGATGGGTATTGTTTATGAAATAACACCGATTCACTAAAGGTTATAACATAACACAGCACCCTGTAGAAACGTTTATAATTATAAGGATATGAATATGAAGTTGTGACCAAATTTTAAAACTGGCACGATTCATTTAATATCCCCAAACCACTGTAGCAATGTGAATATCACCTATGGAATGAAATGCATTCGTATGGTACCTGCATACCACTTATGTATATGCTAAAGTCTTATTCATTGGCGGCGTCGAAACATCCTAAATGTTCCATGGGTCATCACTGTCGTATTATCCATCCCTGAATTCTATAGTAGAACGGAATGTAGCATTTCAGGAGACAGAAACTGACCATTCACAGACCTATAAAGTCTTTCTTATAAGATTATGTACATGTAGGGAGCAACGCTTAACTTTAAAGTCATACAATCAACCACAATGTGCCGTTTGCAAGCTGCATTTATACAGGACAAAAAAAGAACGTTTTGTCGTTATTAGAAACTGGTGAATTGGAAGGGTTCACTTGGTCCTGCAACTGTTGCAAAGAAACAGAAACAACTCTTCTAAGGATAGAAAGTTCCCTTAGTCAACTTCAACATAACAGTGAACTCAGATTAGATCATGTCGAGAATAGAATTACGACAATAGAGGAGAGACAGGACAAACACGAGGAATATGTATCAACACAGATGGGCAATTAAGAAATGGTTGTAAAAGATGAAATAGTGAATGACCTGAAGAGTGAAATAACAAAAATTGTGGACCAAAGAACACAAGAGCTACAAGATGGAAAGAACCGAGACACAAACATAATAATTTTCAATCTTACAGAGTCCCGTAGCGAGATTACAAATGAGCGAAAAGATGAGGATCGCCGGAAACTTCAAGCCATTGCTGACTCGATTGGTGTTCCTGACCTAGCTAGATATCATCGCTATGTTCAGGCTAGGTCGACCAGAGCCCAGTAGTAACAAAACTAGACCCCTAAAAGTTCATGAATAACAAAAAGCAGAGAAAACTTCTCCTGGAAAACTCTAAACTTGTCCGAGAAAAAGCAGCACTTGACTTGAAAAAAGTTATTATAGTTCGGGACATGACCATTGAACAAAGACAAGACCGCAAAAAAAAAATTTGTAGAGAAGAAAAAGAATAATAACAAACAAAAAACATCGCCGGAGACAGAGATGGAAGTGGACAACAGAATTGATTCACAGACAACATCTTATTCTGTCAGATCAACAAATGAGATTAGTCCTATAAGACGGTCCTTCAACATGACGTCATACAATCATGACGTATCTTCAGGTGACATGACGTTAGTGTACAGCCAGGACACTATCCTCGACAGTAGAGTTCCGACATCGCCAGAAGTTGAAAGAGTCTAGGATGTTGATTTTAAGGAGGCTTTTACTGTAAATAATGACATCAATACCACTATCGACCAATCACCTTCCCTCATCGTTTTTTATTCAAATGTTGATACCCTCACGCCAAGCAAATTATCAGAGCTGGAGCAAATGGCAGTCGAAAAATCACCAGACATTATATCTCTTACTGAAGTTTACCCAAAAGCCACCACAAAAGTATATCAGGAACTCTACAATATACCGGGTTATGACACTCACCGAAACGAAGAAGGAAAAAGGGGGGTTCTTATTATGACAAAGAAAAATCTCAACGCTATGAAAGAATTAATTTCAATTGATTTCGACGAACATGTATGGTGCAGCATAAATTTGAAAAACAAAGATAAATTACTGATTGGAAACATCTACAGAAGCCCGAACAGTGATAACGACAATAACATCAAATTACAACACCTTTTAACTGATGCACTGAAACGATCATTTAGCCATACTTTAATAACCGGAGACTTCAATTTCAAAGAGATCGATTGGAATAACTGTTCGACCTCAGTTACTGAACGTCATCCAGCCTATGAGTTTTTAGAAACGACGAAAGATCTTTTCCTCAATCAGCATGTCCAGCTTCCTATTAGATATAGAGAGGGTCAAACGGCTAATTGCCTTGACTTGATCTTTACCAACGAAGAGGGAATGGTTGATGAAGTTGTACATTTACCCGGACTTGGTCATAGTGATCACTTGCTGTTGACTTTTAATCTTAACTTGTATTCAGACACAGCGATTAAAACCACACTGAAAAAGAACTATTTCAAAGGAAACTACGATAACATCAAAGAAGAATTAAGAAACAAAGATTGGCATACTCTCCTAGAGGGAAAGGGAGCAGAGGAATCGTGGAAAGCCTTCGCTGAATTTGTATCAATAATAGTAGATAAAAACGTACCAGTGAGCAAAGGCAATTACGACCATCCAAAGCAATCAGCCCCTTTAGACAAACTAGCTAGAGAGAACATCAAGGATAAGCATAAAAAGTGGTTAAGATATCAACACTGTAGAACAACAGAAAACTGGAATAAATACAAATTAGCGAGGAACAAGGCAACATCCTCCATTAGAGTGTCGAAATATCACTTTGAACGTAATATAGCCAATCACATAAAAGACAATCCAAAACAGTTCTGGAAATATATACGGTCTAAAACCAAAACAAGGCAATCCGTAGGGGAATTGGAGGATTCGTGTGGGAAAAGATGGAGTGACAGCAAAGACAAGGCCAATATGTTTAATGAATACTTCTCTAGTGTTTTCAAAGTTGAACCAGACGGAGACCTACCTACTTTCACTACTAGTAATTTCAACTCTGCATTGGAAAACATCATAACTAAAGAAAAAATCCAATCAGCAATCTTGAAACTGAATCCAAACAAATCATCAGGTCCAGACATATTCCATCCAAAACTGATTTTAGAAACATCTGATGAACTGATTGAGCCACTAGAAATAATATTCAAGAAATCAATAGAAGAAAGAACACCACAATCAGATTGGAAGGTTGCTCATGTAACACCGATTCACAAAAATGGATCTAGACTCAAAACAGAAAATTGTCGTCCAATAAGTCTAACGTCGATACCATGCAAAATTCTTCAACGAATTCTGAAAGATGAAATCACCACTCATATGGAATCAAACGGCTTATTTTCAAATCACCAGCATGGCTTCATGAAAGGGAAATCCTGTGTGACACAACTCATCGAGGTCACAGATTACATTTCCAATGAAATGGATGAGGGGGAAAACGTTGACATCATATACCTCGATTTCAGTAAAGCTTTTGACAGGGTCCCTCACAAAAGGTTACTTCTAAAATTGGAAAAATATGGTATCAGAGGAAATGTTTTACATTGGATCAAAAACTTTCTCATTGGAATGAAGCAGCGGGTATGTATTGACGGTGAATTCTCCTACGTAAGTGACGTCACAAGCGGGGTCCCGCAGGGGAGCATTTTAGGGCCAATATTATTTTTAATTTTCGTGAACGACATGCCGGAAGTTGTGCAAACTGTAATAAAAATGTTCGCCGACGTCGCAAAATTATTGAAAGGAGTAAGCAACAATGATGACAAAGAGGATCTACAGAGAGATGTTGAGAATATTTGCAAATGGACCGAGACCTGGAACATGCAACTTAATGCCAAAAAGTGTAAACACTTGTGTATCGGTAACTCCAAGGACAACATTAACAAATATAACATCGAAAATGAAGGTCAAAAGAGTGAAATCATCAAAACTAAATCCGAAAAAGATCTTGGCGTAACTTGTGATAGCAAAATGAAATTTAGTGAGCATGCCTCCAACTGTGTTTCAAAAGCTAACAGATCTTCAAAACCTTTACCTACATCGATACAACAATGTTCCTTAACTTGTACAAGTCCCTGATTCGGCCTAATATGGAATATGCATCCTGCATTTGGAACCCTATGTTACTTAAGGATAAAATTGTGATCGAGAATGTCCAGAGGAGAGCGACCAAAAGATTAAATGGATTAACCAACTTATCCTACGAACAGCGTCTAAGATCCTTAGGACTACCAAGCCTTGAGTATAGGAGAAAACGTTCCGATCTCATACAAATGTTCAAGATTATCAACAACATTGATAAAGTCGACAAAGATAAATTGTTTACAATGTCTCCCATCACCTTCACAAGAGGTCACTCTAAAAAGATCTTGAAGCCAGTATCCAGACTAGAAGTAACCAAACATGGGTTTAACAGCAGAATTGTAGATATATGGAACAGTTTGCCAGAAAACGTAGTGTCTGCAAAGTCTGTGAACTCCTTTAAATCGCGCCTTAACCAGCACTGACACAATGAACCCTCCAAATTCTCTCCTACTTGTTATAGAGCTACCTGATCGATTATTTGATCACATACAAGGATACGCCTCCAGAAGTCAAAAGGACTTAAATTGGTGTTTTAATTACATGATTACATGATGATTACATGGTTATTCGGTTCTTCTTCTGTACATCAAAGGGTCAAATTTCCTGTCACGTGTGCTTTCGCTCACATTATCTTCAGTTTTGCTATGACATATTCCAGGAGTGGATATTTCGGCAGTGATAGTAACCCATGGAATATCGATGATGGCCTCGGGATAACTGCACATGTTTCACTTATAATCGTCATTACACTTCCGGGTCTCGGACAGTGCTAGGTGGATAAATACAAAAGCTGAGCATTTTTTGATAGAATTGTGACATTTTTCATGCATGTAGATCTTTGGTTCCTTAGTAATTTATGATACAGTTGACGCTTCTTCTGAATAAATACCAATTTAAGCTGCTATTTTGCCTATTCTTTTACAGACAAAAAAATAAAGATATCGAATGAAATAGATTTCAAAATCATTAAAAAAACAATGTAAAGAGTAAATGAGACACTATTTCTCTTTGTATCAAGCCGACATTGCTGTTGAAATGTTCTGAGCCTTTGCAGTATTTACCGATAAGTGAATTATCTGTAATTTGTCCCCTCAATATGAATACGTATACATGAATAAACAATGAACATGCGTATGTGTCAGAAGAGCAATATGATGTGGGAAAACACAAATTCAAAATCTACGGAAGACGAACCATTGACCAACTTTGTTACGAGTGGTCTTACGGTGCTTTTAGTCGGCGTATAAATGTTACGGGACCACTTTTTAAGACAAACTTCATAAAGCTTAATAGTGGTTTGAATTTGGTAATGTGACATTTAAGACATCAAATGACAGGTTGGAAAGTTAAACAATGCATCACAGTATTGTATTCGGAACCATGAGTGTTGTACGAGGCGATGTCAGCAAAACTAAATTCACTGAGTGGAAAGCAAAGCTATGGACATGTACTTGGTGAAGGATATAATTTGTGGGACATTTTTTTTAATATAAATGAGACATGGCTAAACGAACTTTTCATTTTAAAGGAGAGGACTGTGCAGCAAGAAAACCTTCAAAGGATAGGACAATTGCCGCCTTTTGTGCTAGCGTGACCTGGGTAAAGATAAAACCATTGATCATCGACAAATCCGCGAAGCCAAGATATTTCAGTTAGGTAACACCAGAAAACCTACCAGTGACTTATAAAAACAATGCGAAGGTATGGATGAACCTATGGGATCTATGAGACTCGTTGAGGACTTGCATTAAACAGAGATATCAAAACCGGAACATTGTATTATTTTTAGACAATGCTCCATCCCATCCGATATTATCGTTGAAATGGAATTCTTTCCACCCAATAGCACTTCACATGCCCAGCCTACGGGTCAAGACATACAGTTCACTGTACTACAAACAATAAAGCTGACGTGTAGAAAATGACAGGTAAGTGGTATCAGTATTGAATCAAATAAAGACAATAATTTTCATAAATTGATTTTAAAAGATTTGCAATTATCATTCAATAATTACATAGTGACTTCAGTGTTTAACCCTCCATCATTTTAACTGGTTTAAGCGTGACGGTAAACTTGATTTAATCAATTAACTTTAACTCTTTATCGTTCATATCTTACAACTCCTGCATATGGGGAAGAAGATGAATTTGTATCGATCTCTCTATTGTCCACAGATTTAATGAAAATGTTTGTGGTGGATGCGATCTATAGGGTTAATAACTCCTGAAATGAGGTAGCACAAACAACCATTGGGAAGTGTTTTGCAAAATGTGAATTCACACTTTTTTATTAAATTAGATAACGTCCTATTAACTGCCAGGGTCATGTAAGGACGGTCGTCCATGTATGCGGCGTGTAGTGTGTATGGAGTGCGTGGTGCTTGGTTTTGGAGGCTGCGGTATATTCATGTTATGTTTTTCTTGTGTAGTGGGATATTTGCCCATTTCATAGTGCTACATCAATGAAGCATGCGGCCGATTTAAAAGACCAAGCAATACACCCAACCCGGTCACATTATACTAACAACGGGCGAATCAGTTGTTCCAATCCTTTAATGCCTACCTCACTGGAGCGAGCGCTCAGCAGATGGCCAAAAGTAAGGTTGTGTCAAGGAAGACGTTAGGAAGAAGACATTTAGCTACCTAGGAAGAAGAGAAAGAAAAGATCCTAAAGTTAGCCGCCTTTTACGATCATGCTATAGGGACAGCAATCTAACGCCCAGCCTGCAAGGCAGATGTGAATTCACACAAGGAACAGTGAGTACAAACAATGGTTCTACAAGTGAGGACGACGACGATGATGATAATGATGAAAACTTGCCCAAAGGAGTCGTTTCACTGCAAATTTCGCAAAGTTGTCATTCCAACATTTGAAACAGCTGACATTGACTGGGATCAACATGATGGTGACATTTTAAACTATATATGTATATTGAAACTAAGGTTTTCTTGTACGTGAATAGATTTAACGTCTAATATATATTTATTAACTTCTAAATTAATCCGTTTTATCGTATTTGTATTTGATTTTCCCTATATTTCACAGGCTTTATTGCACATGCTATCAATATACATACAAAATAATTTAAGATTTGACAATTGATAATTGTTGGCATCATTGTCGATGAACCCGTTTTCAAAGTCGTTAACAAACAATTAAAGGAGGCATTATTTCTCTCTGTATCAAGCCGACATTGTTTATGAAATACTCTAAGCATTTGCAATAATGAGAAGTATAAACTGTAATTTGTCGCCTCAATATGAATACGTTTATATAAAAGCGTAATAGACACCAGAGCAATATAGTACCTGGAAACACATATTAAAATTTTATGAAAAAGGAAATCGGAGTTTATAAACACAAAGTGCCTGGTTAAACGCCAACGTCACACAGGAAACGAAGATATTAAGCAACTTTGTTAAGAATTGTTTCAGGACGCTGTCAACGTCATGGGACCAATGTTATAAACAAATGACCCGAAGTTTGTCAGTGACTAGGGTAATGTTACCTTTTAAGGCATCGAATGGCTGGTTGGACAGTTTTACAAATGCCACATTATTGTATTAGATACTATGAGTGCTGAACGAGACGATGTCAGTAAAAGTAGACAGTGGGTGGAAACCAATTACTCAATAGATACAATGTGTGACATTTTCATTATGAACGAGACAGGACTTTTTATAGAGACACTACTTAACATAAGTTAACAAACTTTCACTCCTTTTAAGTTTTAAAGGAGAGGGATGATTAGAAGGCAAACATTCGCAGAAAGAATTTCTGCTGCCCATTTGTGCTAGCATGACCGGAGGAAAGACAAAACAATTGATAGGTGAAGAACCGCAAGATTGCTGTAAAACTAAAAGTTTTGACTAAAACCTACATCCTCCAGACAAAAAAAGAGGCGCCGTAATTGAAACTAAAGTTGCCAAAAATGTCTCCTGTGCGAAAAAAGAAGGATGAATCTGTAGATTATTTTCTACTACAGTATAGTAGTCAGCTCTTATTGAGTACAGACCAACAACCTTCGAAATTATTATCTCTACTCTTCCAGTCCGGTGTCGTGTTCAGCAGATAATGATACTTAACATCTTCATGGAACAATAATTAGAGTGGAACGGAAGACCAGAAAACAACATTTTTATAATTTGAAGCCCGACCATGCATTGGAAATCCTGATTGAGGGTAGACAGGGATCCTTGTTGAATCCTATTTTATATCTGCTAACCAACAGGCAAGTTGTTGAAGTCATAGTGAAAAAGGGAAAGAGAAATATCATACAGTGGTTTTTGTGATAACTTGATATACCTTCATTGATGATCTAGTTCTCTCTCAAATTCATGCAGCAGACGATGCAATCAGGGACACTGATACAACATCTTATCTAGATACTCTGGGGTAACGTAGTCAAAATACCTTTATTACGTTTGACGACCAAGCGCTGATATGGACTGCTTCACACACATTTTGCGGCATAATCGACAAACCATAGACGGGGCAGATGTTAAAGTGAGACTTTAAAGGTTTCCATTAGCTGAGAAATTTGGATTAATATACTAACTTTGAACAGTAAATCACAATTTCAAATACCACAATGAAGCATGTATTATTCTGTGGTTTGGAAACATGAATCACTGTGATTGAACAATAATAAAACACAGACCTTAGTTAACAACTGCCTCAGAAAAATCCTCCTTTGTTAATGGCCATCAACCGTAATCTGCCGGCAAGAACCAAACAGAAGCCAGCAGAAAAAATGGTGTTGATTGCTCATGGTCTAAGGAAAAGGCTAGTTCTGAACTGGGTTCAACATGTGAAGAGAAAGAAAGGTTCTTCAACAACACTCACTAGGTACATGTAGCAGGGTGTAGATGTTGGGTCGAATAGGGTGAACAGGAATACCGGGATCAGTATGTCAGGACCTCGACGAATTCTTTTTGGCCAAAGTCTAGTCCAGGATATAAGTATGCTTGTCCTTATAGGTTCATTTTCTAATGCTGCATAACAGGTAATATATGTATGACACCAAAATGAATTTATAAATACATTTTGCGTTATGAGATATTGCATACGGGGAACAATGTTCAATTCATAATGTAAGTAAACAAATGTAGTTATTAATTACCTCAATCAAATAGATATCTCAAACAGCAACTAAACGTCTAAAACAAATTTTCTTCCATTTGGTTATGAAACATCTAATGCACATGTAGTTGAGACGATGTTACAGCATGTGCCACTGTATTATGTTTGATATTATATCAGAAATTTATAGCGATGACCCTTCGTGATGGGGGCTATATGACCGTTAAACGAATGCGAGGCTAATTCAATTTCAAATCTACATGATGTTTATCATTGTTGATTATGCAACACTGTGTCCAGCATGCTAGTATTGATGTAGTTTACATACACGTACAAGAATAAACTATCAAACAATTGTAAAGAAAGTGTCATAAATTTATATTTCCCCAGAGATTGATCTAATTTACAAAGTCTGGACGAAGGAAATTAATGTGCACCCTAATAAATGAAGATCTGCAGACACATTCTAGAAACAACTTGTGGCAAACTATTCGTTTTTATGGGACTGTTTTGCTCGTTATTGATATCGATAACGCATCGCACATATCGTGTGTCGTTAACTGAGACAGAGCACGGTATGTGATATAGCCCCATTGTAGGTGTTCCAATATGCATATTATGCACAGCCCAATACGGTTTTGGTACAGATGGTGAAGATACCCAAGACGAAAACTGACATAATTGATGCTATCAACGTGTTTTACAACATATCACTATGTATTCCATGTAATTACATAAGATATTTCTTGTTTATTTAGAAACAAACCCGACACAGAAATAAACCCACATATTTGAACCTAATTTGCCATCTTGCCTTGCCTTCCCACTAAACGTATTTTAACAATAACTATGTAAAAGTTCTTATTTTGGTGTACTTGTAAGTTAATTTTAAACAAGTAAGCAATGCGTGAATTCACGCATTTATCAGAAACACAAATTGCGCTATTCTGCATTTGCATATAAAAGAATTATCTGCCCTTGTGGTGGCTAGATATTGATTGTGAAGTCATGTGCTTGCATGCGTAACGTCATACATTTCAGAAAAAACGACCTGTATTTCTATCATGATATCTTTCTCTCCAAGAATTCATTGCGCCCTGAAAGAGATTGCCATGAATTACAGACATTACAAGGGAGTTAACTCTGCAAAATGAGCTCAACCATGTTTTAGCGCTATATGTTTGGCATGAAAAATTCTTACGCTTACACTATCGCATTATAATGATGCTATATTGTATGAAAGTGCCGCTGTACTTCTAGGTTCATTTAGTAAGGTTGGCGTTAAATGAAAAAGTGAATGCACGAACTAAATGTTAAACATGGAATAAAATACCTAAATATGGATCTTAAGTGAGGATAGAATTTGATAATCTTTGCTTTTATTCAAAATGGGAAATAAGGTCAATATCGATATGTTCTTAATTTCAAAATTCATTTGGATCCATTTAAGTAGTTACTGAACACAACCATGGCATGCGTCCTACAAGTCACCAAATATGAAACATTTGCATCGATATATTTCATTTGTGTTATTAAGGAAATTGCGATTAAATGCATTATAACAATTCGGGAGACTTACAGGACAATGCTGTCACCAATGTTTACCGATATTTTCAGTATGTGCTGATGATTACTTTGGAACAAGGAAGTGATGACGATAATGATCTAAATAAAATAGGCGATAAGATATAATAATGGCATATTATATACTAGATACGAGGCGTCTGCAACTATTTGGGTTTTTTTCTTTGCACATTCGTATGTCTTCGTTGTTTTACAGAAAACAATGAAATTAGAAGAATAAATTTAAAGCTCTCCGCTATTACAGTCAGCAGATTTCTGAATAATGACTTCATTTCGTTAATACAGTTGGATTAAAAAAAGTTTAAATTCAAAGAGAGATTCTGCAGAGAAAATCAAAGAGAGAGTCAAGGGAAATCAGTAGACAATTGTTGGTTAATGCCACGATACCTTGAAACTGGATTTGGAAAGACAATTTTGGCATAAAGTGTTTAATTGTTCGTTAGAAAAACTAACAAATGCACAATCGATCGTTGTTTGGTTAATAAATGAAGGTTTCTTCAGACACTTATGCGACTTTGCCTTAATCGACGATTAAATGGTTGTTTATCCGTAACCAATTGTTTCCTATTTGGGTTGGTACACGAATAAATTATGCTGTTATTCATTAATTGAAACTGATCATAATTATGTAATTGTATGTAACTTCAAACAGAATTTTAAAATAAGACATTAACAAACAGTAATGGACTCTAGAACCACTCATAACAGCTGACATTAAAGTAGAACAATGTAGAACGAATTACTTATACAAGCTATCAACGATCCAAAACCTTTTGGTATTAGTACTGCTATGAATTGCAGATTCAATTTCTGGTTACATGTACTTTCAAATTCACATACATTGTATTGAAGATGACGCAGACGAAAATAATGCATATTTCGTAAATATAAAAGATCTAAACAATAAGAAGCAATGTTTGCTTGCAAATTAGATTATATGTATTGTATTTCGTCTTATTTGGACTAGATAATGATTGCTGTAAACTTAAAGAAAGGGAAAAACCTTTCTATAACTTGGTGATATCCATGAATTGTCTGTATCACTCTCTGAGTTAGTATCCTGATATCATTGTTCCTTCTTTTTTTAACATCATTGACGCTTTGATTTTTTTCTAAGGTAAAACATGCCAAGTGTGTTTTTTTTTGTTTAAAGATGCTCCACCGGTGACAAATGGCATTCTTTCGCAATCAAAATCAGGAGCAGACGATTTAGTATTTTTCTTCAGTTACAAAAGTTACTTACTTTACACCATTACCAGCAATGAAAAGTTTGAGCTTGATTAATTCTATTTCAAGACAAAAATGTTGAAAATAATTAATCCCGAAAAAAATCCTAGGCACTACGTCATATAGAGAATAAAGTATTGATTGCGCGTGCACCAAAAGCAAAATAAATTATGGGATATTTTTTATGTTAATTAGATATATATATATACACGATTAAACACCAATTATTGTTATATTGATGAACCCCCCCCCTCCCCCCGAAAAAAAACCGAATGCAATTCGAGTCAATTCGACCACACACACACACACACACACACACACACACACACACACACACACACACACACACACACACATGCACCCTCACACAGTATAGAGTTAAGAAATATGAAATCCTCTGCCCTTTCAGCATGTTGCATGCTACGAGCTACAAACCCACTTCTGCCCTTTTATCTTAAATCTTGTTACTCTTAACTATATCATATTCCAAATATAACCCAAACAATATTCCGGTTTCACGAAACATGATATTGTGCGTGATAACATTAATGAAATAAACAATAATTGATTTCACAGCGACCATACATCAGTGTTTGATATGAATTGATTTGATTTAGAAAAGAGAGAAAAAAACAGTGCTGGAATGCTATGTTCAATGAGACAGGTTTGTGTCCGAAACAACAACCGTAATTGTTTAAACATACGCTTGCGTGCTTTAGCAGGATAAAATTGGTTACGTCATCAGTAATGTAGTTATACCTTAAACCTTGCGTACTAGTCACAACAGATTTCATTCAGTCATTACATAGGTCACAAAAGTCATTTCTGTGAAATAATGGACCGTATAACAAACCAATGGAAAATACATGTATTAAATGTAAAAACGGCAATTTGGATTCCTTTATGCTGTTACTCCCTTTTCTTAATCAATTTTCAGATATCAGACTAAATGAAGTATTTCTATTTTATTACCTCAGATTTAATGAATTTAAATGCAATAAAAAATAATCTTTGATTGTATATTGATAGTATATGAATGTGCGACTGGTAGTTGTTTCAATGGTGCCAATACATACGCACAATCATTTCATTATCGCACGTGAAAGAACAGCGGATAACAACTTTTTGTATTTGTAAACTTTCCGACTTTTAAGGTTAATATTTCGTTTCTCATATTAAATAGTTATTTAGCCGTGCAAGTTTGACGTCATTAATGTGTGAAAAACATACGGCATTATTCTCGCAAATTTGTACCAGTCAATACCTATCTGCAAGGACATATGATTCTATTATACTTTAGACTAATAATGTTGTCAAATGTAAACCAATTCATTTTTGCGACAAGTTAGTTTCGTGTGTTTTTTATTTTATTTTTTTTTTTTTTATTTTTTTTTTTTTGCCGAACGACTTTAAATCTCGACTACTTAATTTCGCGATCTAAAGTTGATCGCGGGAAAAATTTCACGATCAAGCTACCTTCTCGTAATTAGCGTAATTTTCCCCACGCGTAATAAGCGTACATTTTCCTTTAGAGTGTTATGATTCTGCTTGTGTTTAAAAGAGACATATTTTCACGATTTCCTAGCGTCCGCGTAATAAGCGAAAATCAGCTGGTTTATAGTATGCTGTAAACGTGGATGGTTTTGCGAGTGTTTAATTTCGCGATGTGCATGCATTAACCTTTTGTGGTGTTGTTATTTTCGCGATAGCTATATGTTTAGACTTTTAACAGCAAAGTTCAAACATGTATAAAATATTACGCGCGAGGGAAATTTTTCGCGATCAAGCGACCTTCGCGTAATTTTCCCCACGCACAATTAGCGTACATTTTCCTCTCGCGTGAATTTCTACTTTAACATTACATTTTTGCAGGAAAGTTTTTGGCCAATGTTTTCAGAAAAACGAAAACAATATACCTCTAGACACGCTATCTAGGTCATGGGTATTTTACAGCAAGTAAAATTCACTGTTGTCCTAATAAAAACATGGTTAACCAAGATAACGATATTGTGTAGTGCTTACAGCCTACCGAATGTACTGTTCTGTACATATAAAAGATAATTTTAAACATAACAAAATGTCAAGGCATCAATAACATAAGAAAACCATCTTCCCTTGCACACTGAGTTCTGAGTGCCATAAAAACCCTCCTTTGACACAGTAAGCCAGGTCTTGTTATACAATTATTGGCAATCATACCACATACTGTATGATTTCGAAGGAAATTATCCTCGTTCTAATTTGAGGTTATAATATTTTACAACAATGATACAAAGTATCAGAACGACTTGTGTGGACGTTGTATAGTGGCCACATGAACCGTCTGAGTATACGGTCTTGTTATGCGCCTAATTTTCTGTAGAATCTGTCCCCAGTACCTGAAGGTGTCGTACTTAAAACATTTTATGATCATTGAATTCTTGGAACCTTAATGATTTTCTAAACTAGATTACTGCTGTGTTTATACCCGTACAGGGCGCCAGACCAGCAATCAGTTTGTGGAGAGGTGGGTGGCAGGCAAAGCGTACCTACATAGAATTGGTCTCGTTCGTGGAGGAAAAAGTACAAAGGGTGAAGCGTGCATTTTGTAAAATACATGAGCGTTGCATTACCCCATCAAATAACGAAACGACATAAGATATCATACAAATATTCCATGGGTAAATGTGTTCTAGTTCTATATATTTTACCAGAGGTGGTGGTAATCAACAAGACTTTATATTGCAGGAGGACAACGACTTCTCGATTACTACCAACGAGGGGGAAATAAAAAGCACAGTAACCCATGTAATATTTGTTTTATTACATAATTTAAAATTTCAGCAATTTTGATATCGCCAACACAATATAATCGACCGTCTGTTGTCGCTACATTCTGCCACAAACAACGATGAACTTGAATCTACTGTGACGTCATTTAAATAGTTAGTTACTATTATACGCGATTTCTTTGAAGTCGTTCTTCTTTTCTTCAAAACTAGATAATAACGGTAAGGTTGTCCTAAAGCCGTGCGATATAATGCGATATTATTAGTTACACAGTTTGTTAGTGACCTAATACGGAAAAATATTGGGTCTAAAATAAAATTGTTCGCCTCGCCCGATACATGTTTATTTTAGACACAATATTTTCTGTATTAGGTCACTAATAAACTGTGTAACGAATTTATCCTGTCGAAGACCCTTTCTATGAAGTAACTGCAAAATGCATTATGTACGGAAACCAACGACTCAAACTTAAACAATATTCACCTCAATGAAGACTCAAATGCGTTGTCATGGTCCATTTCTGTTAAATAATCCTAAATAAGTATTGCCGATTTCGGTTTGCTTTCAAAGTGGTCATCAGCGCTATCATTCAAGCATTTTGTCTCCATATCGTTTGATTGCCGTCGTCGCAAAGCGTTACCTGACCGCCATCTTGTTGCTAATGACGTTAGGGGCAAAGAACGATAACTCTATCGTCCAAACTTGATACGATTTCTACTAATCTAATACGACTATATATTGGATATCACGCGACGTCATTTTAACCAATAGGAATACAAGATTCTTGTCTGAGGCAGGATCAAATATAACATTTCCATGGAACCGTGCAATTATACTTCGAACCGTGCAATTTAACTAGGAATAATTGAAAAAAATATTATATTTTTTTTTTTCAAATATAGATTGGTGTAAGCAAATTATGTAACAAATGATTATAAACATGTACTTTATTTAGGAAATTCTGCATTTATTTTTTTAATTAAATGCAGGAATTAATTTTTTTTTTTTTTACCTTTACTTAACCCTCAGAATAGTATGTTGAGTTTAGTATGTGGAGATAGGTCACTCTCTATCTACCTTTCAGCAATGGAGTAATACAAACGTTTCCCCGTTAAAAAATGCAATTGTATCACGTCGTAAAATCCCATAAATGTGCTTTGTTTCACATCGTAATCATATCACATCGTAATCATAAAAGAATTTCTTTCTTGTCATACAGACAGACACCTGCTATATTGAAATAACTCTTTTATGAATTTACAGTGCTTGGAATGCTGCTCTTAATATAGCAACGAATTTCACACCTTATGATATATAAGCAATAGACAATATGGATGAGTACACAAGTATGTAAATATAACGATGAAGCATTTTCAATAGCATTTTTCTAAAATTTCATATACTCAGATTACCATAGTATGATGCTAAAGAACATTCTAGCTTTGGCCAAAATGGACCCTTAATGCATCTTGTTCTTTTAATGCTCAATACATACCGAAAATGTAAACCACTGTTCTACTAACATATAATTGCATATTTTTTTTCTAAAAAACAATAAAAGGAATGTAAAAATGTTATTAACTTGTATGTTACATTTGTCAACAAAGATAGAAATAAGGTAAACATATATTCAAATTGATATTGTTCTTGTTTCATTCCAATTGTTTTTATTGATTTTTGTTTGATATGATATGCCTTCCACTCCTAACGGAATGTCTCAGATTTTTCCTAATTAGTGTCGTCTTGCTGTAGTTGAAAGAGACAGAGTGTCATTGTCTACAAATCCTCTTCCATCTTGATAGAATCCTAGGATTTTATGATACTACATACACCGTACCTGTTTGTAAAGCATGATACCGATGCACCAGAGATTGCCAATGGCAATGTATCAGAGTGACGAGTATTAAATGAATGCGTTAGTTCAGACCTGAGCCATCCTGGTATTTGCTGTGGATTACCAAAATAACTGATCACAAATCCGGAGTTTGGTGTTTGTAGGTGAACGGGAATACTTAGATACCTACTTTTATGCAGTACTGATGCTATAATAACTCAATTATAACTCGCTTCTTAGGGGTTGCTTACCTAATTAAACTCACAATTCAAATTAAAACGCATTTTATGTTGAGATAAAACACATTAAAACAAATACAAAAAGCATAATAAAGTGGAAAAATTGGTAAAAATGTAAGAATTAACGGTCGTATATTCTAAGGTATGAAAATAGCACAATAATCACAGGAGTGTACTGTGTTCAATAGTACTCTTATGTTGTTTTTTGTATTATATCCCCATAACATAAAAAATAATTGACGTTAAGCTTAATACTTGGAATAAAGTAAAACTACGAAGATGGTCTACACAAATCATATCCCTTTGCTGAGCAGAGTGTTTGCATCATCAGCACGATAACTGTAAAATCTTAGTGTTTTCTGCTGCCCCGTTCATGGGATCCTGTGAAAGATAGCCATTTCTCTTCTCATTTAGTTCTAGCTTAATTGAGTTTGACTCCAAATTACAATTTTGTTTAGGCCTTTATATATATATTTGAAACAACCCCGTATAGCTTGTTGACACGCAGAATAAAAGTTTGACCCGATGAACCCTAAGATCAATAGTGTTTTACTTTTCTGAAATCAAGTTAGTACCGCTGTAAAGATCATTTGTAGTTTATTGGAGTTGACATTGTAATGACGCTCGCTTTGTCAAGTAAACCCCGACTGACATATTAGCTCGGATAATACTTTCTTCCAATCAGCGAGTTTATGCATTTCCCATGTCACCTGTCAGCCGGAATCTTCCTAATCCGACTTTCATCCCTTAAATATTATTTTATAGTCTCCCCGAATTCCTAGTGCAGTGCTTTATGACAGACCAACTTTGTGTTAATATTGTTAATCAAAATGGTGGTATGAAGATGAATACTGTTCTATATATACCAAATGTATCAATATAGGCGCTTTTGAGACTAGTACGACTTAATTTAGTACATATGTTAAGACTTTCGTGCAAACATGACGTCTTTTGGTTTTAAAAGGTTTTTAATGAAATATCGTATAACCAAATAATTCTCCAGTGGATGCTATTCTCGCGATTTTACGGGATATAGCAATTATTCATGAAATGATAGTAAATAATCGTGAAATACACTTGTATACTGTTTCTAATAACCAAATCGCGAAATTCTCAATTCCTTAAAATCTGATTTCCTAGTTGTAAATAAAAATTGCGATATGTTTGACCTTCGCTCTACAGTATATAATTAAGGGGAAATCATCATGAGTTTCAGAGAAACATTTTTTCTTCAGTTCCACGTCCACTATTGTGAAAAAAACAACGACTATGAATCTGGATGTGTCGCCCCCTGTCCAGTATAAATATCATATCAGATCACCAGTAGGTCTGGAATTACAGACCAATTCCGGTTTTTGTAACATGGAGAAAATGGTCTAAAACACCAACAGCGATAGATATCTATTTGAATTGAGCCGTTAAACTGGATTGGACTTTGATAATTGCAGCGCTCGCTCGAAACGATGCTGCAGAAAACGCCAAACTTTGGATCTGATCTAATTAGAAGGTATAGATAAGATACACCATCGTCTGTGTGGCTACACCATTGCCATACTCTCTCGTTTAGTTTACCAGGGTCTGGTATGGAAAGCTTAAAATTTGCATTTACTAATACACAATCTGAGCTTGGCTTTAATCAATTTCAATGCACAATTACTGTCCAAATGAAGAGAGCTATTATGAAAAGAGCATTGAACTGGACTTTACTTTTACATCACCAAGAGTAGCAAAATATGAGGTATGTTACTTTAATGTTAAGCTTGATGTATTTTATACATGTATGCTGTGTTTATACTACAATGTACCATCTATTGTTCTTTAGATCTATCAGCCTCTTGTCAGCCATAGTTGTTTGTTCTTTATTTCTCTTGTTCGTCAAGATAACTTCGTCCAGTAAAATTGTTTGTGATCGGTTCGTCTGGACATATGATGTATTGAATTAATGCTGTACGTATATTTCTCCAGTCCTTTAACAGTGTGCTTTAAAGTCTATATGATCACAACAATTTACTAATATAAAACGATATATATAAAAGTTTTGTTTATCTGAAAGAAAAAAAGCACTATTACGTCAGCGGTGGCGAAAGAGTTGTTTGTTCTTCCTGTGATATACATTTATAAAATCCTTTGAAATCACTCAGTAAACACAATTATACGTATCTAACGAAATATAATAAAGTCAGATTCTGTGATTTTCATGTCCCCTTTGATATCTAATTTCCATCTAACACAAATTTAAACACATATGCTGTTAGCACCAGTAATTTGGTACTGTTGAACACTGTTAAAGCTACTTTAAAGGTGGTAATAACTGACGGCTTACGAAACCAACCATTATGAAAGACATTAACACAGAAGAGAGACAAGGTAATCAGAAAAGTGGATATCTAATATATTTATAAATTGCTTATATAATCCTTTTGGGGGTCATTATATTGCATTATTACAAGACTGGATCGTTTTCATATCACTTTAAACACAATTACATCAGACTATCTAGGCTATTTGTGTTTTAAAGAGAAAGCAAACTCACTATGAAATACCATTGAAAGTTCAGTTTTCTTTTACAGTATATCGTAATTGTAGACAATGAGGAATTTCATTGACGATATCCTCTGCTCTTTATCAGATCTAACGAGTGAACGTGGTAAGTGAAATACGAGTTTGTGCAATAATATGAATCAATAATATATCTGTCTACCAGGTTGTGGATGTATTCAAATGAAGGAAGCTGAGAAGAGATGCAGTTTATCCTAGTTGGAGACAAATAACAATTTAATGCATTGACTCGTCCCGGTTAGTGCTAAGTTCTAAAGGATACCAATGGTTACCAATGGGTACCAATCGCTTCTTTACCTATAATACAATTTTTATCCTTCAATATATTTTCCATAGTACAATGCCAAGTAATTATTGAAATTGAAACAAATCATAAATAAATATAAATAGCTCGTTTTCTGATATAATCCGCCTGATACCCAGTGACTACGCCGAAGTGATATTTTTGCATATGTTACTAGTGTAATATAACCTGGAACGCATTTACTTAAGTTGAGGATTTATCACAGTGACACCATGACCCCACATCATTAAACACGTGAAGTCAGGATTCGAGGACGTTGCAACATGATGACAGTCATCGCTGGATTTTGCAACGCAATGCGACGTTAAGATTCTTCAAAATGAAGGTGGTTGTATTGCTGTAATAAAAATACCAAGTGAGTGTTCATTACATTTGAGATTTTATCAAACTCGTCCCAAACCACTTCTCGCTAAGGCTGAAAATTATAGGGCTCGTATCACAAACTCTTTCTTATGAAACGATCATATATATAATTTCAGTGTTTATTTTATTATGATACTTTCCTTGGTAAGACTTCAACAGAATACTTAAATAAAGTATTATTAACTGTTTTCTTCAGACAAATCATTCATACCAAAATGAATGTCTTTATATAGCATCTCATTCAACAAAATACCCAAACGGTCTATATACTGTCTACTACACGATAACATTGCGGTAAATCACAGAAATTTGCATATTTATGTTAACGTGACACGATACGACAATCTATCACAACAATTACCGCCTGTCAAACTGCTCCATCTTTCGAACAGACGATCACTTTCCTGTCCATCATTCCTAGGCCCTTTAGCATAAACCGCGCCATGACGGTTTGTTGTGGAGCCATTCCCTTGAGTCGAAGAGCCGTGCTAATGCAATTCGCTTTCATTTCAATGAGGGGATGTTAACACCTCTCACTATCGAAGCAAGCCATAAAACGAGATTGGATATCAATGGTTTGTCAAGATCCCTAAAATACCCTGGCTAACAAATCCCTTTCTCTGGACAGATATACAACTCCCTCATGCATGTTCATCATAGTCCGAGATGGATCGTCTCGCGGAAAAGTAGTTTTTTATTATTTCTGTTTTTTTTGTATTTGTTTAGAACACATGTTATCTAAAACGGTTCTGATTTACGCCTGGTTTGTTTATGTGCTAGTTCCTCTCCAAGTCCTTTGGTTTTCATAGGAGCTGGTGGAGGTATATGTCGGCATTGGTTTTCAAAGCTAGGGCAAGTCCTGATGCAGCAGCACTTGTTTGAATGTTAGAATTAAAATCCACTGACAAGACATGATATTTCTTAACAAACCTGACTGCGGTATTGCCGACAAGAATGGTGTCAAAGTCTGTAAAATTGTTCACTATAGGTAATTAAACAGTGGAAGGACTTCATTTAATAGGTTTACTTCATTGTCAGCATTTTAGACACTCACATCATTAACAAAGACTTCAACACCCTGAAATGAAAAAGCAAAACGGTTATATATTTTGAATTAACATTTTTGTGAACATTGTATTGGCAAACACCTGTTGGATAATGACATGTTTAAACATTATTCAAACAGAAAACAAGCAAGACAGCGACGACATTGCTGAACTAAACATTTATCAATATTTAATATTCATCAATACACGTATTGAGAGTTTTTGCAAAATTCAATATTTTTTCTATAAAATCCAAATCACCTGCTGAAAGTATAGCCTTAAGCCTTCCACGCTTCCACGAAGATTATATCTGTGACTGTAAACATGTGCTCTGCCCGATCTGTGACGCTTCACGTGTCCTGACGTCACGGCGTCACATAACGTTGGTATGTCTACGTGTCCTGGCCCTCGTGCTTGTGTTGTTTTGTCAATATGCATGCTGACCATGAATTGTGATCGTTCTGATAGTCTTAATTAGATATACTATAATTATTTCATACTTTAGTATAATAAACATGACTTCAACATATACATCTGTACCAATTAACCTTTGGCTTGCCAGGGTTCATCTCCGCTAGACAACGCTTCTTATAACGTTACACCCCAGGTTCGTGGTCGCGGAGTGAAAAGTAATCAGAAGTCTTGGCTAGCGAAAAATAGGTCGTTATTTTTTTTATATTTGATATGATAATGCTTGCTTTATGTTTTAAAATAAATTAAAAAAAATAGTTAGATCCCAAACAGATAACATTTCATTGTTCATATTTTCACAAGAATGCATATATGATTGTTTTACGACATGCACTAGATAACCAGGTTAGGGAGTAGCCCCTCAGTATTCCATTAGTCATTCAGTAGTTACTATATCCGTGTTAATCAGAAAGCGTTTCGTGATTGGCGCTCCAATCACGCGTTCAAAACCATACTGTGTCATTGTGTTTTTTGCTAATACACAGCTAAGTGAAGAACGTATCTATAGAAATTACATGCTTACTTTTCTTCCTTTTTTGGACATTCGATTGATTTGAATAAATCTTGATGTGCTCAGAGCACGACTTACGCTGCACATTATTTTGGAACAGGAAATACTATTATAGATGTAATTATAAACGCTCTGTAAAGCATTGTTTTAATATTCACAGACTCGCGTAATTTCTTCTGTTCAATGACCGAGTTGTTTATCTGTCCCTAGTCGAGATGTTTGTGGAATCCCTAGTTTAAATCCAATGTGGGGCTTTTGCTAGGTTCTGATCACAGGCCGGTGATTTTTCACCTGGTGTTATGGTTTTCCTGCATATGTAAAATTGAGCGGAATAACGAACGCTTGTTTCCGCCTCTTTTGGTCTTTATTCTTTGCCACAAATTTTATACCCCAGAATATGGTATAAAGACCCTACAAATAAATTTATAAAACTATTGTATAATCTGAAGACCACTTGATTGCATGTACATAAGTTATATACCAAAACTATTCTACAAACAAAATAACTAGATCATTCACACATATATCATTTAATAAAAGTACCAGGATCAATATATTTTAAAACATATATTATAAATATAACACGTATTTCTACAATGGGTTAAAGGGACAATTCAGTCTAAGAGTACATTAAAATTTGCACATATTTCGGAATCAAACCAGTTCTAATAGAAATTACGTTGGTTGGTTTTGCTGTGGTATGCCAGAAAAGCCAACTGTAGTGAAATGTATGTGAAATGTGAAACTCGCTTACTGTCCGTCATTACACATAGTGGTCGGATGCCTTGTATGCCGAATCCTGGACCTTGCCAGTGTAGTAAAGAAATCTAGAACTACTCAAATCGGTCTTACAGTAGTGTGTTTACCTTATTAAATGCATGTTGTTGTATAAAAAATAATTTCATCAACTCCTCAGTGGTTATGTACTGCATTTGTTTAACATGCATGACTTTGGCAAGGGTATGGGTACAGTGCACATGTTGTACCTGCTTCATAGTATTGATCAACGATTTGGAATTTCAACGGTATCAATCAAAACACTAAACAATGTGAAATTTGTCAATATTTCTTGTTATATGTTTCATAAGGAATATAGAACAATACATTTATGTCATATAGTTTGCTTCGTGGTTATGTAACAGAATTAGCCTCATTGAATTGTCCCTTTAAGGATCTAGTGGAAATAGTAATTTCTGAATATTCACGTCTGTCTTGTCTTCAGTAAAATTCCCCTTTTCCCCATCAAACACCGGACTAAGACCATGACCACAAAACAGAAACGAGACAATATAAGGACACAAACATTGATAACGTCACACAGGTAAACTGGACATACGTACACAGGTTTATACAGCTGGTGACAAACGAAACGAATTCGTAAAAATGGTCCTGTTACACGTATTTGGAACCATACCTTTTTCTATATTAGCACATTTACATTAAAACACGTTTATAAGGAACACGCTTACAATGAATTCGTTGTTATAACGTTATATTTACAGTCAGTGGTGAATTGATAGCATAAACCCCGTTGATTTCAACCAAAGGCTACTCAACTTTATTTCTCGATAAATTGAGTATGTCACGCGCAATTCGGAGGCGCGCGGATGAATTTATGATGGTCCAAATCAGAAACTTTTGGTGTTTTCAGTACCGAACGTTCGTTCGATGAACATGTACATGTATCAAAATAACACATATACATGTACGTGTGTAAATACAAATGTAGAAAAGCTACATTGTTTATGTTACTACCGTACCTCTTCGAGCAATGCTTCCGTGCGTATGATAAATAAACAATGTTGTACAATGTACAGTTTTGCACATTCGATGACGTCGCAATGTTTACATGTTGTGTGTCGGCGAGTCTGTGTTGTTCGCTAGAACATGTAGATCTACATCCTATTTGTTACATCGTATTTTTAACATCTTTGGTTGTACGCAAATGGATAAGATATGTCAGGACAACATCAGTCTTTGAGTTGCATAAGTTTACCCAAAACGACCTAGTACGATAATGCATTTTTGTTCGCCTCTGAGGACAGACAAGTCCTGTACGTTATCTACTGTGAATCGGCGAGAGTAGGCCTTACATACACAATGTACGTTTGGATGTTTCAGATATCAATGAAACGGAATCCTACAATTGTAGCTTTACAATACTTGTAATAGATATCTCTAATATTTATTGACGTGTTTGAAACAATAATATGAATATAAGCTAACATTTTGAGAGCGGTAAACGTTTACAGTAGTGGGCCTACCTGTGTTTGTACATGTTCCTCGAAACGTCGTCCGATACATTTGCAGATCTCCAAAATCCGGACATAATGACATGGAACTATGTAAACATCCGTGTATTCAAGAAATTTCAAACGTGAACTGATTTAGTAGAACTCAAGTGATCACAAAATTGAAGAAACTCTCTGTTTGTCATACCTCCTTGACACAGGCGGTTTGAATCGGACGCCGCGTCACAACTACGTTAAATATCCTGACACGTTATGAATTGTGTAAGCGTGTACTTTGCACCATGGTGTTTTTAACAACAGATAAATAAAACGTTATATAGTTTCATACCGGGAAAACCCCAGATATATGCTTCATCAGACGAAACTCATTTTATTTGTATGTTCATTGATAAATTGGCGGGAATTTACGCCACTTCGAGTGGCTGTTCCAAATGCCTGTCGGAACCAAACGATATAATTCAGTTTTAGTCTTATAAATGCCATAAACACTGTTAAGGATACATTTCTAGCTATGAAAATAATAATTAAGACTGTAAATATGAGGATTAAAGTCTCTTTCTGGTGGTTCTATCGAAGGATAAAATTGAGTAGGGTATCGATATTTGTTTCATGGACCGCTTCGCGGTCCATTCCAAATATCGATACCCTACCCAACTTTATCCTTCGATAGAACCACCAGAAAGAGACTTTAATCCTTAAATATTTACAGTCCCCGTCAAGGTCTTTATACGATGATATATAAAGTGTATAACGGACTATACTTACAACGATGTGATTCCATTGGTCCCAAGAGTTTCGTTATGGCATTGTTTTACTGCGTTTACACCATACTTTTTGCGTACTAACCAACGAGCATGGTATGTGTCGTAATATCGGTGTTGCAGTAAAAACGACAACAAATAAACGTATTATAAATTAAAAACTAGAAATGAAGCGCTACAAATAGACAAAACTCGGAATATTAAACATATATAATTCAAAGTTAAATAGAGAAACAGATAAAGACAACTGATGGGTGGTGTCATCTTTTTATTTGCCTATTAGAAACTGAAAACAATTGGTAAAATATACCATAAGACATTTCAAAATTAGGAAAATACTACATGTTCACAAGATCTTGAACAGATAAATCTGTTTGACGGAACATTTTCTTATAAATACAATTATAAAATATATGGTGTTGACTTAAAACAAGAACTAAAACAAACATATCTGTTTTCATATTCTTCATGCAGAAGACAAATTATTTGATATTTAATATTTGTTTCATTTCATAATTCCAATAAATGAAAATTCGCTGACAACAACACTAGGTAAACATATAAGTATAATGAATATGCTATTTATCACGTGTCTTAGCACAATACACGTGCTGAATTCGTTAATTTGCATGCAAAACTAGGAAATACTTTAGCAACTTTGAGAGTCAAAACTGAATTTGGTACAATTTCATCTGTTTCATAAGTAAAATAACTTTAAAATAGAATATGATTTCGTTTCCAATAATCTTTTATTCTTTTGTACAAATCTATCTAAATATAGAAAATATCTTTGCAGTAGTTACGTACACTTTGGTAGACAAACGTCTTTTTGCGATGGAGGAGTTAATGTTTGTTAGTTACGTAAACCAATAACCCAAATCGTTGTCTTTCTAAAGTTAAGAATTCATCGACCTATTAAAACGTTGACATTAAGCTCTGCCATTGGTAAATGCTAATCGGATTCGGCAAGTATAGTACTAGCATGACGTTAGTATTACGTTTCTGATCATTTTTAAAATCTGTCATTTCTTTACAAGATTCTGAAAACTCTCGTGATTAAATAACATCTTTTCTTCGTTGTAACCACGGTCCATGCCAGTTGTTTATTTACTATATCAAAAGAGTATCCTTAAAGATGCTCCACCACTGACAAATGGTATTTTTTCACTATCAAAAACAGGAGCAGACGATTTAGCATTTTTCTTCAGTTACAAAAGTTACTTAATTTACACCATTACCACCATTGAAAAGTTTGAGCTTCTTATTTCACTTAGTTAAAAATATGAAAAAAAAATTAATTGCATCCCGAAAAAATTCCGTGGCACTATATCCTATATGGAATGAAGTACTGATTGCGCATGCACCAAATGCGAATTTTATATTATTTTTTGTGTTAAATAGGCATATATATACATGATGAAACACCAATTATTGTTCAAATGATTCATATCATTAATACTCTGTCGGCGGTGGAGCATCTTTAAATATTGTTATGAAAGAAGAGTCTTTTTTCATATTCTCATTTGCAGTTTCTAATTTTGTAAACTAATTTTGATTTGACAAAACTGACATTTGTTGGAATAGATTGGTTTTATAACACGAAATTGGCTTTTTTATTACAAAACACTGAACACAAAAATACTGAACCACAGGAATCTCGTTTTGTTCTCAAAATAAACATTTTGTAAATAGACTAACATTTTCTCACCAAACTTATGTTTGTTATTTTATATACAGAAGGAAATGTACGTTCATGTACAAAATGTACGATCCATGTGGTCACGGAGAGAAAACCAAATATGAATATAATATACAAACTATGAATATTAAATAGGAATACTTGAATACTAATGTTTGCCAATTGGAAGATGATTTTTACATGTATATAACACATCAGTATCGGTTGCTTGAAAATAAATGAACTTACGATATCCAACATTCATTAAGTCACTGTTTGGTCAGTTATTACGCATTACATTGAATTCTTTAAATGTTGAAATCGAATGTTGTCACGCAACCTGTCTGATACTGTTCTTAGAATTAGATAATAAAACATAGTCATAAGGTTGACTTTTTGCATATGCCGGACACTCAAAATATACGGCTCGATGTAGCTCTATGCATAAAGTCATTATGACCTTGACAAGTGTTAATTGCATAACATATCATGTATATATATATATATATAATGATGTAATACGGTTGCATTATTTTGAATCTTGTCCCAAAAAAATATTATATGTCGTGTCGTTAGCTCATAATTTTCTAACCATAATTTTGTTCTTGTTGACAATTTGTTAATGTATTATTTATATACATACGAATAAACATACATTGTGCTAAATACTATGTACCCTTCAAAATACATCAAAATACATTTTGCCTAAACGGTTTTGACCCTAGCGATTGCAGGTAATCAGCTAACTGCTCAGTGTATTATATAGCGGTCTGCTGAGTCCAATGAAAAGCAACTCTCGTGCCTCTTTCAATTTTTCAGGTTACCAGGAAGAATTGTACTTGCCTCATGAATACTGGAGCGTTAAGAAGATGTGTTGAACTTATCTGCTCTGCCTGTCTAGGGCAGGCGAAGTGAACCGCATTGCGGCTTTCCTTCTTTTGTCGTAAATTTGTTCTGAGAACGTTTTCGGTAATTAGTCGCAAGACTGATATTTCGTTCTTTTCAACAATTCATCCACTTAAGTTAAAGATACGAGAGCGATTAGAAATGAGTTTCTTTCCTATATCGTACTCTTCGCACAACACATAAGCACATGACTTGTGAAACAGTATAGTTTACAAATTAAGGCGAATGCAACTAGCAGTTGACATTAGATGGAATCCTTTTCATGGGAGATTTTAAAATCGATTTTACCTTTATTTATATTTTTCCGAAGTAGCATTTATACAGAAACTATAAATGAGTTTAAAGTCTTATTGTTTTAGTGTTTTGTTCTTAATTCAAAATTATATTAACTCGGCTGATAGTTTATGATACGATTCAACTTTTTCTATTCATAGAATTCGGTACATGATATTTACGAAAATCAGCTTTAGGTCTTTGCTGGATTTCTATAATCTACAAGGAATTTTCGAAAACTTTCGAAAAATAGTAAAAACTATTATATACATTAAGTCAATTAATGTTAAAGGAATCAATCGAACTCTCTCTGTACATTGTATTAATATTTATATTTACATGTAAATAAATGAATAATAGAAAAGAATTTATACGTCTATACTACACAAATATATAGATCTAAAGGGAGTTTCTGATAATGTAATGTTTAGAAAATACAAATGAGTTTGTCGCTGACCTTTTATTTATGTTACGCACGGTGTCAATAGAGAGGTTTTTAATCCAATTAAGGTATGAGGACAATTAGGACTTTATGTATCCGTCCAGAAAATTAGGCTTGTCTTGTCCCATTAAATATATTACAACAGCCACCTGAACTGAAGATGACAGACATATATATTTCTAGTTCTGCTGGGTTAACCAACGCAGTCTTACCCTATACGAGTTACGAGTTAATCTCCATGTACTTTCGCTGGCGTTCTTTTAAATGCATCGCTTTAAAATATATTGATAATGTCTCTCCCAATAAAGTTATTGTTGATTTTCTCTACCTTTCTCTCAACAGTAATTATGTACTAACATTCCGTAGGTATTATTGTTCTTACCTGGGAGTGTGCTTTTGGGAAAATTAATCTTGATGTACCTTAACGTTTTGAGCGAAAACAGTTGAAAAATTTATTTACATTGTGTTTAAAGTTCAGACGTCGCCATCTAATTTTTAGTCTCGAGTTGACAAATAATGTCAGCGTACAGCTTTATCAAATGCGTTTGAACAATCTTAGTATCTAACGGAAACCAAAGGTATTTTAGTGTTAGTGACGATCGAAGATTCTCCTGTCATTCATCTGAGGGAAACAAATGTAACAGCTCGAATAAATATTGATGATTGTTTAACTTATTGCTATGATTGCCACAGGATAAATGGCATCATCAATTATATTTGACTTCCTAAATCCTTTGGAAACTTGAATGTAAAATTTTTGTGCAATAGTCAGGAACACTTGGTGAATGGGTCTAGGAAAGTGCAGCCAACAAGAAGAACTGCCGTATTTTTAATTGTTTTTGAAAATAATAAAGATAACTTAAAAATTAAATATTATTGGTTAACGGAACATCTTCCTATGGCTTCCATTAAATTGAATTTAAAAAAAAGTGATTATTAAATTTCTATGAATAAAAAGAGCATTTGAATTACGAATGATTGAGATGAAAAAGGTAGTAAATGCCTTTGATATAATAGGGTTAGGTGTAGGTTATGTTGCGTACCAAGAGGATAATTATTTTACAGAAACAGTATGCAGGGACTACATGCATGAACAAACAATTAGAATATGAGGCTTTATATATATTATCTTACAAAATAACAATGGACGATTCACGTGAGTAGGCGCCATTGATCATTTCCATTAAGCTACTATGATTGCAATGATTTGATGACGAATGTACATGTATTGATGTTTTTTGTAAAGATCACTGAAAATCTCTGTAATTTGGAAAGGAAGACATGTACTTTGAAGTACATCGTAATTATTTTTTTAAAGTACAGATGTAATCTGTGAATCTGTACCCGAAATAGCAAATGCATGTACTGCATATTTATTTCATACGTGTGATGCTACCGTAAAAGTTGCTATCACTGATTAGATTAAATTGCTATATGTAGAAAGCATGGTGCATAGTCTGAAAACGAGAGTAATCAACTGTTGTAGCTGATATTGATGCAATGGATTTATTTACTAAAATTAGTCAAATGCATACATATTATATTCATTTTTTCTGAAGATACATGGATAGCAGAGAAACCTATGAAATGTTTTATAAAAGTTTTATCAAATACTTAAGGTCGTGGTGACCGAATGAAAAACATGTCTCGATAGATCACCACAAGCCTCCTAACATTGGGTCGTGAATTCGAATCTTATATAGGGTAGGTGCTAAGTATTGACTGCTGGTCGGTACCTTTTCTCAAGATTATCCTACTTTCCTTCATCTATAAATCTCGCACGTTCTTAAATGGCACTGGCTGTTTGTTGGACGTTACACTAATCAAACCAAATCGCATAATCACTCTTATATTTCATTATCAACAACATTTTCCGCTTTCTTTTATATTTTATGTACTAACTATATGCTATAATGTATACATTCAATTTAACAATAAAAAATGATATTATGGTTGATTTAAATCGATAATAGGGACTATATTTGACTGCTAGGTATCTGTATCTGATTTACTAAAATCAAAGACACCATCAACTAGAATGAGTTATACTCTGGGGATAGCATATTACAATAGAAGTATTCTGGAAGAGGAGGGAGGGACTCCATTCATAAACTTAGTTTAGATTTAAAGGATACAAAGTAAAGTAATAAAGCTGCCCTATGCCAATATCAATTCTCCAGTATCAGATTGCAATCTTATTTCGGCGTAAATACAGCCCTGAACCCTTGCCATCTTAAACTGATATATAGATTAAGATGAAAATGAAACACTTCACCAACCGTTAATTAAAATGCACACATAAGCCAGTCACATATACCACGATAGGTAGGTGACGTTAACGATGAAGGTTTTCGGTTTAAAGTAATCTAATCAACATATTTGATGTCTATTGGGAAATTCATTTTGAATCTGTTCTCAAATCAACGTGTTTGTTAAGATCAATCTCAAATTGGCTTTTTAAATTGCTCGTCTTAAATACCAGGATATCACCGTTTTACATTCGTATACGGGGCCATTTTCTGAGAAGTTTGTTGATTAGATCCAGGGTCGTTTTTCTCTACGGAGAATTCCTGAAAATCTCCGAAGACGATGGCAAACAAAACCTGAAGCCACTACATGACTTTGTATGAGGATTGAGAAATAGATTAATTACAAGTTGGTCAATCTGTCATTTGACATATTTATTCTTTTTTTGCAGAAATGAGAATTGTGACCATGAGATGATGAGTTAGTTATTAGTGAATTAAGTAAGAAATACACCAATGACGATTGTAAAATAATATGATGTATTTGTCGCTCATTACTGAATAAGGCACTGGGAACGATGATCAGGCCTTTTTTTAAAATTATAGATAAACCTGAATTCCGATTGGAATTTACATGTTATGATGATATCGAATTTAGCATTTATATCATCCTTTCTTTACATTCACATGATACATTGCAAACCTAGTTCATTTGCTAGTGATTTCAGATTCTAGTGTTTATGTTGAATGAACTTAATCACTGCGAGGACGGGTCAGAACATCGAAACAAGCTCTCTGAGGACGAAATATAGAGATGTAGAGAAATGATAGAGAAAGAATAGCCGTTTGTTTTATCAGGTCGAAAAGTACGCGATTTGGACTCAAAACGAGTAAATATATTTAGCAAATTTGAAATTTCACGATTCGGCCATAAGGGCTTATATAATTCTTTTATTTCTGAATTTTTCAATTGAATCAAAATGTCGCATCCATAAAACCGCAAAACTATAAACCATGCAGACATTTATATTGTAGTTTGTTTGTTGGATTAAGTTATTATTATCATATTTTGGAGATAAAAAGACTTCAAATGCCGTTAAAGCATGCATATTTTTATCATAAATAAATATGCAAACATAATTAAAACTTTATCACTACCATTGAAAGTTCAAGGCCTATTTCCGCTGGTTCCGGACCGTTAGACGTTCTTAATAACGACATAATTATTTAACAATATCCAAGTTCAAAGGTAAATGTAAAAAAAGATAAAAAATTACACACGTGCTTATTCTTATTCTTTGTTTTATAATAAGTATCCTAAGGTATATTTTTGAAAATCAAATAAACAATTTAGCTAATTACTTATCCTCATGTGAATGTTAGTAATTAGTAAGCATCGGATTTCTATATATTCATCCTTAAAATAAAAGTTGAAAAAATACGATTCTTCCTACTCATTTTTCGCCAGAAATGGTAGCTTTGTATGTTAGACACGTGCACATACTATTTGACACGTGACACGGAACCTATTCAAAGAAAGATTGAGTCAGTCTTCAAGAACATGAAGCAGAATTCATTGCTTTTTATTCGGCACGAAAGTATGCTACAAAAAACTTGTCGTTACCTAATCATGGTGCCGGTTTAAAATATCTCTTCTCTCTGATTGATATCGGTTGTCACACTTCCAGCAGCCTAGTAGTAATATCAATATCTGTTTCTCTGTGTACACGTGTCTCTAATTGTTTAGAGGTTTTTGCCAGCAATCGATAATTACATAAGCATGGACGGTGAGTGAGTAAACCCTGTCGAACCCAATGAACTGTTATACATTATCTGCACCATTTAATATATGTGTGCTTACAATACTAATAACAAAAAGTACAAAGTATGATGTGAAAAAGGAAAATCATGAAAACATAAACATATATGTAAAGCATGAAGACGGATCGCTAGCTGTCAATCAAATCGTCAATGTACCGTACGTGACTTTGTGTTTTGTATTATGTATGCGTCGACATTTGCTACAACATCAAATAGATACACGTGCGTTTGTGTGCATGAGTCGTTGCTATATACTGTTTGTTGAGGGCCCATACATGACCATATTTACTGGTGAAAAGGTAATATCGACGTAATTGCCGAATGCTTGTTGTAGTTTGAGTGACACTGTTGTAGGACATACATTTCTTTACACTTGACCTGGTTTCAATGCATCCAATTTAAACACACAAAAACAAGCCTAATCTTTCAAACGAGCAAAGCCTTTTGCCAGTGAATGATTAATATGGATTAAGTGCACGTGTTCAATTAATTGGAATTTGATTTTGCAGATGCTTAATCTATATATTGTTATTAACTTCCATTGCGAGTTCATCCTAAGGTTTCGTTCATATGTTTGACACACCATAGGGATATTACTTGACACAACACTTGTGCCTTTACACAACCTGGCAGCACGGCACCAGATTTCTTTGTTTGAATAACGATACATGAATCTGTTTCATGCCATTCAGATATTGATTGAAAATGCATTAGATTATCTGTTTCATCTTTTTGCGTTGATTCAATATATATAATTTATATACAAAATTCACTTGCGTAAGCCCGATCTTTATGGTTCGTTATTTGAGCAATAAAATCTCCATACATTGCGTAAAACGATCTGACTGTCAACACAAGTCAGACATGATTGACTTAAAGTCATGTAACTAGTCATATTTATACAAAATATTATTTGATTCTGACCAAATGTAACCCCAAAATAAAATATCTATGTAATTTAGGGATAGGGTTTTCAGCGCTGGAGTAAAGCTATTTTGTCTGCCATGCTATCAGGCCATCATGACAACTAAACATATGTAACAAGAGTCTGCTTGCCCGCTAATCTATGGCATCGGAGTGTTGACTAAATTATCCCCCTGCTGAAACGATTATCTATTCGAATAAATCAAACATGTCGAAAACATAATTTTGGCTATCGCGTCTGATGGCCGCTGGAGCTGAGGAAGAGCAGTTCTTTTTGATCTGTGTCTGTCACGCGAGACACTCGTATACATATATATTACAATATCGTATAACAAAGGTACTGTGCTAAGTAAATCGATAACCGATTTGCACAATTATCTCATCAGGACCTGAAACACAATATAGAAAAATAAATGACTTCCTATCATTTGAATGTTCTATATGTTTACTTAAGGGTAATGTTTCAGTCGCGGATGGCCTTTACATTGTCATGATATTTGATAGGTGTAAATACAAAAACAAAACATAAAAAAACGCGAAAACATAAATTGATATAATTGACCGATTTTAGTATTATATTTCCGTGTAAATAATTTTTGAATGAATTTCACCTTGCCGCTTGTTTAAGTCTTCGAACAAGTCACATTGAGATGGCACCGTTTCTCTAATTTGTATTAGTTATATTATGTGACTTATCTAAAAGACATCAATATAATAATATCAAAATGTGATCAGACCTATTAGAAATTGACGGTGACTACTCAAAGATTTTACATTATAAATGACAGGTAAAAATTCCCATCACAACGTCCGCCTCCTACTAACAGATTATAAGCTTTTTCCGCCTGGTTGCTGTATATTTCGTTCAGAATGAGATATACCATAGTTATGCTGAGTATCATAACCAAGCGGCATTAGTTATTTTGTCGTGTTCAGTGCATGTAGTTACTAATCCTTTGCACCACCATGTGGCTAACTCTATGCCTAAGTTCAGCCTTACTCTGAACGTGGCCCCTGCGAGATGGTATTCATGACATCATGAATATTCATGAATGATTCATTAACTTTCAAGAATATTAGCAGATTGTGGTTCATGAAAAAAATGTTCATGAATGTTCATCAAATAACTCTCGAAAAAAAGAATCCATGAAACATTCATGATTGTTCATGATCAATTTGTTAAGAATTATCCATGGAGTTTTATGTATGACTAATATTTATTAAAATTCTTCAAAATGAATGAAAACGATTCATTCATTTTAAAGAATTTTAATGAATACCAGTTATGCAAAAAACTTCATTAATGATTCTTGACATGCTATTTCATTCATTTTTATGAATTTTAATGAATATCCACTGAAGTCACATGACTTGTCACATGACCACATGAGTTACATGACTTCTATATATACTTCCCGCCAAAACAAGCACATATCTGCTGGCATGTGGAAGGGGCACTGGCATGTTAATGAACGGATTATTCCATTCCTGGATCTTAAAAAAATATATACATGCAGATGGAACGTATTCTTGGTTTTCCTATGTTTCTAAAATGACTATTCGAATAACGAATACCGAATAACTGTCCAATTTTTTAAAGATGATAACAGATTCATATTGCGACATTCAGCAACATTTATAGATAAATAAACATTATATTGGTTAATAATGGCAAAATGTTTATTATCGTTTAATCTAGCTATACACAAACATCAAATGATAGTTATTCCCGGCTAAAAGTAGAAAGTAGACATGTCTAGGTAATGTGACCCGTGGGAATATAAACGAGAAGTTGATGAGGTGTGATCGGTATCAGTCTGCATCGCCTAACGTGAGAAAAAACTGGTGGTGGATTGACAAAGTACTTATTACAATTACCAGAATCAACATTTGTGGGATTGTTAACGTTACACATGTATGGGTTTGAAATGAAATTCTTATTTGCAATAAAACATTTTAAAACACCTGTAGATTGGATTTTTTTTATTTCAACACTTATTCATTTTAATGAATACCAATCAGGATAAAATGCATCATGTCAAGTTTACATTTCTACTCATTCATATTCTTACAGCTATGATGCCAGACACCTAATCGGCACAATTTATGACGATACATCCATATTCCAAAATGCTATTTTTCAATACAAAAAACATTATCAATCTTTCTTCTAAGAATGATATCCTCTATCTTACGAATATATCAGCGACTTTTTGCGATTCAATGAGCTTGACAATGGATGGTCTTAATATCTAAGTCTAATGGTAAAAATCTTAATGATTTGTAGAAAATGACATCCAAACGTAAACTGATAATAGTAGGCCCCATTTATTACATCAAGAGATTTTGAAGGTCATAATTATGTTCTAATGACGCCTATCTGGTATCAATGTCATATGGATTTAGTTTAGTTTTATAAAATCATACAAATACATAGTATACTCATATGAACTTCTAATTTATAGAAGTAGTAGTGACATTTCCAGTTTTGTCATCCATTGATCTTTTTTTTTAACAATAATACATTTTATGGTTGCTGAACCATTTGAACGTTTCCGTGCTCTTGCCTATTTTCATAACATTCCTCTGTAGATATTTTCTATACCAACAGTAATTGAATTAAAACTATATATGTACATGGTTTTCTCTTGGTATACATTGATCATAAAACACCATCTTTAAATGTTAAATTAATAAAGTTAAGCAATAAAACCATTAATATCATTTTCCGCTACATAAATTGATTTTTTTTTTAAATTCAATATTCAAATTTTTTAAGCGTGGAATCGTATAAGTTTAAGTTCAAAGACCTTGCGTTGACATTTTTGTAAAACTTATATTATATTTCGTATTTACTATTGATAATAATTCATTTGGGGAATTGCGAAAAAGAATAACCAGAAGGATCTCCTTTTGAGTCAAATCAAAGTGTAGCGTTAATTCAATTCAGTTCACGTGGCCAATTCTGAAACTACATGGAATAAAGGATTGTCAATTATGAGCATATAAGCATCTTTCCCCAGCTAGGAGGTATACGTTTAGATAATCTATTTATAATATATCATATGTCAGTGGTTACAAAACCAATTCATTAATCATTATGTTCTGTATTAGAAAAAATATGCCAAAAGTAATGAATTTAACGTTGTAATACAATAGAATGATGACGTCATGACATTGTTAAAATACTTATCATATAACCTTTCTGTCATATTTAAAAGAGATAACAATATAATATTTCAGTCTTCCGAGCCTCATACATAGAAGGTGAATGTTCTAGACCTAGACGGGTCATACAGAGGTTTGACTGCTGAGGACTTTGCTACATGTAACCCTTGAGATATAACACCTTCTTTGATATCTCTTTACCCGCATGTACATCCTGTGCACATATCGCGCCATTTTATAACCACATACACATTTTTAATATAAGACACAATATATAGCCGATCTTGGATTTTAAAAAACCGAAATACGGGATATTAAACTATATGAAAATGCATCAATTGAAAATGCTTATGGCGACAGAGATTTGAAAAAAAAATCTAAATGATGTCGTAAACCTAGGATAAGACTGAAGGGGGTTCTAGAAGATTCTATTCTTTAATACCATATACTGTAGGTAAAAAATGTTTGATATAGTTAACGTATATCATGTTCTTAAATTGATTATTAGCTTGCATTCTGAACTCGTGTGATGCTAATACCAACTTTTCTGTATACAGTTGTCTCGTTTCTATCAATTTATTTATGTAATGTGAGCTTTACGATTTATAACATATTAAATATATGGAATCGGAAATGGAATAACTACCTTAACTATGAAAGATTTCTAATGTTACTTTAAAACAGTAACAGTTTTTGTTATTATGAAGAAGCAACTTTTTCTGTTAAGTTAAAGTTAGGTTTACACGCAATTTTAAGTCTCCACAGACTTAGTTTGCTTTTCGTATTGCCCACTTATTGTTTAACGTAAACTTTATTTTATTCATTCATTATAAGTAATACAATACCCAAACAATCAAATAGATATAACATGAAATGGATTAAGAAACAAGTGTTTACACTTATATTAACCCGTCTCCATTGATTATTTTAAACTTATTGTTTAAGTTATGGTACAGTATTATATAAAACCTTTATCGAGTAAATATACATTATTTAAGGAATGATTTTTGTTGTATTTTTTGTTGTTTACTGGTGTGTAAACTACATTTGTTGGACAAATATTTCAAATGACGTTCGGTAGTGCGTCATGATGAAATATCTGTCGAACAAATGCAATTTACACACCAGTAAGCCACAAAAAGAAAAACACTTCCTTATATTTACATTTTATCCGACTATTTCTTTTAAATTTTATGTTTCGAAAAAACAAAACTTTTTTCAACGATAATCGATTGATGTAACAGCAGGACAATTGATGGAATCCCGGAACACCTGACTCCAATTTGGCGGGAAATATTGTCAAATTCAGAAAGTACACATAATAAGGTTCCACAATAATACTTTTTCATTCCATTGATGCAATATTTCTCTTTTTTATTTTCTGAAATATAATTTAAGATATTCATTACATTAAAATTGTTAAATTGAAAAATTAAGAATACAGAGATAATATAGGCCAAATCTGATGCGCATTAACACTACTTGCAGAAGTCAGTATTCCGGTGTACGTATTCTTGCGCGAAAGCAGACTTCGTTTGCACAGGTGTAAACGATTTCCCAATTGGAAGCATTATATAACAATGAAAAACGAAAATGTAAATATATCAGATTATGTCAATATGAATTCCAATTCAAATATAAGTGATAAATACAAATAAGCAAATTGATCGTTTTTCATATTTTGTATTGAAAGTTACTTAACAACATCGGTATAATCACTAATCTTACAACCAAGAATAAATGAAAGAAAAAATAAATAAAAAAATAAGAAAATGGAAGAAAAAAGAGGGAAATAAACATTAAGTGTAAATAAATGGAAAGTATTTTTTAGATGAATCAGAAATTTAGAAGAATTGAAAATAGAACATAACGAATGTTAGAGAAGTTTATGAAATATATACTAAGACCACAAACCCCTTGAAAATAAATGAATTATGAAACATGGATATGCTTCCACAACTATGCCAGCCATAAATTAGAGTCTCAGATGTTTAAGACTGGATTACCAAACTATCATAAAAGAAATATGCAGGTAATTTTCTCGAACTAAAACCAAACACACATACAGACAGCGTTTCTATTGATCTGAGCAGACTGATTCTGACATAGGTAGTGGCAGAAAAGCAATCTGTCTTTGATCCCCGGGGCAATTGTTTATTTCGGCTTTGCTAGTCATTTCCCAATAGGAATGTAATATTGAAGATGAACACTTTCACATATGGCAAAGTAGCTGAAGTCATTTTTAAATGTGAATTTATCATACAAAACACGCTTTAGTAGTTACTTAAAACCAATAAAAGGCAACATCATTTTACGTGTATGTGACGCAGACAAAAACAATGTACCTTTTTCTGTTCATTTTGTCGGTCAGTACATTTGATGTATTGTTCTGTATTAGACAATAGTATCAAATTTTAATAAAAAAATAAATTGATTAGTTAATGATGAAACTTCTACTTTGGCCACATATCGCCTCACGTTCTCTGAGAAATGGAACAGTGCCGGCCGATAGTACAAAATAGAAAAGACAAGTGTATTACAACCTTACAAATTAATGGTAGGCAAACATCTTTTCTCAAGTCTGTTATAAATTGTGTTTGAAAGTACAGAAATTCACTGAAGAGTCTTGAATGCTAGTTGTATGATACCGATAGACTGATAGTCCATTGAATAAACGTAAGGATGTAATGTAAGAAATGGAAGTTGAAATTTGTGTATGTTAGATAGTAATAATCAAATGTCAAGATAATGAAATTATTTACACAAATGAAGTAAACATTTGCTATTAAAATCAACTATTTTGGATGTGATGAATATAAGTAGAACGATATTGACAACATTATCCCTATTTAAGTACACATACAAAACTAGTTCATACACGTCCAGTGTTAGTTGCAAAAGAATATACACGTCCAGTGTTAGTTGCAAAAGAATATACACAACTGACATTTTGTGATATACCCTTTTCGAAAAGGTTCGACTTTAAATATGCCAATACATTTCTTTTGAAAATATTTACAGCTGAAACATAGGCTGTATTAAAATGTAGATGCCTTTGTTTATCTGGTAATGCTGGGGATGGGACTAACAAATTTGTTTTTTCGACATTCTTATTCAATATGTCTCAACCTGATGCAATGCTACTCCTATTGACTTAACCAACATTAACATCGATCGAGGTCAGACATATAACCACATCAAGTTCCCCTCCCCCTCCCAAACTGAGTTCGAATCCGATGTGAGCCAATTGGTAACGTTAAATTTATTATTCATTCCAACTGTCGATCAAAGCATAATAACCCAACTTCTTACGATTTCAATTTTTTTCGTGAATACTCTGGTATTCAAAATTGAATTGTACATCCATAGCTAGACACCAAACCAAAGGTACACTTTTCCTTTAATTATCACACATGAAATATGCGATGATACTGGAAATATTTAATGCACCCAACGGTTACTTCAATACCGTTGACGATGATGTATGCATTATCTAATTCAATTTTAACTCAAAAACCTTGTTACCAGTAACGAAATTGAAGACAAAGCCTGAAAACGTTTTAACGTTTTGCAGTGTAGTGTTCAGTGGGGATATCCATTTCTAGGAAAAGACTTCAAACACACACCTGAGCTAGCTGTAGGCGTTGAATCCCACTCTCAAATTGTCGGCACTATATTAAATGGACGACTAAAGAGAAAATCCGTCCATGACTTTCCCACAACGTCGTGCAGATGTAAGTCTGATATGTACCACCATCGTCCCTTCTCAGTGCTTAAAGTATACCATTATATGTGTTATATTCTCTCAAAATTCTTAAATAATTTGATACTCTCGATATCATATTCGCTTCGGGAAATATGTAACTAAATTATAGAATACATACTAACCATATACTATGATTACTTTTGCAGATGGTAAGTCCAAATTATTATCGAAAACATACATCCAGTTAAAACTGAAATAGTTCATATCGGTGCGCGTAATTTAGTTATCTTACCTTAGTATAAATGAAAAGATGATTTGATTATGTATAGTATAACAATGATGTCTTCAAAGGGTATATTGTGCAGAGAAGTTCACATATAGTATGTATAAACTTTGATACATCTCCGATTAGATGAAGTGACATCAAAACTATTCGGGAAGATTTATGCATGTTTTATCTCTAGATAGCAATATTAGACGAAAGAACAATCATTTTTTGATTGCATTTAAAATAATTTTGATCGCATAAATTCAAACGGAATACCTCAGCAACAAAAATGCACTGGCACTAAAGCAAACAGTCGCATCATTGCGTTCGACATCACATAAAACTGATTAAAACGGAAAACGAACACCATAAACTTACAGGGGTTTGATTCTATAAATGTGCCTTTTTCGTACTTGGTTTCATATTAATTGATTCTTAATACGTTTTTAGCTTATTAATTTGTTATACTATCTGTCGAAATGATGGCACGTCAGCTGTCAATGAAACTTTTTCTATACTGTATATTACTTTGTAAATGGTCTATACTTCCACATTTCCTCCGACAGTTAATTAGTACACATGCGTGATCTTGGCCGCATACAACTTGACGATCGGGCAATTCCCAATGCTGCTGTAACAGTATTGGTCATTGTTGAGATTAAGTCGTGGATAAATGTTTTGAAGGAAAAATAAATGAATAAAAAAATAAACAAACGTTCCTAAAGGTTAAAAGAGTATAGTCAGCACCACAATAATGAAATATATCTAAGTTAAATCCTATCATATTATCAGTGAAATGTTTATCCTTTGGGGTTTTACGATGTTCTTTTGTACTTTCAAGATAAATTTTATTTCCTAGAGAATTATCTATTTCCCCCATAGATGGTTATAGCTTAACCTCTTTACACTAATCGCACTTTCTATTTAGTTTTTTTTCACATTGTGTATGTTTGTGTTTCGCTTTGTAAACACAAATTTCATTGATGATATATGAAATATATAAATACTGAATAAAGATTGATCTATTGTAATGCTATAAACACAGGTTGGCCTATATACCCCTACCAGGCATATCTGGTTCACGTAGTTTTCTGCGACAATTTGAACATTGTAAAACACGAATTACCTCGAGGGTTTGGTAACCTAATATTTATACCGATAAAAACACAAGAAAGTGGATAGGTATCGGGATCAATAAGATCGGGCCTAATAGGTTCCGAATGAAACACGACGTTATTAGGCCGGCTGGTATAATAACGGTGTTATTAGTTTAGAGATGTTCCTAGAGTATTCCGGATATTTCAGCAATATTGATAATCATCCAGATATCGCTTGTTTGTATTGCAAAAGTAATCCTATGAAGAAAAACAGGCAAATCTCGAGGTAACAAACTGTCGGCCCCAGTGCACATGCATGCGGATCATTTGTTGTAGAAAGTACGCATAATTTAATATGGAGGTTTATTAGAACTGAAACATGCCAAGAATACAATACAGAGTTTCTGGAAACAGCCTCGCCGAATGCATTTCATCGACAAGTGGACATGCCTTATTTATAACGAAGTTCTATAGGGTCCATGGTTATGGTCTAGTAAATATAGTTTGCTGCGCGCTCATAAAACAACTCAACATGTCCGAAACTCTTCATTGATTGCGTTCTGAGAGGAGATGCATAAAGCATTGTTATCTTGCGTGTTTCAGATTACAACTTTAAGGAAATGATATTTTATAATTCTTTCATAGATAAGAAAATATGAAATTATATATGAAAGATATATGATATATATATATATATAATATGAAAATATATTGATATTAATCGTTTATATGTTCAATAAAGCTGTATCAAATTGGGGACAGCAATATCATTGTTCCTAGAAAGGACAGTGAATATCCAAGCATGATGTATATTTCATCAATAAACTAAATATCTAACTCTATTTACGACCTTTGTGTATTGATTAAACGTTGAAGATGCTTTTCTTTGAATAAAGATGATCTATTCAGATCCTCAATTAGGTCTCTTTTGATTTACCAATCATTCAACTAAAACAATTATTTTACATTTTAAAAACACATTAGCAAAAGTATTTATAATGATGTATTTTTTTTAATTTATTTAGTGTTTGACACAAGATTTCATAAATAAGATTAATATTTATCTATTTTATACTAAGCAAGTAATAATTGATAGATCATAATCCTAACTCTGTTTTATATATTATGTAAGTAAACAAATTAAAGCAGTTCGAAATATAATTCATCTCAATGAGTGCCAGGTATACAGTAAACAAACGCGTTTGCGTATGTGATTAAATTGGGTGTCTGTCACGGACGATCAAAATTCGCGAAACTAACAGCCGTGAAATAGTTTCAATCGTAGATACATTATAACAGTATAATTGTAATTTGTGAATTTAGAAATCTTCAGACGCGAAAACGTTAAGTTCAGTCGCCGCGAAGACAGATTTGTTTAAAACAAATACTATGAATGGAACCTAACAGGAATAGCGACAAACCCATTAATCCACGTGCCAGTTTGCTCTACGTTCTGCAGTACAGCCTGCTCACTCCCTACATGCCTACTCTCTCCTAGCGTTATATTATAGCAATGATTTAAGAGCGACGATGTTTGATATTGGAAAAGATATAGTCCTCCCAATTTGTATTTTGGCCCAATGCGGTTCTAATCAGATGATCCAATATCGCCTTGTATTTAGCTGTGTGAAACAATTGCATTGAGCACTATACACTCCGCTATCAGGCGACTGCCAGAGAACCTGGTGATAACGTATTAGAGAGTAATACTCGTGTGTTCTGATCACTCTGCACTGTCGTCAGAATAACAGGTGCCCGTAAGGCAAAACGGAGAGAAAATTTCCTGGAAATTGTGTAGCTAAAACTGGTCCTTTTCACTGCTATCAGACTATCGTTCCTTTGAATCGGACGGGAACAACATCTACATGTAATCAAATTTTGGCTACAATTTAGGTTTTAATTAGAATCGGGGTCCGGATATTAGCATGTTTTAGGACCTACTCGTATGAGAAACAAAGTTCCGAAACAAGAACGATATTGAATAATAGTCGTGGTCGGCACGTATTCCTGGCTTCTGTCAGACGGGAATGGAATCATTATTTGATGATATTTATCAACAAAGAAATATCGGCCACGTTGATTGATCAGGTTATTGGGATTTAATCATATTTGAGAGTGCCCGAACAAATGCTAAAAGATGGTTTCAATATATATCTAATAAAGATCTGCGATTCGCAGGAAATGAAAACCGACTACTCGTGGAGGGAAAACATATTAGATAAACACACTAGGACGGACCATCGACCAGAGAACCATTGTGTAGGGTACAGGGTACAGAGGAGAGCTGGTCTCACATTGGTGTCAGAACAGAAAGAAAACTTCACCGTTAACCGACTGTTTTGAATAATTAATAATTGCCAGCTCGTTGAATGGACAGCAGCCTTGTGAGGAGGCTCCCAATGGCTGTCAGTGGGTTTTCGAGAAATAAATACACACACACATATATATATATACTGTATACACCTTTGGGATAGCGTGTTATTGGACCAGTCCTACTAAACATCGGATATCGACATTCGATCGTGTACTGAACGGTTACAGCAAAGTGCAGTCGTGATATCGACTGTGATTTATAGAAACATAGATTTGACGAGTTATCATTTACCTGGACAAACTTTGGGAATAAAGTTTAGAGCAGTTAGCACAATTCTCTGGCGCCGTCACATCATGTGTATAAGCAAATTGACAGTTTAAATCTTGAAAAAAAAATATGTAATAGCGAAGACCACGTGATCTATTGTTTCCTGGGAGCTCCTATGAGAGGTGAGAAGTAAGGAATCTAACTAGTCTGCCCTATAAGACATTCACAGACTGGGGGACGTCTCATTAAATATTTACCTAACTCTATTAACACCGCCAGGAAACTTAGTGTGTGATTTTCACATAGACGCTCAACAGGGGATTCGGTACGAACGAATTTTTAAAGCATATTGGAACTTGAAGATCACAAGAAAATAGGATAGACATTCACCTGATGTGATATAGTATACCCTGTTATTTTTCCATCCTATGTCTATGGACACCAAATCGGTAGCCATACAGAGGAGCTGAAAAAGACATTTGTTACTTTGAGTTTGGACTGCGAAGACAGTCAACCATTCTAAATGACAAAGGATTCCACGGCTCGAGGTAGGTTTGTGCTGCTATTTGTCTTTACACCAAATAAAACGCCCATGGGATGTGTGGCGGGCTGCCTTCAGTGGGATTAGGCCACTGTAGTGATATGTTTCCTTGTCCAGTGATTCGTTTTTAATCAATCTTGTCTGTTTAACTTCTACTTGTCCATCTCTCCTCGTTTGCCAATATCTTTTCTGTCTGTTACGAGTTTGAACTACCATAGGGTAATTGGAAGTTTTTTCTTTGTTTAAATCGTGTCTCATGCATCTTATGTTTCTGAAGTCAGCCTCTTACTTTAAAGTGTTTTGTGTGTGTTGTATTCCACGACGTTTCACACTAAACTTACTGCATTACTGTAATTTCGTACATATTGTCCTCACCTGGGTAGAGCCATCTATGATTTTGCAGTTTGAACACTTAAATGTTAAAATATTTTACATAATGATGATATATGAAAGGACAATTCTAACAAGGTATTCGGATATTTTCTCACATTTCATCTGTGATAGGTTCATAATATCCCAGAGCTATAGCAACATTTTCCTTAAATAAAACGTATTTATGAAGTCCTTAAGTAATTATGAAAATATCGTATTACAACGTGGTGCCATAATGTTCAATTGTGCATGATTCGATACCAATTTCAACCCGGCTGCTATTCTTTTCTTGATAACCTTAATTTTCCTACAAAATTCAGGCATGTTTAGCATTTGAAAAATATTTCCCTCACGTAATGATCCTTCAATTGACCCTATTTTGCTCTAAATGCATTGTCTATTATTTCATGGTGTCAAAATGCGTTATTGGATCAGAGTATATAACTATGGAGTTCAGTTCCATGTAACGGCATATTTTATATAAAAAAAACTAGTTATTATAGTGTATATTCACACCATTTTGATATTCGATTTCCTATCCGAGGAATGGTTTTGTAGCAAGGAGGTTAGATGAATCATTATAACAATGAGTTAATTTGCTAACATCATTTGATATAATGCCGTTTGCGCATTAGCTTTTAACAAGACTTTATTCGGTAATTAAATACAATTTTCCTGATAAATGTTGCATGAATTCGATCTTTTGTGTTAAAGCGATACTTTTATCATTAAAACACAAGTATCGCAAGAAAAAGGTTTGGCACATACCCAGGTTAATGTTGTATTCTGTGCAAGGATAATGATTCAAAAACTATACATATAACGCTTTCAACTATAGAGATGCTGTTCAGATAGGATTTTTTTCTGATACATGACATTCAAATATCTATCACAGAAAAATCGTGATCAATTGGTGTATTCATATCAGTCATTGGTAAACTGAGGAAATACAAACATACTTTAAAATTTGATAATTTTAGAGCGATGCTGAATTACAGATATTTACTATGATTTGATATTGGCTGATAGTAAAAAATGTATTGTACAAGCTTCACGTTCCAAGGTTGATCTTTTAAGTTGAAGATAGTTCTGAAAATGTATGACCTAAAATTCAAGACATAAATACAACACACATGTTTTTATACATTTGATATAATTTGACCTTAACATTAGTCAAAATATCAAATTTTCATTCTTTGTATGAGAAGTTAAGTTGATTTATTCGCCTTTTATCAAAATAAGTGACAAATGTATGGATAGGACTGAAAAGTGGGTGTGTTCGATTAAAAACACATATTCCAATTAGATTATAACAGAAAGAACGAATGCTAAATAAAAATAACTCAATTAACTTACAATGTATCGAGGAAGTTGGTATTTCAAAAAAAAAAAAAAAAAAGATGCCAGGCTCGTATAATAAATACTGAAATTGCATTATTGTCTAATTGGAAACATGCTTTTTCCTGGGAGAAAACGGAAATGTAATTTATTTCTATTGACAACGGTACCAGCGATTCTGAAATTGTCTAAAAATATCTGATGTTGATTGAACGTAATAAGCATCCAGTTAAAAATAAAAAGTGTCTATTCCATGTCATACTTGCTTTTGATCAAGTGCGTATCAAATAGATCAATAGCTTAAATCAAACTGTACAACGTAAAGCATATTTCGAAAGTCAGTATTACATATGAAAGAAAACTTTATTACTGATTTTGAAATATGGATGACATTAAAATATTTCAAAAATTAATCGAAGAATACGTTAAGTAGCCAAACAATATAGTTAGCACGGGCGATGAAAGAAATTGAAAGTAATTGTTGATGTTGTGTTATCTTATAAGTGTTTTTTTCACATAACTATGCATGTTTCACAATGGAAAAAACATGTGATAAATTCCATAGCTGTTGGTTATCATTTATTGTTTACACACTCCAGTGTGTAAACACTTACGGCAACTCTGATTGGTCAACTCCAAGATCTCTTATTTCCGATTGGCTCTCAACTTTGGGCTACTTTTGATAGCACATTTTCTTTTAAATAGCATTGCATTTACCCTTTAACAGGTAGTTGCTTATTCAAAGTGTTAAACAAGAGAATATTGGCTTTCTATCTAAGCACTATATTTTATGGCGGAAGATATAGCTACACACTGTATGGTGGTAAGTTTCCCTGAATGAAGACGAGAAAATGGTCACCACGGTATAAATATAGAGTTAAAGTTATGGGATAAACAAGTTCCCTACCCCGTGACTGATGTTCATTATGTTTTTCTAAACTCTCGTTAGTTAATTTTCAATTTTTTAAAAGACAATCGCTAAAGCTCGTTTCTTTTCAAAATTTGAAAATTAACTTCATGTATCTCGAGTTTGATAAACATGATAAACAACAGTCACTTGTTGGGGAACCTCTATGTAATCTCTAGTTTTATGTAGTAATTTGCAGGGATTACAAATTGATGTATTGGATTGGACTATCTTAACAAAATCACTAAAGTAGCAGCGTTTGTATTAAGTGTGGGTGGGTAGTGATATTATAATCTGTGAACGATTAAGTTCAAAAAGTGGAATGTGTGAGATCATTTGCTTCAGTGGTGTGGGCATAAGACAAAAAGGCGTCATACTTGTTTATTCATAAAATATGATTGTTACGTGTACTGCAATTACAATAGCACCGAAATTAATTGTTCAAATTGATTTACGCCAACTAGACAATGTTTAATAGGCTTTTGTAAGTGTCGGCCGATATTTACCGCTCAAATATAGTTGAATTAGAATTGCTTGCTAGGCGTGGGTTGGCAAGTAATTGGTCATCGGCGACATGCTTTTTTAGTCGGTTATTAAACTATCAAATTCTAGTAGGACGCGTACGCATTTGAAACTTTATAAAAAAGACGTATTGTGTTATAGTGTTTAAAAATATAGTAACAATCACGGTCGCTATCATAGTTTTAATCAATATCAAGTTGCTTGGGACCAATAAACGATATTTGTACGATGGGACGTTGACATTTCTTAATATTTAATAATATCATAAATTATTGTACACTAATACGCTATATAGTGAATGAAATGATATATGTACTATAACATTCTTAATATCGCGTGTTTGTACTCGCTGGTTACCTGGTTTCCAAATTGTCCTAAAATAGACAATTCACATGTACATTGAACGGCTATGGGGACGTAAATGACACTTATTATCATTGGATTAGTGATCCTTAATCATCAAACCATTCTAATCCTTTCACGATAGATCTAATAGGTTGAGATAAGTGCATAGAGAAATAAAATCAGAACCTATAAAAGCATGCTGAAAACGGCAAGTATTTTTGAGTTTTTTTTCTGTCCACTTTTATAGGATTATCGAATTTCAGCAGATAAATGCATCACTGCATAATCCATTGATTTCAATACCATCTGCTAGTTTCTATGTCCGCTTCACAGTTTAAAACATCTTAACATATAATGGTGTTCATAGAAATACAAATAATCCTAAATTAATTAATTAAAAAGTAAATCTAAGATTAGTATTTAAAGAGCTTACAAATAAGCTTATCTATAAATGGTACTGTCTATTTCCGAAATCCACCATAAAAATTTCCTCTAAAAGGAAACTGATAATTAACTGTGGAAAATAGTCCATATTGCATTAGCCATGTAATGCATTAGATAATGACAGATGAATTGTCTCTCCTTTACACAGAGAAAATCGACATCATACTCAAGTCGGTTTCATTGCATTTTTGCGTCTTGGAAATATTAGCTTTATATAACATTTATGGTTTTGTTGTTATTTTGCAAACCAATAAATTTTGCTTAATTGCCCTCGTAGGAAACTTGGAGCGGCAATTTGTCAAACCGAACGTCGCACTCAAAATTAAAACATAGTGCATCGCAAAAAGACGCATCAGTCAAATTCCTGCCGACTACTGTTGTACTGTTGTAGGTGTTATATATTCAATGGACAAGCGTTGAAACAAATTCACAGATATTGAAAAGAACGTTGGCGTTTTCTGTGATTCACGCAAGCAGAGAAAAAAAACATTGCATATTCACAACTGGTTTACTAGATCTAACAAAGACTTTAGTGTCTCAAAATATTTAATCACGTTTTATCTGATAAAAATGCTAAAATATAAGTGTATATGATTACAAAGTGGTAATCATGGACGAGCAATTATAATGTTGCTTTCATTCAAGTTTATATCGTGATTTACTATACTTATTAGTTGTAACTACGGCTGAAATATGTACGATCAATTCACAGAGTGAACGCAACAAATTACATTTTAAAAGGACCTCCTACATACTGTGAATCACGTCATTTTTGCGTATACACTACGTGTATATCGCGTCATCGTTATTTTCTACATATACGTGAATACATAAATTCGCGGCCAAGGATCCTTACTGACAATCGTATCATTCATTTATACGTTTTTAAATTCTTTGCGATACATTTGGATTCACGTTCGAAGTCTCAGACAGAATTATGTGAAATTGTATAAACATCGCGAAGCTAAAGAGGTTCATAGTATTTTATCTTACTTACCTTTATCATAATTCAATGACACGGCTTAGAAGTGTTTTTTTTTATATTTAAATATGCGTTAATGGAGAAATGCTATGAGTACAAGAAAAAAAAAGAAAAAAAACCCACCGACCTACAGCATTTCATCTTAAATTGCCCAATATGAGTCTCGAATCTGCGACAACCACCCGGGGTAGATAACGCAGAAGCAGAGGGTGGGCACTAAATGAATCATCTCACAAATGTATCAGTGATCAAAATGGCCTCTGTCAACATATTTGAAATGCAACGGTTTGTTTGACTCAAAGTACGCCTTTCGTGACGGTGATAAAATACAATTGTATCTTTCATAGAATGAAGCTCATTTAAATTAATGTCTATAATGTAGCCTGCAGTTTATAATGATATATAGGTTAGCTAACATGTAACATGCTGCTGCTGTCGATCAGAATAAGAAGATGAACGGGTTGTCAATATGATCAGTAAAGCACTAAAGTTCTAGCATTAATTTACATATTCCTATAAAAGTACACTCTCTCAAAGTACAGGTCAAGATATAACACGATAAGAATAAATGTATGTTGGCAGTCTCACCAATTGATCACATTAGAACCAGTTTTGGTGATTAAATAAACCAAACACAACTGATTTTTATTTGGTTAGTGGAGGTAATATGACAGGACAATATGAACAGTTTATATAATTAGTACAATGTCAGTTAATTTTTATGTATATGGAGTGTCACAGCCTGCTGAGCACACGTAATTTTATCTTGAGTGTAATAAAATTCTGAATCACAACTTAATTTTGGAATGATATAGTACATCATGACTGCTGTTATATCGTAATTGTACATGTGCTTCAAAATGCATTATAACGTAAAAGAATACCGATAATCAGGTTGTAAACCTTCCGGGTTTGGAAGTACACTTAAGGTAGGCATATGCCTTTTAATGACGTATTAACTATATGCATGAGATTTATGCATCCTGTGATAATTTTAAGTATATTTTCTGTGATTGTTTATAAATTTGCTTAATTTTTCTGCTATTTTAACTAACAAATGATATAATTTTACTAACAGGAGGACCATGTGGTAGATAAGCCTTTGGCTTAACATGTAAATCCATCCTCAATAAATAAAGTTTATTATTATTATTATTATTGTTAGTGATTTTTCAATATCTTTTCAGCCGCTTAAGTGATTTAAGTACAATATATATTGTTAGACAGAAGTATACATGGGAAAAGTGTATGCAAGGATTTCAGAGACTGTAATTTTTGACCAGGTGACAACATTGAAGCTGTCATTCTTCTGAACCTCAATTTACACCTAAATCCCCCCTGATTAATCAACACGTACACTAGCTACCCGCGAACATGAATTAAAATGTTTTGTGAAACGTTTGTTGTTATATCAAGGATAAATTACATTACGAACAAAAAAGTATTATTTCTCTCATACCTACGTGACTGGTTCATCTTATGCAAACTATTTTACGGCCGCGGTGGCCGAGTGGTTAAGATGTCCCGACATTTTACCACAAGCTCTCAACCTCTGGTATTCGGGTTCGAATGCCACGTGGGAGAGTTGCCAGGTACTGACCGCTGATCTGTGATTTTTTTTCTCCGGGTACTCCGGCTTTCCTTCACCAGCAAACCTGACACGTCCTTACATGACCCTGGCTGTTAATATGACGCTAAACTAATAAAACCAAAGCAAACTACAGCCGTATTTATGTTGTCCGAGGCTGTATCACATACAATACAACCCTGCAGTCAAGGCACCTAAAAACAAAAGTTATTTGTCAGATTTTTTTTTAAATTCAGACATGAAGGTGCCAAAGATACATACATATTTGAATCCATTAGGTAGGTTTGATCTACCGTTATCAAGGACGTTCTTTTTAATCTACCTAGCATGCGGAATTAAACTAACATTCCGCGAATCCTTGACTTCACATATCTACTGTCTAAAAAGATAAGTAATACATGTATGTCACATCTGTACTCGCAGTGATTAGAGAAGATGAATAATCCCATGTGATTTTGTAGGTAACGAATATCCTTGAATGTTTTTTATAATTGATTTTCTACCACCATTACAAGAAAAACACTGCCACAAAGATTGACGTCATATTTAGTTGGTTTTCTTTAAGTGTCATATAATAGTTCCTATATAAAATTCTTATACGGTATTTTGTGTTTGGTTTCACGGAGTTGATAGTGATACGCCTCATGTGATGATCAGGGTTACGAATTAGGACGTAGCTGGTTTACTGTTATCAAAAACCCTGAATGGCCCATTGTAGAACATGTTATGAAATCATCACTCAGACGATTGTCATTAAATCCTGTAAAAGACAATGACAATGCAATGTAATCATAAAATAGTCATATTCATTTCAATTGTATATTCACAAAACATTTCAAAATTGTTTATTTTTTTGCAAAGGATGACAAAAGTATTTCTTTAAAATACATTGTTTCTGTTGTCTATGATGTTGCTAATGCTTCATTTAACAAGAATGGAATATGCATAATGCTCCAATGACGAGATAATAGTAAGCGATGTATTGCAGTATCAGCTAACACACAACAATGCCATCATGTGAAAGCGCCAAATGAATGTATGTAACGGAGTAATTATAATGCAATAAACTTGAATGGCTTAGTGACCTGATTAATATCCAAATATAACTAATTAAAAGCTCGAAAGATTTTTCTCTGTATGTAGGTGTAATTGTATTTTTTACAAAAATAAACGTCATTGACAAAAGACAAACTGTATGTCACCGGTCATGGCAATATAGGACAGCGGACATCTGCTTATCAATTATCAGCCAGCATAATTATTTACTCAATACTTACATAGATTTTCTACCCGATCAATGATATGAATACTAACTTTTATGAAAAGCCATTTTAATAGTACATTTTACTAGATACCAAATGTTATACGATACTCCAAATGAGTTTCCGTTAACACAAAAGCAAATACCAGTTCATTATTCGTAATAACGACCAATAAGATGTGACTCGAGAGTTTCCGAGAGGATAACACATAAGCTTGATAGTCAATACGTTGTACGATAATCATTTCATGTATTATTGACATTGAAATGCTATTCCATTTTGTTTACGTTTTCTTTTCCGGTGACTCTATAAAACTCTGCTGACATTGATGACGACAGTTTCAGCTAGGTGACGTGATGAAAATAATACTTCATTTCGATAACAAATTCTTCATGAAAATTTCCCTATTATTCAGACGGTAAAATGTGTATCAGATTAAGAACTTCTTGATTTATGGAACGGCGTTGTTTTGTAAATGGGCAACTGATCAACTCAATAATTGATTAAGTAATCATCTTTTTATCAACACTATCACATTTCAAGTGAATAATTTGAGCGGATATACTAATCTGTTTTACAACAGAGGGATCACCAATCGAATGGCCTTCATGCCTACCCTAATTAAGAGCTTTATGCTTAATAAACACTAACATTGTGTTGTTTTTGTTTTTTAAGACTAAATAATCTGAATTAACTAATTACCCTAAATGACCATGACCATGAATACGTCATTAAATAAAAACAACAAACAAATCATAATTAAAATGTCATTTCTGAAGTTTCTTTGGCTTAATTGTCGTTATTAATTTTGTTGGCGATTGAGACATGACCCATTAACTAAAACTATGATTGCTTACCGGTTGAAATGTTTGTCAAATGGTCAATCTGAATTCACCATTGATAATAGAGCAAATAATTTATCTATTATCTACACCTATAAGTCACTTCATTGCTAATATCTATAAGAATATATTACCAGAAATCTACTTATCCAACAAAATACAAATATCCATACTTTTGTGAAAAAAGTTCAAAGATTGACATACTTATCAAGTTGAGTATAACATTTAAATAAATACAAATACGAATATAGTTCAATAATATTTTAAGTATCAATATCATATTGTTTATATATTTTGTTACTTTTCATACCACTTTGAGATTCAAATCGATCATGATTTCTAATTCAATCGCTTTGTATATAGTTGCTGAGAATGTCGCTTTCACCCAATATCAACGCAAAATCAGCTGGGAAGTAATGATGGATCACGATATTTGATAAATGTTGTTTTGGTAACGAACGCACCTTGTAAAAGAGGAGAGGCGTACTAATTCCTATAGACGAACAGGTGTGACAATTTGATGGTATGCAGGTAATCAGCCCCGGCATCACTCTTCATGTGCTCATTGATGCAGGTGCGAATCGATATCAAATCGATTGACAGATGAATTGTAGGCTTAATTGCGAATGTCAGGCCCTGCAGCATCACTAAAATGCACTTTAAAACATCAATAGTGGCCCAAAAACACAAACATAGGATATAACATTACTATACAGAAATATTAGAATTTTGTATCCAGACGGATTATATTCAGAAAGAATTGAAAGGTTATTCAAGTGCATTTTCGATCACATGAAATATTAAAAAGCTCATAGACTAGGAGAGTTGGATGTACTTCCGAGGAGAACAGCAAGGATCGCTAATGAAAACACTCCCGTAATCTGGCTGGACTGTTCAAATAACGAATTAAAGTGTCAATAATCATAATATTTTATTAAAAAAATAATAATCAGTGATACCATTATGGCAGGATTCAGAACCAATGCCAAGAAAGATTATCATATGAGAGCCTACATAATATCAAGGATATAACTTTAAAATGAAATGAATAGATTTAGAAATGGTAAACATTTGATAGAATGTTTATCTGATAGACCGTTCACACTGTAAAAGGTCAAGATTTAATGAAATAACACGTTAAACATTAATGTAGTTGTACAATATACGTAATGTTTATAGACAAGGCATTGTCAATTATCACATCCCATAAAGAAGTAAAAGCAATGCGTAACATAAATGTGGTTTTTTGTAGGGCAATTTAGTAAATTCTTTCCGGCCGAAATCAAAGCCTAAAGGGGTCTCAGGATATTGGTGTTGACTAAAACTATTAAGCACTATTAATAATGTAGAATTTACCACTTGTCATACGCCAACATGACTGTGTTTGTGATGTATCAATTATTCTTTTTGGTTAAATGTTGTGTTTGGTCCGATCATTTGCATAGGAAATTTTCACAATATAATATTGAAGATTTCCACATTTTTAATGTCAAGTTTAGATTCTGTTTATTCCAGGAAAGTATCACACCTTTGTGTACATGTACGAAATAAGAGATTTCTAACGCGGTGTCCTTATCGATCGCATTAGGATGTCTCATTATGGCATTAAACTGAATTTCTACTGTCCACTTTCTATGATAGTGAAGTATCACTGTAAGTAAATATTTCATATAGACTAATTTAGAAATAATTAGACTACAAGAGTACCAGGTAATTAATTGAAATATGATATCAAAAACAAATATAATATAATTATTGATAACCCATAAAATATAAGAAAACTTTCAAAATAAATTTCAGAATGTTGCATAATAGTAAATCTGTTATTTAATAGATATGTAGGATTTTTTATGTTAATTAAAAAAATCCAATGGTTTTAGAAGAGCCTGATTAGTGTATTGCTTATCTTGTTAAAGTAAGTAAACCCGAAGCTGACCCTATTTTATTATCCACGCTCAAAGGGTGAATATTGTTCTTTCTTTAACATTATGGGTCTAGTTATTGTTGTTTTGTAGTGATTGAGGATATCAATGTATGCACCTTATCATCGCTCTAGCCTTCTAGTACCGGTGTGTAACTGGACGCATGCAATGACCTCAATCAACTCGGACGCTCCTTTCATGCCTTGCTAGTTATTTAATGTGTAACACACACACGTATAAGAACCTCACCGCAAAACACATACATTATATATAAGACGACTTGTGATAGAATATTTAATGATTTGATTACTGGAGGATAGTGTTGATACAATCAACGGAAACAAAATCTGCCAATGTGTTCTTTGATGAGATTTTCCCCTCACTACCAGACACATCATTTCACGGAATACCTTTCTTCCGGCCATGAAATGTCTCTCAAAGGTTCTCAACTCCTTAAAAAATGTCTGGTTCTGTACAGGATTCGTGTTGTATCAATCCCTAAGGTATATACGAGCTGAATCTAAAGGTTTTGTTCAGAGAATAAAGTACATAGTTTAAATCTTTGATTTGATGAGCTGTATTAAAGCGCCAGGATCACATATTATTGGGTTAAAGAAATATTAACACCATATTCAGTGTTATCATATTTCGTCATATTGAATAAATAGGCCACTGTGCCTAGTCCGTGTTATGGACAGTATTGTAATTGAAGGAGCATGTGTATATGCCGAATGTATATACGGCAAATAATACATGTCTGCTAAAACACAAGATATACTGATAAAGACAGGAAACCCATTAACAAGAAAACAAGAGTTAGCACTATTGGAAATTAACATGTAGTATTAATGTTAAAACAGCAATTCTACTCAATTTAATCATTAACATAATTTTATTACAACATATATGTAACATCGATTGTAAGACACATATATATTCCAAGAATACGATTTGCCACGTAATTGATATATGGATATTTAAGTTTAGATAAACAAAGCATTTTTATACCAATTACCTCTATGTAAGCAAATTTTGTAATGAATCTGTAGAAACATAAACATGCAGCACATAATGCATTGATATAAAATTGTATTATGCTCATATGTATCTATCAGTGAGAGTTTATTAGTCAACCATGGATTATTAAATGACAATAGAAGCAATTTGTAGCAAATGACTGTTCTTGCAGTGATGTTTTGTTTCCCCATGAATGAACTGTCATTGTGAGTAGAATGAGTGGTATGTTCTATCACAGCAGATATACTAGTGATATAAACTATTGTTTGGTCCTACGAAATTGGCTTTATCAACAACCATCCTGGAGCCGTATAATGCTTCTGTATATAACCATATTTTACGACTCTTAATAATGTAGGTTAATCATGACAAATGAAGAACGAAGGGTCGGACAGAAAACAAGTTCGAAAACATACTAGTTTCATGTTAGATTATTCTCGCATAACGTCTGTCTGTCGAACTCAATGCCACATTTGTAGAATCGTTATACAGATGAGACGTAACTTAACAATGCCATTTACCAAATAAGGGCATGGAATGGAAAGCAGAGAAACAATTTAGCATTAATCAGGAAAAGATATATATGGATTTCTGGCATGTAAGTCTAATATTCTCCGAGGTCTGATACAGAGACTGTCTATATTATCCTCCCTTTCCCTCGAGCCATCCGCGTGCAGAATAAGCTAACGTGCTCAATGTCATTTCCATTACCTGTAACCACGTATCATATACACCTGATGCTATTTTCTTCATCAAAACCGTTGGGTAACAGCGCCCCCTTTGGTGTAGCCTGCACTATTTGATTCTAGTGCTTCTCTACGACTTTACTCTTTACGGAACAAAGATATAGGAGCCCAGCTGCCATGTAAAGTATGATTGGGGGAGAAGGAAAGAGAGTCTTCGAGTCGTTTATTCCTCACCACATTGATCCAGGTACAAGTTCTGGTATGAGGAGAGCGAGGATGAACCCATTCGTCTAGCACAGTAAAGCTACACAAGAAGCCCCGAGTGAAGTCAGGTCGTAACGTCAAATTACTTCAATTACGTAGAAGTAAATTAGATCTAAGGTAATTGAAAGAATTTTAAATGCACACAAAAAGTCTGGAAATAATTCCTTACGTTCTTTGTATTGTCCAGAGTGACATTTCTCAGGACAAATATATTCAATTATGTACCGTCCTTATTTCCGGTTGATTTATTTAGGGCTCAGCGGAAAACGAAAAGATAAGGTTCTGGACCTTCAGTTCGGTTCCTTCAACTGAGTCGTAACACTGTCATTTGTTTTGTCTTAAATTGGAATGAATTGCAAACTAACACTTAAATTATGAGAAAAAAGGTCAAAGTTTTCTCAAATGTGGATGTATGACTTCTCTTACTTCTTTTTTAATGCAAAATTATGTAAGAGGAAACAAATGTGTACAGATAAAACATGTTAATTCTATTTTTTGTGTGGTATACCGCGAAAAGTGACCGATTAACAATATGCGATGGTAGGATCTTGTCAAAAGATACCAAATACCCATGTGTGATAAGTACTAATCCATGAGGAAACAGAAAAAAAACACCGATGGGAGAAAATAGCACAGATGGGAGAAAAAAAAACAATGATGGGAGAAAAAAAACCCAACGATATTTTTAATTGCAAAACACATTCCAACTCACACGAAATGTAATTACCGTGACCACCTTAGGAACAATTCTCAAAAGACGGCACATGATTTAAGGATTGAATCTTGCTTTGGTCGATTCCCAAAAAATCGACCGAAGCAAGATTCAATCCTTATATTTTAGTTCAATCGTAATATATTTGTATTATATTTTATTACAAAGTTTTTTAAGTCTCTGGGCTGATTTATGTCGAGACGTAAGAACATTAGAATTCAGCTAATTAAAACAAATAGCGCAATATTAGAATTTGACATATGTTTAATTAGAAGCAATTATATTATCAATGCATTCCAGATGAAACATAAAACATTTACAACAGATTCAGAAATGATTGCAGAAATCGTCCGCTGAAGCTGCGGAATGATGATGTCTAGACTGTGTGATACGGTTGTCTACCGCTCGATTCAAAATGGAGAGTCACCGTAACGTGATGAGAACGGAAAGGTTTCATTGGTTTATGTAACCTCTAACTTTGATACAAGTTGAACAACTGATTAAAGGTGGATCAACATTAATTGACTTTTACATATATGTCGTTTTCTTATCGCCGTTTAGGCTCATCATTTGTTTGTAACTAAATGTTCTAACTTTTCGACATACGTGACACAGGGACATGACACATTTAATTATTCTACGGTAGGTAATGTTGCTCGACTCGAACGATAAACAAGAGTCAGTAAAACAATGAAAGGGTAGAAATTGATCCGATAGACCCAATCAAAGCATATAGTCAAATCGTATAAATCTGTCCGTAATATTTTCACTTTTTTCAACCACCAGTTTAGATCTACGGCATGGTAGGAAGCTATGCCTAGGCAAAAGTAGATCTAGATAAAATATTTTCATGCGCGAAGACTGAAGTTAAGATACTCAAGTTCATGAGCAAATGAAACAGGATTTATTAAGTAGTTTCATTGAGTCCAACTTCAGTAAGAATTCACCTATATCATATTATTTATTGTCCTGTTTGACGCATCTGATAATCCAGATAATGTACTATGCTAAAATGTAAAAGGTATTGTATGGTCAGGAGGTGAAGGTGGTCTTCTTAACGGACTCTCAGATGATCCATAAATAAAAAAATATTTGAAACATGATATACATCGAGACATCTAAAATTTCAAGATGGAGCTTAGTAGAGTATTGGTATGATGCCTGTATATACGTAACGTTGTAGTGTCGCAGTGACATTTATCACAAGTGTTGGCATCCGTGAACACAAAGAAAATAGTGTATTTGAACGGTTTAAGAGTATGTCACATTTTGTATGCAACATATTACGCTATTAAGGTACAAGAGGAAAACATCTTTGTAATGCCATTAAATAGTAAATATATGAGCAATGCATTAACACACATTCAATTTCATTGCAAACTTTCTTTTCAGTTTGTATTTAATCAATAACTAAGTTGAAACCTACTTTTGATCGACTCTAATTACTATATTACATACCTTACTTTTACAATGCATCACATGCTGCATATACGTCAATTCATAGTGCTCTATATTCGGTAGCTCTGTCATAGTCTAAGCTTAAAGCCTTATCACCAATACATCTCAATAGAACATAATCAGTATTGACTGACAGGGACACTAAGTTGGCAGGACTAGACTTAAGGTGACAGTCTACATACCAGCACACCATGTCCAGGGCTGTGTCACTGCACTTGTCCATTAGACGGACGCCGTGCACTACGAGATCCAATCAGTGATTGGCGCTATTAATAGTTTATTGTCGCCAGCATTGTTATGCTTTCTAGATGTCCCGTACCTGAAACCAAATCCGGCACTGTATATTTTGACAAAGATGAATATATTACATCAAACTTTTTATTCGCGTTGAAAAAGACGGTTCTGCTTAAATATGTATCGTCTAACTACATGGTAAGACTCATCTTAAAAACAATTATTTTGTCATTAATATAGGAAAGTTTGATGATCTTTAAATCCACAGGTTTAGTTCAATAGTGAATGCGGAAAGTGTATCACTAGAGAACATGAAGCAGTTTTGTATAAATTAAACACAAGTAGTGCGTTTAGAAAGAAAATTTAGCGGTGGACACACGGAGTGACGAAAAAAGCAATTAGGCTTTAGACATCGCTTTGGACTACATATACTCTTGATGTTTGATGAATGCGAAAGTCTAGAACTTAATTTGCTAGACCCTGTTATATCCATTTTAGGAAATTCGCAAGTTTTAGCATGTCAAAAGGAAAGTACAAGTACTACAAAATATCCTTTTGTCATGTTTGAGAATTAGATTTTTAGTTATTTCCCTAAGAGAAAAAGCGTGTAAAAATCTTCCTGGACCCCCCCCCCCCTCCTTTTTTTTTTATCTCATCAGGTATTTGTTAACGGAAGAACAGCACATCAAAATATAAGCAATACACTTGATGCACTCTTCCTTAACATTTGTCATACATCCGTACGTTACTATTTTGGATTTAATTTTGAAACTTGGTGATGCCGAGGAGTAGTCATCACTATGTGAGCATATACTGGCGGGAATAGATTATATCATTAATCATTCACAAATACATATATTGTAGCCGAACCTTTTGCCGTATTATTGACTACTGGATACCGCTTTGTTTTCAAGAGAAATAAATTCTGCACAAACACGCTAGGAAGACCAAACGCAAATTCAAAGCGTACACGAATAAGTATGTATGGAAGCACTACGAGTATTGTCAGTATGAACCTTTGAATGATTGTATTCGCGAATATGTAGAACATTACGAAGACGTGAAATATTTTATACTCTAAAAATGAAACCAATACATGATGTCCATTATATAAAGTTCGGTCGTACCATATTGAAGTTGAAGTCAAGTTAGTGCCACATATAACGGTGAAAAACAGCGTCATCTTGTGACGCTCTCTCATAGCCGTCTTCCAGCCATCCATGTGCTTGTTCCATAGATCAAGGTCGTACTGACTCCTACAAAGGTAGTATTAGTTTACCCCTCGGTGCCAAATCAGGATTTTTACGACGGTTCTTTTTTTTTCTTAATGGTGATGAAACACCTACTACTACAATCGTTTGACCTTCTTAACGTGATTTGTTTGCTCTTTGACCGGCGACAACTGTTTGTCTTATATGTTTTACGATACAGTCAACGCATTCATGATAATTGCATATGCTATCAAAAGAAAGGCACGTCAATGCAAATTCTAACACAAGTTAGGTTGAATTTAATTGTTTTGTAACCATTGTAATATAGCCAGTGTAATTATTAAGCTATGTGTTCATGTATGATTTGTACTTACTGTTATAGTATCCACGGGGATTATCAAGTCAATTGAAGTCTTGTGACTGTAGAATTAAACCACAGTTATAGGTACTTTGTTTGACAGAAAGAGGGTCATGGACATAATGCATGTTTCAGTTTCCACACAGTGTAGTTATATAACATGAGGGCGTTACCGAGTAAACATATACAACTCTACATCCCTGCTGGCGTACACCTATATATCATCTCTCGAGTTGATATTTACATATCCGATCCCTGTACTAAATGGTAAATTGTTACTATTTACGAAGAATATTTACTCATTAACTTTATTTTTCAATTACTAATGTTGCTATTATTGCACCAATACATTCGTAATCATGCTTTTTGTAGAAAAGACAATCAATCGCACAACCCCATATATGATAGACAATACATACATTTTTTTGTTAAATGTATTTCTCGGTCTATTACATATATTTGTACATCGTTGGTTTATGTTCGGTGGTTTTCCTTTAAATCTCAATTACAAAAAAGTGTTATAATAACCTTTCCAAGAATATCAAGTTGCAAAACACCCGAAAATACTATTCCATGTACCAGGATTCTGAAAACAGTGCCCTTCATCAAAGTCAAATAAAAGTGAAAATCTGTAATTCAATTACAATGTGACGCGCAATTTGTTTGATATACCGCTTACATATACTGTTTGGAAGTGTCGTTCCAACTTTTTGGCGGCCGAATCGATTGTTCTAGTAGTTTACCCGGAGGAATTATAAGTGATCGGAGTATGCGGGTTGCCTCCCATCTGATCTGTAAAACCTGCGGTAGTTGAAAGCAAACTTTTTGATTTCAATTAAAAAAACATAATTCAGTAGATTAAGTTTTGTATAGGGGTGATAGAAGCGTCTACTTCCGGACGTGCTATAATCTGAAATAATTATGTCGGAAGGTGCAAAGATGCAGGGATCCGACACAAGCATGTAAATAAATAACAAAACCTTTACGAATCGTTGAACTCAGGTGTAAAATCACAGACACTCACTCTTCCTGTGTTGCGTCAAAGGTCGACTGGAGCAGAGGGACGACAGACGTTTCTGGTAAACTATTCTGACATATTGACACCTGAAGAATCTATCCTCAAACCTTCTGTACCCTCTAAATCCATACTAGTTTTCTAATGTTCATTTCTATAAGATTGTTTTCACTGATTCATTTTTCTTTTCTCATAATTTGTATATCTTTATAGTATCTTTATAGTATTACATATGTACATGTAATTGTAATAAAATCTGTCTGTCGTAGACTTTCCATTCAGGAACAGTCATCATAATGCATGCAAGCCCAAAAGCTATTTCACTTTTCTGATATTTTGTGTGTGTTTAGTATTAGTATTTAAACTCTTGCCGTTGGGTTTTCTCATTGTTTGTCCAAATTATCCCATGATATGTTTTTTTTCAACATACAAACACAGATTCGTGGATATAGTGATATATAATAAAGCAGAATTCAGTATTCTTAATTTCTTCTCAGGTTTCTGAAACAAAACAAAGTAGAAAATCATACTTGATCGATGATGTGGTCAGCTGGCAGCTCAACAGGTCAACAACATATTGGGAAATTTGGCCAGAGAGACTTATTTATTATCTATGTGTTTTAACACAACTGAAGTATGACCACTATGACCACAAAAATGACCCCCCAAGACGAAATCTGCGTGGCGCATTATAATAGTATAATCTGTATTGTTCATAGGAGATCAAAATGCCAAACGACATGTTTAGGATGTTATTGTTGTTCTTGAAGATTGAAAAGATTTAAGTATCGCTTCCAAACTATTGTTTAGTCATCTACCAATATTACTAAGGAAATGATAAATGACAACCAGTCGAAAATAAAACTCAAAAGTAAAGACGATGGCATAATGTTTAAACCAAAGGAACCAATCAGTTGATATATCTTTCTGACGTTTGAGCATCGGAATGTCAATGACACCAACTTAAATGTATTATTTTGAAGAAAAAAACCCAATATGATATACACCTGACCATGGCATTTTTTCACAAAGAAGGGAAGTCACTAAAGGTCCACAAAAATAACCAAAATGTCAAGATTCATCCTTTTGGTAAGATCATGTGGCTTTTATAAAAAAATAGCACACTTGGTTTAAGCACTATCGCTCTTTTATTTTTTGTTTATATTTTGCAAGATAGCGCACTAGGATTAAGTATTATGCAGTATTGTTCATGGTATATATAACTTGTTCAAGACCTGCTATGTCGTCTGTGAGGCGGTTAGGTGTTAGGCACTAGTCTGTCCACATAGAGTGCAGTATATATAGCCCGGTCAGTGACAGATATATAATTCTGAAGAATTAATCTCCATGATGTATTGGTTCGATAGACGAACATGATTCCTGCGATAGTTAACTCGTCCCCAAGGTCCAATGCCATCCATTTTGTTTATGGACAAGAGACAGACAATAAGTGTCCGAAACGTCCTTTTCCTTATGATTTAAATGTGGGAGTGAACGTTTGTATATGTATATTGCACTAAAACAGCAACATAAAACTTAAAAAGAAATCTTGTACTGAACATTGTCATTGACTTATACAATTATGTTATCATCTCATAATCTTAAAAATGACATCATCGTTTGTAACGCCATCTCTGATTGGCTGAACAGATATTTAGAACATTCACGGGGAATAGATTAAATCATATAATTAACTTGAAGTTATACATAACTGGAACAGTAAGAAATAAAGGAACAAGTACGTAGAATAAAATTATTCATTTATAAAAATTCGTCAAATTATTGGCGCTAGTATTAACTTCAACGATTTACTACTACTACACTTTACGCTTAATCAAATAACTTTACACTATGAGAATGCTTGACCTGCTAAATGCTAGGTTTAATAATCCTTTCTGGTGTTTTCTTTTACAATATATTATTTTTATCGGCAATTTTAGTGGAATCGTACCAAAAGCCATGTCTATATTAGAAAATGAAGGTCATTATTTCAGGTCATTAAAAACTTGATACCTTGATGGCATGATATGATAAACATCATTTTATGATTTTGTTTTTACATTATGATGGTGTAATTACCAAATTTGCTCCATCACGCTGTGAGTTACTTTGGAATATTGAATATTACATGTCATCCATCTTTGTGGCCTATATGAGATGATGAGATGAGATGATGATCCAGCCAAAGTATGGATTATAAGCAGGGGATATGTAGAGATTGCTAACAGTGTTTATCTAAACACGTTATTGAAGTTAGCGAGTTAAATGGACATTTCAGTGAGGCTACTTATGTTGTATAACCACGAAGCAAACTAACACATAAATGTATTGGTCTACATTCCTTCTGAAACATAAAGATTGGTAAATATTTTGATTGATAACGTTGAATTCCAAATCGTTGATCAATACGATTAAGCAGGTACAACATGTACTCTGTACCCATAACCGAGCCAAAGTCAAGCACGTTAAACAAATGCAAAACATGACAACTGGGGAGTTGATTGAATTATTTTTAAACAATTATATGCATCTAATAAAGTAAACACACTATTAAAAGAGCGATTTGAGAAGTTCCAGATTAAAAAATCTTAACTACACTGGCAAGGGCCAGGGTTCGGCATACAATGTGTAATTTCACACAATTTCTACCACAGATAGGTTTCTGGCTTATCACAGTAAAACCAACTTTCTAATTTCTGTAATTAGTTTTTGAATTTCTGGTTTGTTTCCGATATATGTGCAAATCTTAATGCACACTTAGACTGTATAAACTAATACCTCATGTCACTTGATAAACCTGGAATTATATAAAGTGTATACTTGATACATCGCAACCCCCTCCTAAAAAAAAAAACAAAAAAAAACATACAATATTTTTCCTGAGAATACAGCAGAATATGCAAAATATGGTATGAATATTTTTACAATAAAATGCGAAATTCAGGTTGGAAATTTGACATTTGTGATGTGATATCAAACAAAAATACCTCACCATCACACATTTTGAAGTGCCAACTCTCATCAAACTATTCGAACGTTCCTCTGATAGTCTGTATCTACAAAGAACATTTAAAGTGTAGGTCCCAAATGTATATTTTGATCTTTCGTACATATGTACTTTATCTCTTTCAAGCCCGTCAAACTTGAGACCTGAGACATTTTTCAGTGTAGGTTTCAGTTTTCTCTTGTGAGAGTGTGGGAGCAGGTGTGTTTATAACGCAGTCAGTTTTAACGAACATTCATGTTGTTTGTTTTGTATCTGACTCGACTTAGTCCTACACGAGTTTAGCAATAGCGGAGGTAGAATGCATTCCATTTGGTATTTGATAGTTGTCTCTGATACTATTACGTAATGTCGAAATAAGGATGTTACACAATGTCTAAATAACGGTATTAATTTTTTTGAATCTGAAAATGTTCCTCTTTGAATTGGATATGTTTTAAGTTTTGGGACGATGTTCCTGATAAAAATGTAGTTATTTTAATTCATAGAACAAACATTGCTTAAAATGAGCAATATCACTGATTCGTTTGATTTTAGGAAAAAATATAATAAAAAACGCAGTATTTTACCTGCTTTTTTAAAAATGAAGACCGTTTATTTCGTTTAAGAAATAGTAAATAGAAATACTGATTATACAAGTATATATTTAAATGAATGTACATGTACTCGAATAAATAACACGTGACAGCGTTTAAGGGGTCATCAGAATATCTCAATAACACTGCTTCGTTGAAAGAACTCTCGAACTCTGAGTTCACGTGATTGACATCATGTTTGCATCCACAGGATTACTGAAGATGAACTATATCCGGTGACATCCGATTAACTGTGTGTGTTTGTAGGTAGAAATAATTAACTCCCTCTTGTGAAATATCAACCTTCCACTACCAATCATTGTAACGTATCCGGTACACAATATCAATATTGATACTAATTTGAGTCAGTTACATTGAAGCATGATTGGATTGTTCCTGAGTTTGTTTTTTTTTTTTTACGGACTTTGAGAGTCTGTGGTCAACTTTGAGATACCGAAAACGACGTGTAAGGTACGATTTGACGTCTAATCCTACCTTCCGGCGATTATGAAATCATATGTTTACATGACTTTTGTGACGTTATTTAACCGAAAGTTGGGACTATTTGACGCTAAATCGTACTTTACACGTCGTATTGGTATCGTAGAAATCCTGATCTGGAGTTTGATTGTGGAAAATTCAATGAGCGCAAATCAAAATTCATACACATAGCTTCGTGCAAAATATTCGTGATAGTACAAATAGCGCGGCATGTTTTATCATTAATATACATTGTAATTCAAAGTTAACATAAAAATATGTATATCTAAATTGATACAAATCAACAATCATATATTGATGTGCTTGTTTCTTTCTTCAACTTCCAAATCGATTACCGGGATAAGGCCAATTTTAAATGACACCATGCATTAAATATAACCAATCAGCGCTTCGTAGTGTTTAAATAATCGTGACATCATCTGTTTGGCCTTAAGAAAAAAAAACGAAAAAAAAAACGCGTCATTGTCGAATTATTCTGGGACACTATGGCACAAACAAGCGGTGGCTAGTCGTTCTGTAAGTACCTATCGAAGAAATCATGGGCTATTTTGTAGATTTATATTAACATTTATTGCCAAAACGGGAAAAGTTATGTTTATTGGAATTCCAACTGAAGATATTACCCTCTAGGCTTTTATGTCAATGCTTCAATGACGCTATACCAGTTCGCCTCTTATTTGTCAATATGAAATAATTGTGCATGGAACAGTTTTAATAATCTCAATGTGCCTTTTATCGTGGTACCGTCAGAATTTAAGATGACTTACAAGTCAAACGAAGATAGTTTCACTAAGATTACATTAATACGTGGAATACAATCGGAATTAGTTTGACCGTCTGATTCCACATTTTTGGCATGGATAACTATGGATAGTATTAGCAACATATCTTGTGCACCTATGCCTTCGTTCATCGTCGGAACCCCACGAATCACAAATTAAACTATAAATTTAACTTTCGACGCTGGCCTTCGTTGTGTTTATTCACACAATGTAACTTGACCACATTCGGGAATTGTTTTAGCTATCCTCCTATAATTATCAAGTTACATCCCCATTGTTTATGGTGAAGAAAATAATATCAGCAGTGAAATTAAACACATTTTAATCAGGTTCCAATGACACCGTGGGTAACTGCCACTAATTTCATGACAATCAAATTGGAGTCATACGTTTTTAATCTGTATTGCATCTCTGATTGTTTGAACACCATGTTGTGCAGTTTTTGGATTTTTTGTGTGATTTAGAGCACGCATGGGATCGTTTTACCACTGATTAAACATGGTAAAAAATCGTTTATACTTTAATTTGGTGATACGGCTTGAAAGGAGAAAATTTAATTAACAACATTTCTGATGGTGTATTGCGTGTGGCAGAAGCGTCCGGAATTTTAATCCAACTCGTGGTAGGGGTGGATTGTGTTGTCGGAAGCCATGTTACCTGCAGTCATAGGAAGGAATCAGAAGATCAGGAAATACCTCAGCTATGTGAGTGAAAAATGGCCAGGTGGTAGACTATCAAAATGAAATAATTAGAATATTTTAATCAAAATCCACCTTCACACTTTTAACAAAATATCGGTCAGCAGAGGTTATATAGTTCATCAGTACACAAGGCAATGGTCATTATAGTTTCCAGATAACCATGCCCTTGCATTAACTGTTGTTTGTTTAAAGTCATGATTTAGGTAAAACATCTAAGCGAGACTTCATCCCTCCTTTCTTTTTTCTCAATACGGGTTTGGGAGTGGCTAGTAAGTAAAGTAAGAAGTAAATAACATTATTTGAAATAATGATGACATACGATGAAACAGGACATTCGTCAAGCCTTTTTGCAGCCAATGATCAGTGCTGTTGCAAAGGAATTTATTCAAGCAAATACTTTTACAAACCATGTAATGAATTGGAAGGGGTATTTGGTGCAATAGTGTGTACATTTTGCTATGAAGAAAATAAGATAAATATACTAGTAAATATACTGTGCAGTTTCTAACGACAATTTCAGCATGTAGATGTAGCAACGCAAAGATTTTAGTGCATCACGTATGAATTGGTTGCCAACGCTATTACTTTACTCGTTTCATCCGGTAATCTTTTTGTGATATTTAATGTAAAATTCGAAGTTTAATGAAAGTATGAATGTAGAACGTTTTTTGATATGTTGCTTGTTATCTGTATGAGCTCGTGTTAAAACGTGTGAAGTAATGAAAGCATCGTTTGCGCTCACGCAATTGTGATATTCATATGAGCGTGTATCAAAGACCAGATGATACTTTGCGTTACTTGATTACGGTTGGTATAAATATGCTTAACACCATCAGCGTAATTTAAAAAAAACACTAATAGTTGTTGTGTAATTATACCACATGGAATATCTTTCCATGTAACGTTATATACCCTTTGGGTTTATGTTCACACTTAGTCCGCCACGATGTTTAATTCCTTGGGGGGCATTCATTATCTCACTTAGTTATATTGTTGTTTAGTGGGAGAATTGATTATTTTACTAGCTGGTTATTGAATTACGATTGGACTTATAGGGTCAAAAGTCTGTCGATAATTTAAGCTAACATATTAATATTCCCCGTGTTAATGACTTATTTATGAGAAAACGTAGATAATTAACAAATCAATAACGAGTTGCCGAAATTTCCCCATAATTTGCACCGTGTAGTAGTCATTATTGCACAGACAGACCATGTTCCCCCCCTCCAGGCCCTTTTCTGTATTAATTGGCTATAGGCTTATTTTTTCCTTCTCACATACCATTGAATTAGTTTCCGGATGCTTCTATTTCTGTATGTATATGTTCTAAGACTTCAACGGGAGTGTTCAGTAGCCCACTAATTGTTTAGCAAGAGTTGCTACATTATTCAAGCGTGTAGCTTTGGTACGGTACAAGACAATTCCCAGCTATTGTCTGCTGAATTATGCAGACCACTATCGGTACTATCGTCTCGGTATGGTATAAGTTGATGGTTTGCCGAACATGCCAAATGCTCAATTTTTCAATCCTTCTTGCAAAGTACTTGATAACTAGTCAAGATAACTTTCTATCGAATCAAGTATATTGAATAATACATTAATAGACAGCGGGTCTTTATTTAACTTACTTACAGTTTTCCACATAGTCTAATGCACAATATTAATCGTAGGTTCACATCAACGTGTATATTTCATCGCATTGCTGATGCAGTTTTCGAATGTTATGCAACCACAAGACCGCGATATGACCCCGTGATCTCAGACCGCCAGACGGACGTTCCAGTAATTCAGGGTTACTGACCCAACCGATGGTCAGCCAAATGTAGTGCCGATAGATTTTCTTTCCTTTCGGCATCTTTAACCCCAAAGACCAGCACGCGAACCGTTTCCATTTCTTATCAGTATAGGCGCCAAATGTGAAAGTTGAAAAAATTCCATGATCAAACAGCAGGACACCCATGGTATCCAGACAAGTGCGAAATCATGTGTTCAACAGATATGATTACTAGTTGTTTGTTGATGACACGTAAATTATGTTAGGAATAATGCAGTACTTTTATTGGATTACTTCATTTTGAACATGATTATGTTATTATAGAACAAATGATTATTGTGCTTCCGTAAATGAGACCTAGAAAAAAGTTACATATTGTTGGAATACAAGACTTTTCGTGGTGTGAGCTTTTTCAGCTGAAGGAAAGAACAACGTCTTTGAAATATTTCATTATTTCAAACGAATTCCCAGGTGATTAAACAAATAAGAAGACAAATATAACAAGATATGAAAGAGCTTATTTAGCGACCTATTTTAGACTGGAATGCCTGACAAACCCTGACGCCTCTCTGTAACTAGCTAGTTGGCTCATTATAAAGCGTCCACATTTAAAGGTTTGGTGGGTGGCACTCCCTGAACAACATGATGTTTTACATAGGTTTTATTTTGGATGGCATAAACGTTTTCTGACATTTCCAGCCCCCGCACTGCACACCGCACTAAATATGGGTGATCCTTGCTATTCTCCAAGACATTAACGATAAACTTTGCACTGTCTTCTTTATATTAAGAGCAATAAACAAATCACTATTTTGTGATGGATATTGTCTCTGAATAAGTTAAGACGAGTTTTAAGTGAGATAACATATTTATTAATCAGCGAATTACGACTTGACAACATGTAGGACCTATCAATCAATATTGGAATGTCTGCACGTGAGCGTTAATGGGGAGAGGTCGATAGATATGTCAAGATAAGTCCCACATAAATAGGTATACTTAATTAAAAAGTTAGATGAATCCTTGAAGAGCTCTTTCAAGAACAGAATCGGTTGATTCATTACATTCTTCATACATATGCATTGTTTTCTCTGCTGTTACAGTATTTTAACGAAGAGGTTAGATTACTATTATCATCTCAGTGCGAACAATGTAATTGAGAGTTACTTCATAAGAATACAATGGGTAATATGGGTAGTGTTTTGTTACAACATACTTGTTTAAGGTGGTATTGCCAAGGGCAATATCCTTTATACTTGTTCTATCAAGTAGATACAAATGCATGGTGTAATGTATCTTCTGTCAAAGCATGGAAGAAATAAACCGGTCAATTATTTCTAGAATGACATATTCATTGGTATACAGTGGAAAACGTATCGACATATTAAAAATCGTTATCCAAATTCAAAAAACAACTAACTAATATTGAAAAGGATTCTGTTAGAAACCATGATTGAGCATCTACATTGAGCATAAAATCAGATACTTCTGATGGTTAAGCGTTCGCTGTCATCCTTTATTCAAAACAGGTCGAATACAGCTCAATGTAGAATCCAAAGTGATAGTAATGCTGACAAAGCATGTTAAAACATTCAATTGACATGGAAAAACGCACTTCTATTTCAAAAATCGTTTATGATACATTTCCCTGACGAAGACAGCCATTTTTATTTTCTTTCTATCGTCATTCCGACGCGCTCACCGACTCCTTAATATATAAAAACGTGAATCGACACTGTCCTAAATGGGGTGGGCAGTCTTTCAAACCATTTTTGAATTATGTAACCTCATTATGTTGTTTCAAATCACAGATGCACGTATTTTAACATACATTGTCAGCTTGTACAGCTGTACTGAGTAATCAAGTCATCAGATTGTTTTGATAAACGAATCTAGAGTACGTATAAACCATAAATCGTGTTTATACTAATCTGTGGAAATGCCTGAACAAACAACTGTAAACAAGAGTCATTGAGCATGCCATCCTTTTAAACACAAAAATAATTCAAGTACCTATAGCAAATCGAATGTGTTTACTCAATCGTCATGGAACGATAGCATTCGGAGTAGATGATAAATCATTATTGAACTGTGAACGGAAAATAATTGGATATTCTTTGAGTATTCAAATATTTATACAAGTGGAGTTATATAAACGATAGCAGATTTTTTTTTCCGAATATGGCTGAATTACTGTTCAAAACATTAATCAACATAGTCGACTGGTTTTGGTAACGTAATGAACCTTCTTCAATAAACTGTAAAACAGTATAACGGTAAACAAAAGTGTGTCAACAGATTTATATAATATGTCCATGGTGGTAGATACGTTGAACTAACAAATCTCTATCCGACTTTGAGAACAGTATTATCGTTCTATGTTGGCATTATAAACGTTTAATGCATAGGCGACAATAAATTCGCGCAACACGCGATAACTTTTCAGCACAGATATATTGCTAAAATCGGAACGGTTACAGTATTTGGCTTGTAAAAGGTAAAAACAGAATCAATATTGTATACTTAATCACCATTCGTTCTTTGTGGCAGGGCGTGGTGAGCTCGGAGGTTGGCAACTCAACATCAAAAATTCGTCAATTGTTTTTCACTACACATACAATGTAAAGCCATTTGAATATTTCTCACGTTACTTAGTCTTCCGGAACTCGTGGTCTAAATGATTTTGCAATTTTTTTCAGCTGTAAGGATCCAAGTAACTCTTAATTCAATTTCAGATCCATTTCTAGTAAAAATTGTTATGTTTTACGTGCTTTTAATGGTTTAAAATCATGTCCAATATGTTTTTTAAATCTCCAGTGAATATGTTTGTTAACCGACAAACGGTTATGATTTCTGATTTAATGTACCTGACTTTGAATCCCAGCTGTTGTTTACTAGCCGTAATTGCTCTAATTCTCTTCTCATCACACAGTAAAGACCAATATCGCAATCGATTTTAAGATAGATTCAGTAGGCAGTGTTGGGAAGTTGCACTTATGGTACTCTGAGGAACAACGAACTCCCACGTGAGGACTACAGATTCTAGCACGTGGATACCAAGCGTTCAGTACAGAGGGATAGTGACATTGTTTGATGACAATTGATCTCTTTTGGGGGTCTTTAAAAGTTTATGTCGTGATTTAGTATATTGTGGTACGACTTCTTACTACTAAAAACTGGTCGATTTTCTGAGTATTAGCTAGAAACTCACATTATTTCATCGAAGGTATTCAATAGAATCCGTCGTCTGTAATCCGTCGTCTGTAAACAAGGTTATGGTAAAAAGGAATTCATCGTATCCAGTCTTAAATAGAAGACGCGAAATAGGAAGCTTACAATACTGATTTTTTACATCAATTTTTATTGCATTATTGTATTACGTAAAATGGTATAAGGTTGTGTTTTTTCATTTATCACGAAATTTTGTAAATTCGTAATTTTTATATTTTTTAAAAATTTGATATTATCATAAAGAAGACTTGACTATGTTCATCGCTAGGAATGGAGGTGATGACAAAATCTTAGCATATAATATCAATATATCTGACTTGAAGAATGATTTTATCAACAATAATATTGAGATTGAGAAATTCGTCACGAGCTTTTTATTTGCCATAGTTTAAAAACATAATACAACTGGTTTAAACTCTTTGAATTGTATGCCCTAAGATCCGATATAATAGTTGTTTTAAATTCTTATACCGTGTAATGGATAATTGGTGTCTAAAATAAATATACATTGTATTAGGGAAGATATATTTATAACAAATAGGCAGAAATAGTATAAAGTAGAAAAGAGGATATCTTGTATGTTTGGATATATAGATGCTTCACTCGAATGTGATTCTCAAATCGATCCACTTCAAAACTTGTTTATATTTGTTTAAGGATTTTGGTAACATATATACACCAGAAATAGTAATAATTGAAATCAGATGATTTTTAAGTTGATGATCACAGGTGGTATAAAATAAAAGATGATTTAGGACACAGACAAGTATCTGGTATCTATCGTTGTGTCTCTGGATATTTCTTTTCTATGCAAATTACACGGCGTCCACAGGCGATTAACGTACTCTCTCATGTCAATAAAGATCGGTATGCAAATCACTTACTAATCTCTGGTAATATGTCCAAACAACTGCCATGTTTATATGCTTCAAGTGCTAAGTCAATACCATTAAGAGTTGATGGTAACACGATCTGAATCAACAGATGCTTTGGTAAAATGGACTTCCTCCTATAGCATACAAACGCATCCTTTATCGCGATGCTTTAGCGAATTTTGTAAGCTGAAATAGGTGGATAGTTGGTAAATGTGCTTATCAAAACTCATCTGTGTTATAACTCATTTATCATAACATTTATCAAGAAGAGAAATGACAATATTGACAATGACAGTTGATGCTGTCGTCTGTCAGACGAAGCTGTCATTTGTCAAAAGAGATTGTAATAAAATCCGTGTTACTCTTATGTACAGCAACACTACCGAGTGCGTGGCACGTGGGTCGCGCACGCTATCTTCCAATTAGACCGTCAAAATTCATGTGCTACGTATGATCCATTGTCGACGTAGAACACATACCCGACTGTTCCTAGAAGTATATACCATGCTTATTTGTATGGCGCTATCTATCATAGACTGCTCCCTCACTAAAACACTGTCTTAGGCAATGCGTTATTCTCATAGCCCGTTGAAAAGACTGACTGGATAAGGAGTGTTCCTATAATGGATCAACGAGTTTCAGTGTGAGGCGATCAACATGTGTTGGATACGATATCGATGCTACTTCAAAGGTATTTGTCTATTTTTTATTTCTCTTAACCCTGTCTGAGGTAATCGGTTGGGAGTAATCCAGTGACTTAGGTAATAAGGTATAGCGTTGAGAAAAGTATTTTTTTATCTTTAGTGTATTTGATTTAACGGCGCGATCTGATAGATATCATGGTACTTTAATAAGCGATTTTTTTTTCATGGATCTAAATAATATATTGATATATGTTAAAGCATCGAAAAGTTATATTTTGGTAATGCCGCAGTACTGACTTAGGGCGTAATGTTCAGTAAATTGAATAAATGTTTAAATAATTAAATGGATTCCACAATATGATCTGTAAGAGAGTACTTTTCTAAACCGAATATCTATTTTCATAAATATTACAAAATAGATTTATCAATTCGTTTAAAATGTTAATTATAAGATTTTTTTTTCAGTACGCTTTATGTTTTAAAATGTGAACACAAGATCTAGATTTTTCTTCGAAGATATTGCCAAATACGAAACTGCATGCAATGTCATTTAGGAATGAACTGGCATAGATAGGCATTTCAATTTATTAAAGTATAATTTTGTTGAAATTGCAATTGAATCAATACAACTAATTAGTAATTTGCTTACAATTATCATATAAATTAACATGTTTACACGCATTACAATGCAATCACATGGTGATATTCATCTATATGTTGATTTCTATCCAACTTTATCAATTAACACATTTAATACTGTGCAAGTATGAACCAAATGATTTGTTGATTGGCACCAACCAAAGTAAATAAGGACGTTTTACATAGAATAAAGCCGACATCATGTAATACGATGATGCAATAACAGAATAAATATAAATCCGGTTGTAATAGCAGCATCCTCTATAAGTCGGCCGATATGTTATGAGCCTGCATGATCCGGGTCTATGGCAGATGTATAGGTAACCATTATCGAGCTTTGTCTGCAGGTGTCGCTGTTACCACCGTAGGTGAATGGTGTACTCAGCACCAAACAGCTCATCATTGTCTCGTATTTGTAAGTGTGATATGACATATCTGAAAAAAAAATAAGTGAAGGCTTGTCAGAGACGTTTTGTTCTTACATAAATGTTTTCGGTTAAATTTGCGTTATCTTGTTTTGGGAACTTTTTCCACGTCGATGTAATTTGGCGATTTGAAGCCTTGGTTCTGCTGTATCTGTGCTTGCAATATTTCGCAATCTTTCCGCAGGTGTTTGGCGAATGCGAAATACACAATTCTAATATGTTCTGAACTTGTGATTATTTTTTATATATATATTTTTTTATATTTACAGCTTCAATACATTCTCGATGCTCAAATAACGTTATGCCCTCTTAAGAACACTTACCATTTTCATAGCATATTGATGACCAGAAACTTTTCATATTTTACAGTAGTTGTCTTAAATCATTATGAGGTTCTAATAAAGCTATGCACTACTATGTAATAGCATATTATGTAAAATGGATCCCAGGTGTTTATTCACCGTCAATATGCAGTTCCTGAGATGGAAAAGGATACAGGGTGATATACGAATGATCTGTGTGTAACGTAAATGGTAATGACGAATACAAACAAAATATAAGCAACATTTTACTTGGTTTTAAAAACGTATTTAGTTTTTACAAAATACAAATGTGCGATACATTTTGGTATTGCAGACCGAGAATATTTTTATACAATTTAGAGATGAAACCCGATGTTTTAAACAATGCATATGATATAATGGTTCTTAGTAAAAATGATTTTTTGTCAACCATTATACGGGTATTAAATAAATCATCATTACATTAATGAAAAAAACCCAGTTCTTTCCATATTGCTACATGTAATACTTAAATGAAGTCCCTTCAGGAAAAAATGTTAGAATAATTATCTTTAAAACGTGATAGTATGATGTAAAACATGAATAAGTTTTAAAACCCGATCGGCTAGTTAAGAAAATATCATAGATTTTAATTATAATGCTGCAAATAAAAGTCGATATCAGTAATTCTGTAACTTTATTGACTTAAAATCTTATTACATGTAGGAGGCCAAATTTCCAGTAGTCTACAATTTGATCCCGATCGATTTTTTTGGTAAACAAATAATCATATCTAGCAGTTGACATAACGACGCATTCACATGCGTTTATTGGAAATTCGTATTTCTCCTATAATACGATTTTCATTTCAACCGAGCCCGTTTAAACAGATTGAATCTCATTTATTTCCCGACAGCCAGTATTGACATTCCCTAGACGTCCGTTGCTTTCTTTGTCCTTCAATTATAGGCTATTTTTCTAAGAAACTCATGGGTATTACTTATCCCGACATGGGCTAACGTCATGCTTGTCAGATGATAGGGACATGCTTTATTTCCATGTCACAACGTTTCTGATGCTATTGAGGAATATATAAAGCTTTTGGCGATGAATACATGGTTTTAGTTACGTTGATCGTGACCTTGTTGACCCATTCGTTACAGAGAGTGAATACTACTCGACTAATTTGTAGCTGATCAGACCCCTTGATTTATTTTTGATACTTCATTAGGTACGAAGAAGCCTGAGACAAATTGACTATGAAATAGCTATCAATTTTCCAGTATACAGAACATTTCTACTGTGAAAATTCTATAGACATGAATGTACCAATTAAGCGCAAACAAACCAGAAAATATTTAAATTAGAGTTGCAGTATGTCTGATTTCTGGTATACAGACATATGATGTTGTCATTATTGTCATAAACTTACTTGATGCACATTATACACAAATCAGTTTTATTTGAATGTTTCCCCAACTGTACTGATAACTCTTTACATCGCCATTTACAATCCAATCAAGCCTATTTGTCCTCTTCGGTACTCACCCAAGCCTTCTTAATGTGTGTACTGGACCAAAAAATATCTCCTTTCTGTTTTTCTCTTCTACTCCAAAGTTTATGATGGGTAAGAGCAAACATTTGAATCGCCTAATCAATGCATAAAAGCGTTATTATTCTTCTGTATAGTGTACACGTCTATGGTGTAACCTTGAATCTTTAAAATATTATACAACGTACATGTATATGTAAACCTGGTGAATACTAGCCACGATATACATTCTATTCAGTTCCATCGGTTGAGCGCCATACTAGAAACCCGGGTGTCCCGAGTTCGATCCTTAACGACGGCAATGAATATATTTATGTGTTAATCCTGTGCTCTGTTCCGTATATAACAATGAATGCTAGAAATCATACTAATTTTACTAGTTTCAATAACAGTTATTGTAACGTGCGCTTCCTTTTACGAAACACGTGGCATATTACTATTTTGCTGCTGTCATTATTGAGCTGATACTCTTGTTTCACCCTGCTGTTGTGATGTTGAATTACAATAAAGCTGTTGTTGTTATGCGGGCAATATCTAACGATTTGTAATTAAATTAAATTAGCTACTAGGGTTCTCTGTTGAATTTACGTGATACATATACGCCATTGCAAGTTTAAAGTGTGATTATTATATATATATAAACAGTACGTACTTTCATTCTATAAATAACAAGCATGTGTCACCAATTAAGCGGATTGTTGACACATGTAATACACTATATGTAACTAAAATGTAATATATAGTTCCCCATTCCTTTTCATAGTTATCCTTGTTTTTTTAAACTTGCATTTCTCGATGAAGTAACACTTGAATCAGCCATTTAATTATTTTGTAAAACGTCCGCCATATACTTTTGTAGAGTCCCCCCACACACACACACACACAAAAAACCCCAAACAACAACAACACACAAATCAATTACCATCCATAAAAACAAAAACAAAACAACAAATACCAAATACACCCTCACAAAACCCACAAACATATTTCTCCATAGTTAAGGTATACCGATCTTCAATGCATTTTACCGTCATTTTGTCATATCTCATTTATTAATATACCTAATATTTTTTTGGATACATCACTTATAGTGTCGATGGTCGTTACAATTTACTTTTAATATACGGTGAAGTGAGTGAGAGCAAACTTTAAATAAATGTTTGTTTTTCTTTTGTTCATTACAATATCACCAGAAACCTATCGATACAGACCTTATAAAGGTACAAACGTGTAGAATGCCATAACAAACAGGCATACTGCTCGGAAATACGATACATAGACCTCACAGTTGTAGTGCTAGGCAGAAGCTGTTTTGATATAGAATTCCTCTTGCAGATATAGAACCAAGCAAATTGCCTTTAAGCTGTATAACCCTCAACACATTCTGCTGCTAATAGCAAAGTTAAGTGCGATAACCTATCCTTGATAGTCCAATTATTGAAACGACAATTCTTTGCTCACTTCGCTGCTAGTCTTTTGGGACGGTACAATGACATCGTCCTACAACACAGCATAGAGCCAGAAATAACGTGTATTGGGTAAGACTGATTCAGTATTGTATACTTCTGGTGTGGCCCTGGTACACTTTTCAAGTCCGGATGTCTAGATTCCTGCATTAGGATGTCCTATAAGAGACAAGCTATGGAGCTTTGCCGCAAAATGTTAATGTTTGTACCAAATATCAAGCAGAGTTTTTCTTACAAGTTTTACATTTGAATAAACTCATGCAAATGTTAAGCCGAACATGTGAAATGAGTACTCGAATGTAAGAGGAGATTTGATGTAGGCAGAAAGTTAGTCTGACTTCGGTGAAGACAGATGCATATGTAAAATTTAATGCAAGTAACAATTCAAAATTTTATTTACGAGACATACATGTAGTTGTATGTATGGATGTTCTAATAACGAGACCAGGATATACTATATGTAAATAATTAAACTGTGCAATGGCTCCTTTAGAAGATAAACTTTAGTGAAGAAAAGAAATAAGACTTTGCCACAATGACTTTCTGCCTACACTGGAGTCTTCAGGTGTAATCCAGAATTGTCTCACGGAAAAGTCTGAATTTTTTTCCCATTAAAATGAACCATTGCATTAATTTTGGTTTACGTATTCTGTGTTTGCATATTACCGAGTTTTCTACCCTTGCGGGTAGTTATCGATTGTGACGCAATGTGTTTACAAGCATACTTTTCGGAGCAAACGGCGTCAATTACGCTAAAAAATAATGACGTAACAAACGATACCTTCCCGCAAGGGAGCTAACTCTATAATTATACGATACAATACTTGACATGAACCAAAATTCAGCTGTTCTGTATGCTTAGATATGATTTTCAAATGTTTATTAAAGATTATAAATATTGCATTGATTAATTTTTAAAACGACATAATAACATGCAGAATACCAAATCCAAACATGTTAAAAATAGACCGCAATATTTCATTTTTGGAACACAAAATGAAAGCTGATCGAAAGCGAGGCTATAATGAATATTATAGTTGCTGACACTTTTCTAATTTACGATAGTTGGCATATGAAGTATAAGTTATATTTGTTAATATTCGTTATAAAACGATTTCTGTTTAGTGTAAAAATGATATAAATCAAAAGTCAAACGAGAGTTGACAATCGACGGGACATCGCAAACGGAGGTTCTTGACTTAATTGCACATGTACATCACGCAAGTGTAAAGTTGAAAGTTGTTCCAGTCTCTTGCATTCCATTAATATTTACCTACTTTCCTAGTCGCGCACAATACTGACCCTTGTCATACTCTGTTTTCTATTGGAATTTATTTGTGTTCGCTTCACTGACGTTTTCGACACATCATTTTGTTTACAATCCCTTAATTTGTGCAGTGCATTGTGGGAGGTCCCTATTTAGATGGAAGTTCCATTATAATTATCTAATCTGACATATTTGCACAATAACTGGTAATTTATTTAGTAAGCTACATGTATCTGGCACGTCATAAATGTATTTTATTCAAATTTACATATTTTTTAGGTTCATGTCCCTTTAAAAGGATTTAGTTAATTTCAAATATTTATTTTAATTTTATACGATTATAAATAAAATATGATATAAACTATTAAATAATAAAGTATTATTAAATAGATCGGACAACAGGAAAAGCCGATACAAATCCTTTCCAAAAAGGAATGGACACTATAAAACAATAACGACTAGCATAAAAATACCTATGTTACTAAGAATACAATCACATCACAATCATCTGTAACTTAAATTCTTTAAGTACATGATGTCTGTGTCACTAGAAGCTTTAAACACATTTACACATCTGCTGGCAAGACAACGCGTCTATCCCCCATATAAAGTGTTGGATCAATTACAAGGACTTACTGTCGCGATCATGTAAGTTCTATGTGAAATAGGACTGTGTGAAATACCAGACAAGAGATTGTTTGAAAATAGCACACCACAACAAAGGCAAATATAGTGTTGTAACACTGACGAGGACATAGTACATTTTTATGAATTTATAATAATAAAAGTAAAAATATCAGTAAGTTTGAAAACAAAAGAATGTTGAAGGAAGGAATTTTGATATACTTTTATGTGGTGTCCAGTACTAGAGCGTGCTTTGCATTTGTTACGATTTGAGTTTCAGAAAGAAAAATACGCTAAAATGATAACATCATCACCCCTGTTTTACACCATTTCGTAAAATATCAGATGACTAAAAAACAGCTGACAGAAGATAATTGTTTACATGCCACATAAAAAGGCAATAAAAACAAATTTAACCCCCTCCCCCCCTCCAAAGGAAAGGAAAGGAAAGTAGTCCTCATAAAACTGTATTATGTCATAAGTCAATGTCAGTATATTCATGAACAAGGTTGACAGTGTGAAATTGTTATGGTATCATGATGTCATTCTAGAGTTGTAAACGTTAAAAAACGTCAATTAAATTCAATTCGGGTCATCCTCAATTCCAATTTTATTTTTTTACTTATTTCATTATAAGACATGGATCAAATAAAAATAATCATTTTACCTTTCATGACTGACAAATGTCAGCGCATTAAAATTAGATAAACGAAGTTTCCATATATATTGAGCCATTGTTTATTTCTATTTAAATATCCTAAATTGACCGTAGCTAAGAACATTTACATATCCATGACGAAATCAATGTTTAAATAGAAACAAAGTATCAATATGCATGAGAACGTCGTTTATTTAATTTTAAGGCGTTTCCATTTGTCAATCATAAAGCATTAAACTAAAACAAACAGACGTTGATTATGATTGAAATTAACCGCAGTAATACCATATTGTCTACAAGTACACCTAAACATTGCCATCCTTGTAAAGTTTTATTATCGTCTGCTAAAGTCGGAGGCGACTAAAACGCTCTATTTTGTCCCCTTTTCCATGGCAAAGTTTCCATTTTTTTTGATGACTATGAGGTCACCTTTATGGCCTATAAGGGGAAGTTTGCTTTTAGATAAGTAATTACACGTATTATGGGTTTCTTTATATGTATTGTAGCCATTTTGTGTCTGACTTGCATTTGAAGCTAATTCAGCATAGTTTGGAGCGATATTTGCATCGCGAGTGTCGATCAAAAGTAGTATACGCTTACCCTTGCGAATCACATGGTGCTATAATCATTGTACCCTTTTAGGAACTATATACTGTTCTTGATGTTCATGACTATATTCTATACATTACATAACAATGATAATGAATCATTAGTAATAAAAGTGACTTGTCTGCAGCAAATTAAATACCACATCCCTCCAAAAACCATCCATTTATAATATCTTTGAATTTGTACATCATGTATATATTTTTCACAATTACATTTTGAATATTTTCTTGTTTACATGTGTAACAATGGTTAACCTACTTTTCAGTGGTCTCATTCCATCAAATATGATATTATTGAAAATCATGATGAAAAAACCATTTGGTAATAGACACACACTTCTGTGTCTGGAGAACCTTTATCTTCATCTTCAAATTGACATGTTGACACAAATAGAGTAAATGTGATCTGAAGTACGAACGATAGACTCGAGATCTTTTACAAAATATTCTATCCCTGTGTGTTTCTGATATAAACACGAAGCAATGATAACGGTTTTTATTATCTATCCAATAAAATAGTATTGAAAGTGACATTTTATAGTGATTGATGCATTTTCTTTTTTGATGGCATTTCTTTATTCATGATGTATACTGTGGGAAGGAGGAGAACTATCGATACACGATGTGCATTGCGTGTTGAATGTATTATATATAAATGTACCAAGTTAGAGGGAATCGTGAAATCACTAGAATTCCATATGGTAAGAGAAAATCAGTTCACAGTGTTCTTTTGAATATATATATTTTTAATTTTGTAATCGTTAACGAAATGTGTTTTGTGTAGAAATGCCAGTCAGTCATAGAAACAAATGTAATGTCATTTAAAACTACTTGCTATCTGTAATATGGATGACACATTTGACCTTTGCTGACCTCAGGGATGACTGTGCCACAAGTGAGAGGTAGACAATTTATACATACCTCAGGTTACCCTATCATTAACAGCTTCATATAGAATCAAAGGGTAAACAGATTTATTTGAAATTAACGTGATAAATATAGTGTCTGTTTAAGTAGTTCGTGTACATCTGCATACATTAACCGTTGAAAATAACAAACAAGAAGAGAAGGTTTGAATTTGCTTGGCTTTTGAAACTTTCTCCAATGTACATGTAACATTCCAATCTATCGGTATTTAGCCATCATAAAGGTCATGGTAATGCTCAGTCATAAACGTCATCTTCAAAACAAAATCGAAAACCCTTTATGGAAAGTACATATTACATGATTTGTATGAAGTTTACAACTGACTTAGATGTCTAATGTTGTCTTCCAGGTCTGCATGTATGTATGTACTCTTACACAAGGCTATGTATTGCTTCAGTGCAGTAATTGTCACATTTCTTTGTATTATTTCAGTGACAGCCTTTATATAAGAATGGATGTGACGACATGGTCAGCGTTGGTTATGCAAGAAGACGATAGAGGAACAGACGGAAACGCTGACATTTGTGGAAAGGAAATGTTATTATAGGACATCCTCACGCATTTCGAACCAACAACACCTAACGAACAAGGATCATTCAATCAAGCAAAACGAGCGTCTCCCATGCACGCGCATCTACAAAATACTTACGACCTGACATCCTGATCACGTGTTCAAATAGGCAACAATTACTCTTTAGCCGGAGAGGAAATTTGTTGTTTGAAAGAGTCGAGTCACAAAACGCATTACAACCAGTGTTTATTGAAATATAAGACATTAATCTGGCTAGGCCTGGTCAAGTGTACTCAGTAAGTTTGAAGAATGGTCTGTGTGTCTGTGGATATTGCATACATGTACTTACACTTCTTTATACTGTGATATATTAGAACGGCAAAGTGTTTCACTAACTTCAAATGTATAGCTAATATGTAAACTGCAAAATTAGCAACATACCTCTATTGTTATGAAATCGTGCTCACTGACAACGTTCGTTACATATAATACTCAACACGTGTCATTGAACTAAGATAATAGCCAGATGTAATAGATAAGATTCGATTACAAAGTCATCGAGTCTTAAACCCTTTGCGCGTAGAATTGAAGTCAATATATCTCTTCAAACTCTACAAACATCTCAATTTATTATATCTAATTAATGTTATATCATTGTTGCATCTCTTGCAATGCTTGTTGACATTAGAACACATTATAAAGTAATGGTTCAGTAAAGGCATTGTTTAAGCCGAATCTGGTAATAAAAACCCTGTTTTGTATCATTAAATTTCAGTTAATGACGACCTGGATACAAAAAGCGATATTTAGACTTTCCAGGATATTCAAATCTGACGATTAAGAACAATTGTGGCTTGGTTTTAGGAGATTTGTTCTTTAAGTGATATCATTGCAACGTGTGAAAACTTGTTAGATACATTCTAGGAGAAATCTATGGTTTGATAACTCGAAATGACTTTTCCAGGAAATGTAATTCATTGCAAGAGTGTGTTCGATTTGAAGGAATTATCACCTAATTTGTTGTAAAACTATTACCTGGAAGACATTGTATTACGATTAACAGAACGAAGATGCACACGAGAATTATCGCCCTATTTCTGCTCTCCTTTATAAAAGGTAAGTCATGTTGTTTCCCTCTGACAAACAAAAACATATTTTAGTCAACACCTCTGTGATCATAAAGCATTTTCCTGAAATATAACATATACAACATATGTTTTGAATCTACTGCTTTTACGTTGAATTAATTAATTCTATATTTTCATTAAAGAAAGCTCACATACTCTAATGACTTTAATGCTTAAATGAATGATAAAACCCTTGTTGTGCTATTAGCTATTTTAATCAATTGCCATCAAACGTCAATGGATTTTAGTGAATCATCATATAGTCTATAATGTTGCTAATTGTATCGTATTCATTTCACCTCTCGAAATGCTTTATATTAAGCCGAACCGTTCGTAATTACATACCGAAGATAATTAATTACCATCTCAATGATAACCTATGTCAATGGATTTTTTTATCCTGAATCATGTATGATGTAATTATGACGTGTTATAGTTCGTCTCAATGAAAATCAAACAGAATAGCATAATGATTTACACAATTACCGTTCTACTATCGTTTTCATTGGACCAATTGAACTCGAAAATGTCTACGATAAAGAATAGATGAAATACTGATTGAAATCAATGTTAATAATTTATATAAACACATTTGTATTTCAACATAATAAATATCCCTGCGTCTACGTATCGCTTCCATAGATGTACACGTTTCTGATATTCACCGCGATAGCCTTTATATTGTAAGTCATTTCGATAATAACTTAGAAACCCTCCATAGTATTTTCAGAATTTATATTGTACGCAAAATGCAAGCTTAATTACATATCAGATAAATTAATGGTTCAATAAAGGGAACAATATCTTTCTGTTGATAGTCATTGAGAATAAAATCAACATTGTCATAAATACCAAAGACACTCTGCTGAGAGTTAGCTTTCTCATAAACCGATTTGATTTTGTCATATAGCTATGGCTATCAAATGTATCTTACAGTAATTTGTACAGAGCAGTCAAAACTCAGTGATTCGGCAAATTATCATATTTACAACGGCAAGAATGGCGGAAGAATAGCTGTTGTGGTAACCTTGTTATAAAACAATAAGTCGGATTGTTCCTTCGTCGTGATCACTCATCGGTGGATAAATATTTAGGGAACACAAGATAAAATGTCAGAGTGGCTTACTGTCAAGGTTCCGTTACTAAGATATCACTATTTCTTAGACAATAATCTAATTGCCATGTCTGTGTGTTTCTCCCATACGTGACCGGAAGCCATAGGGCTGACCACACACGACATCATGAGTGATCGAACAATGAGGAATTATTATTGCCTTCATTACAAAAGAGTTCCCAATCGTAATAAAACAGTCAGAAGATCTAGAAAAAATGACGTATTGCTGGACATAATAGGCTCCTGGGATACGGTATCCATATTTAAAGTCTATGTTAGTGAATACGTCGGAATGTTTGTTTATTTTTCTGCTTTCTTTATTTTACCGAATTTCTTCTCCAATGAGGTTTATTTTAAACACTCATTCCCCATGAGAGGAAATTAAGACAGCATGAACGGCTTATTACCTACACATTCTCATTTATACAATCGTTAAGCATTCCAAGAAAATCCATTCGGTCTGTCTTTGTAATCTTCACCGTCATCAGTTCTCTTTCGGGACTCCTCTATTAGATTCCTATATTTAAGTTTATCGGCAGTGATGTAGTGATTTGTACACAGACCGATCCTCTCGGGATTTATCGCTAGCCTCATTTCCCCATTCTTCAGTGTTTGGTATCTGTTATATGATCGATGTATAATACCAAGATTGGTACAATCTTCATGAGGTTCTGGTACCACAATTTCCTCAAGTTGTGCTTGAATTATGTACAGACGAATGCGCGCGCGATGCAAGGGACGTTGGGTTTATCACATGACACAATATCGTCATCTTGAAGGTCCTTTGAAGATTTTGGCTCCACCAAACCTAGCCTTGGTTCTGCATTAACCAAGCGCCGTTGCAGCTGATATATCAATATTTGTGATTTCTTCTTAACAAGGATTCTAAATGTGGTCTGATCATTTGTCATAAATGGGGAAAGAGATTGTTTCATATGTAGCATTCACTATTAATTTCACGTCGGTGTCCATCTTAATTCTCTATTACTCTTTCCCACAGAGCAGTAATGACACTTTTTCAAATCATACTCCGCAAACAGGGAGGAAATGTTTCCGAATAATGTTTCCAATGATAAAATATCAAATAAGCAATGCATGCTTTTCACTAATAAAGACTTGTTTAGATACTTTTTGTACAAATGTACAATTTCCTCATAATGCATTTTTTAAAATCTACGGCATCATCAGTACTTAAAAGAATTATTTGTTTTTCGAACATAACTTAAAAGTTATCCTATCCTACTGATAATCGAAATACCCAAGGGAAAAATCGCAAGCTTTTTACAACAGAGCGAACACAGAGACCATTCAACGTTTGTCGTATTTACTTTCAGTTTCATTCTTTGATAATAAGTAGTTACTAAATGACTAATCTTTGACAAATAAGTTAACACCTACTACAGAAATTGGATTTAGAGAAACAGCAAAAGCTAAAGCCAAGCCAGCAGGGACAAATGCTATTATTAACGAAGTACAATGCTCTGATGTCTCTTACTCCTTCGTCACTATCCGAAGTGATAACCTAGATGGGTAAACCTCAGGGACTAAACCTCCTACCAGCAGTATTCACTTTTCATTACCTGAATGATATAAAAGACATTTCAAGGCTATATCACCGTATCTTTACTAGAAATGAAATCCAGTTAATAATCATGCAGGATAAAAACTACTATGGATTGAATATGCGTTCTAAGTATAACGACAAAATACTGAACAGCAGTATCTCATAGTTCAGAATTAAAACACAACCCGACGATGATATTCTCAATATGTCGCAGAAAACACCAAGTGGCTTATTGCAAAGGTCATCTCGAACCGAGTTGAACAGTAAAATCCGGGTTACGCTACAATACCACACATACTTCTATTATATTAGGTGGCGACACCTGAAGGAGTTTCGCGGATGAAATAAAGAGAAGAGAAAGGGAAGATAACATTGGTGTTACTCTTAAAAGGGACTAATTTTATTAGATTATAGAAAAATATACCATGGAGTGAAGCCATTTAAAGATTTTTTAGTCTATTTGACACATGTGACATTGAGTGAAGGTCAATACTTCTATTATTTTTTGCCAAATTAATTTTACATTTTTCGATTTTATCATTAACTACTTTATGATTGATTATATGTGTATTCCGGCTTAAGCCGGTTAGCTCATTTCTTGAAATCTATCATGAGTTATTTGAATGCCTATTGTTAATGTCACATACATTTTATTTTCTGTCTCTTCAGAAAGTTCCGAATTCCCTCGAACATGTCAACATTCAGACAAATTCATTCTATGCAAACAAATATATTTATATATCAATGCTTTACCGTAGTAGTAGAAACATTGGGATATCAGGTGTTGTAAAATACTCGTATAATAGTTCGGCTAACCTTTTTTTGAAATGAATCACAATGATATATCTCTACGTTTTGGGTGTTGCTATTATTTAAACAAATTCCATTCCAAGATATCACTGTTAGGCGACCGAAAGTATTGTAAATAGAAAACTATCTGACAAACATCTGGCATTGTATATACAAATAAAAAGTCTTTATTCTCAACCTATCGAAAAGAACGCATTCATCAGTGCCATTTCTGCCCAGCAGACCCAATAGCCCAAACTCTGAACAAAACCGCCAGAACCAACGAAGCACGGGTAATGTCTGGAGTCTTCCGGGCAGCACAATGGCAGAGAGCCGCCTCAGTCGAGACAATTCCTATTATCGTATGTAGAGCTAGAGAGGAGAGTGATTGTCCATTTATTAACAGTTAACTACAATACTGGACAGACAAGCGGAAACCCGATGCTATGGAAAGCAACATATAAATGGCCATTTCTATGACTAACTTAATGTGGGTTAGTTAAGAACTAACTGCGTTAGAAGTCAAATTTTCTTGAGCGCCGTGCTGAAGTGTACAAATTGCGTTAGAGACGCTTCTGCTTAAGCGCTAGATCCAATTTTCTGTATATCGTTAATGTAATCTAATTTTCATCGCGCGTGGAATCTGTTGTTACCGTATAGTCCCCGAGAGCTTCCTATCGTTGCATGACGCCATTATGGCTATTTTAGCAAGAAATCTGACAAAACCTGAATTCGAATTTAATGTTTTTTGTACTTTGTGATAATTGATCTAGCACCTCGATATTTTGTGATAGCGGACATATTCACTGCTTGAGCCTTTTGATTTTTAATGAATGATTAGCACGCAATCACACTCGCAAAAACGAAATGTTTTTGAAAGCCTGATGAAAGTGCAAAAATGGTTACTATCTCACATAGGAAGTGAAAAATACTACGGAAGAAAACCAGGGAATTTTCGACGGACAATTTAAACCGGATGTGTTTAAGATTAATTAAAGAGTAAGAGTACCATTCTTTGATTAATCGGGTAGTTCTTTGGCAGTATGAACAACTTATCTCGCTCAAGAACCAGTCATCTATTCTGCACAGAATAATGTTAATTATACATTTTTGCATTTTCAAATGACATAGCAATGAACGTTTCAAGTAGATACTGTTCATACTGTAACGAATGGTATATGCAATAATACCAAGAACCATATAGTCAAATACAGTCAAACATGATTATAATGACAAACAAAGGGACCATGACAAAATGGTCTTTATAGTGAAGTTGTCTTCATACCAGGTCAAATGGCAAGGAGTTAAAATTTATTATTTGTGAATCTGTTATCCAACAGGTAGTCTGTACATAGAAGTGACCGCGAAGTGTACATAGAAGTGACCGCGAAGGCAGGTTTGACTGTATTTGTTATACTGATTGCACTTTGTATGTAAATACCTGTTCCTCTAGACTTTTTTTAATCGACAATATTTGACATGGTCACATGTTTAATGTATATAATTAGTTATGTGAAGAGCTCCAGTATTGGCACGAAATATATTCAAACCTTAGTTGACACTAGGTGTGGGCCATTTATAATTTCGATTAATTCCTTATCTATTATTTGACGAAATGATATATTTTCTCCTGTATGCAATCAACTTAATATGCTGATTTATATTACAGGTACCGCTGGTGAATGCATCTACCCGGATTATTTACAGAGCGGAGTGATACATGGCGAATTACAACCATGGAAAACAAGAACTTGGTGGATTAATGTTCGAGACGAACCGAGGTGGAAGGAACGAGAGGAAATTTATGTAGATGGGTCAAATATGTGGTACCAGCGTGAAACAGACTATATTCCCTGTGAGAAAAAAACTAGGCGGGTTTCACAGGAAGCCCCATCATTTGGAAAATGTGTTACACGAACGTTACTTTATAATCGGACTTGTTTGGCACAAGAGGGTTACAACAAATACAGAATTGTCCAGTACAGTCCAGGAAGGTAGGTGACATTGATATTCCGCTTATGCATATTACACAGTTATCTCACTTACGGAAAAATATCGATTATGACGTCTTTTTATGAGAAATCCAAGTCGTCTTCTCTAAACAATATGACGTAAAGCTTGCAAACACACGACGTCGCAATCCCTATACATGTACCTACCCACAAGGGGAGATAATGATTTCATATGAACAGACAGAAAAACTAGAGTTATCTAACGCTAATGATGATCGTTACGCCATGTATGCATGACATTTACGTAGACAGGATTGCATAACACCGTATTTTTCTCATCCATGGGTTTTGTTTAGTCCAAAATGATATCTAGTATTTACGAGCGCAACCTAGTAGGAGTAGTTGAAACAAAGGCAAATCTATGCAATATATTATGAAAGTTATGACATAACAATCCAAAAGTGTTTTACGTTTGAGTGTTAACATCGACTTCGGTAATTGAAATGCAATTTTCTAAACTTTGATTCAAGAATTTCGATTTTCGAGTCATATGTTTCAAAACATCGTTGCACCTTAATACGATAAATGATATTGGCAATAAAAATATTAATCTGATGCCAAATTGTTTATACTGAACCATCGCAGCTTCATATTTAAAATAACTCATAGCATAGTATGATGCTCATAACTATTCTTCTTATATCGGAGTTCAGCTATGATAAGAACCCTTGAGAATCGAACGATCCTTTCCATGTTTGCTATTTATAGGATATAGAAAATACTAATTTGATCAGTATTCCAAATCTGCCCACAGCAATTAAATCTCCTCCTTTTCTACGTATTTTCTTTTTTCGTTTGGTGTGACTCTGTCGGTACGTCCTTGACCTGTTCTCCATCTCATCCCTCGCGCCCCAAAGAGTCACTATATGTACTATGATACACAGTCATTCATAATCCTACTTGGAGTCTTAAATCACCCATACCGTTGCTATTCATTCCGGAACAAAGTTGTACTAAAATTTTATTGTTCATCCGACACTCATAGTTTGCTGCTGGTACACACTTACATCCATCTCAATGCGGAGGCACTAGGTGATAACCATTTTCATTTGCGGCAATGGCCGAGCGTTACTCTCTAAACTCTAACGAGAAGCGATGTTTAGTATCCGTATATCAAATTAAATGCTGCTCGAAGACTAAATGCAATGCCTTTAATCGTAGTGAAGAATTTTTAATTGATGAAGTAGTGTAATTAGCAATTGTGAATTTCTGTTTTCAATTTATCCATGCTAAATTGAAGTTGACAGGGCCACGTGCTATTATTTCCCGGGAAGTTTATAGTGCTATTTCGTAGGAACAGAGGATTTAGATAGCTACATACCGCCGTCTATGTACATAGTCCCCCTAGACACCTTTTGGCATTGTCTTCGGATTTTATCTAAACCCATAACAATACAATTATGAGGTTTATAATAATTCGTAACATTCAATTTAATGTGAAATGGAAGGTTATGACAAAATGCAATAACAAACAATAATTAATTCTAACAAATTATATCGAATGATTGAAACGAAATTTCTGTTCTACTTTTTTATTTCCATTGACAGTGGTTTTTTCCAATAATCGTATTATTATATTCCATGTTCGTATCCCTACATTATAACAATGATTTGTTGCATATATCGATACTTCTATATCCCTTAATTGTTATGTATATTCCGAATGAAGTCCCTCCACGGAGTGGGGAAAATATTGTGTTTGCTCCGTTTCTTCTTCTTTTTATTCTTCTTCTTCTTCTGGTTCTTCTTTTTCCGCTGCGACTTTGTCCGACAATTTTTCTGGAAAACTATCAGTCGAATCGCGATGAAAGTTTGTGAGGTCATTTCTGGTGATATGCAGATGTTGTCGACCAGAATCCAGGATTGCCACCACAGCCTTTCATTGTTCAAAATTTGACTGCCTATATATATACACTACTGGTCCGATTTGCCTGGAATCGGTTCCATATGTAGTTTAAATCAGATTTAAAATTTTAAATATGAAAAATACCATTATTATATAAAAAGAAAATTCTGACCGTTTCAAATTTTCTGCCTTACTCTTAGAGATCCATTCTAGGTTCACTTTTATTTTTTGCTGATATTAGTGGTATTGCTTCCATTGATATAACACTATAAAAATTACCCTGTGATCCAGACCACAGCTGCCATTTTGAAAAATAAAAGGTGTAAATTGAATCATATTTTAAATGTATAAAGTGCAAATACAATTATAGACATTGTTTTGCCTAATGAATGATGTGACTTTTCAAAAAGCATTTTTTTCTGCGAAATAAAATTTATTTATCGGTATAACAATGTCACGTCATCATTCAGGGGAGGTCACTCTTGTCAAATTAGGCTCTGTGGGGAACTTCATGTGACGGCACCTGTCACAATTAGAATTGTGTGAGCAATTTGCTAATCATTGTATATTTTTTTTCTGAAACTTTCATTATTATCAAAACTATCATTTTAATCAAAAATAAGCATGCATACATAAAAATAAACATAATATTGATCGAATTTTTCTTGCTTACTTTCTAACAAAATATTTTATTTCATGGACCTTGATTTACATTGCACCCCGTTGTCGGAAACTACTAATAGCCACCTTACACCTTAGTTTAAACAATGATCAACCAGTGTTTGCTTTAAAAAAAACAAGGAATAAATATACGTGGAATTTGGCTTATAGAAGATAACATATAAAAGTGAAAATGGATTAGAAACATCCGGATGGTATCAATAAAATAAATAACGATGGTGTTGTGAAAAACTTATATGAACTTCTTGTGTTCTGTCAATATCGTTTGTGCTATATTTGTTTAAAGTGCGATCTCAGGTCACATATTTAAATTCAAATGAAGTCTGTAAAGTCAAGTCTTAAGACGTAAATATACGATAACGAGGCTGTCCTAAAACTTGAGATAAAGAGACCTCCAATTCCCCGCACTCTCGTTCGGCTATCAAATCTTGGGAAGCTAATCAGGGTGCTGATGTGAAAATTGCGTAGCTTCGTAAAATGCATTGCAAGTTATATACACTGTTTACGTAGCTGCTTGGAGAACGCGGATGTAAAATTCCTCTTAGATAAGTCCCTTGGACATTACATTCAAGCAGAACATTGCTCCTCCGAAATAAATTAGAAATTAAGTTCTACGAGTACTAGTGCTCTTTGAAGTTATCTAAAGTATAACAAAATCAATGAGAAGGAAGCCAAATTATGTCATTTGAACTATAGGATAGAGCTCGTTCATTAGTTTTGCGTGAGGTCAATTGGAATCGGGATCTGTTAGATGTCGTATAATTACATAAAAATACACGTCGTACATTAACTCTACAATTTGGATCGCCAGAGTATACCGGGGTTTTGTATTCTATGCTGAAACAAGGGAATATATAGTCCATGCAATACTAATCTAAGACCATTTGTATAAAGGAAGTGCAGCTATGTCATTCACCTCATTCGTGCAACATAAAACTAAATAATGAAATTTTATACGTGTAAATGGGTAAAATAGTACATTTTGTGAAGATTCTGTCATCGTATACAATACACAGACCGTTGTTTCACTGAGTTGGAATTCACAGGAAATCCATGGGGAAATCAACCTGAATTTTGAAATAACAGCCAAAAATGACTGCTAAAATAGAGATTTAATTGGATAATTGACTCGTTTTACGACTAATGCAATCAAATTGCTAATGCTGATTCTTTCCTCAGTGAGTACGACTGAATGCGTTTGCAAAAGTAATAGTTCCTTTGTACATAGCTTTAATTTTATTGGTTTGAAAAGAAACACAGACGTGTAGCGTCTGTTTCAACTACAACATAACCAAATCTAAATGCAGGTTTGAGTTGAAACACAATCTCTAGCGTTTTTCGCGTCGATTTTGTAATTCTATCAAATGTATCGAGAATCTATTTTCAGTCTCTTCGTTTCCAATCTTGAGAGTATAACCAACAATTGTTTTTACTTTCTACTTACATAAAATACAGAATTTGAGTTTAGAAAGAGAGGAATTCACCCATTCTTGCAAGAGAAATAATACAATTTTAGTTTATTACATATTGTGATATATGCACAATAGTCATATTTTGTAATGACGAAATAATTAAGATGAAATAAATCAAATTCCAAAAACCATTTGTCATAAAAGTTTATTGATAACATCTAATTATTCATATATTGTATGGTTATTCGTAAACATGAAAAAAAAATCTTATAATATATACTTAAAGTGCACCATCGACATCGAACATTATATGTGTTGTTTGAAAATGAAAAATACGCCATGCGGGACAACTTAATTTTTGCGTAATAGTTAGTATTACTTACGTTATATTTATGTTTAAAAATATTTTGTACCTAAATTCGGTATCTCATATACTGGAAGAAAACTTATTATAAGGAACAAAACCGAGATTTACCTTTTGAAAGACATATAATTGTCAAGTCTGGTGTATTATATTTAGATAAGTGTAATATCCCGGCCCATGCCAATGTGCGACTAATACACCGATCAAGCTTAGACCAACACACACTGTTACCAATGTGTAGACGATAGACTGATAGAACCCTGCTATAGAGAGATCTGTATCGTCGCGGGATGAATCAGAGCACACATCGATCGCTCGTACATTGCCAGGCTGGTTGTGATCAACCTTTCTCAATATAACCCTCTTAACCTAGCCTTCTAAAACAACACTTCAACTAAATTGGATTTTTGTATTGGATTTTTTGTTTCTGAATGAAAATGAAAACAAAAAATGCTGGCCGATCCTGTTGGAGGATTAACGCTGTCAACCACCATTTAACGTATTGGAGCTGTTGAATGCTCCTACCAGAGGGCTCAGGTGATCACTGCCGGAATCACTTCCCGTTAATCTAACGTCATAGTGTAAAAATCGAAGGCGATTAAATGATTAGATAGTTTGTTTATTTATACACAAGTCATTTATTTCTGGCTGAATCGGTCCTGTTATAAAGAGTTAGTTAGGTCAGAGGGTTCTAATGTATAGGATTGACATACAAAACTTACTAGTGAGGGTGAGGATAATGACTTTGACTTCTGGGCCGACCTGTACCGACGCACATTGACGGGTTGATTATGCTACGTGTTTATATTTGCTTTGTATAAATGCAATGATAGAAATAATCTGTTTCTGAATTTCTTAATTTACTTTCCGTGTAAAATATATATGGGTATACACTGTGTTTACATGTAATTAAAGACGCGGTAATTAATTATCAGTTGAGGCGCAACAACCGTAAATCGCAACAGCCGATTCTAGCAATTCACTGTTAGTTGTAACTATATATCTTTACCACGTTCATAAATGTACTTCTTGTTTTGTTGTGTATACCGTACCAAAGCATTAATGTTTGTGTTTTATTAGTTTAACGTCCTTTTAACAGCCAGGATCATGTAAGAACGATCAAGGTTTTGTTGGTGAAGGAAAGCCGGAGTACCCTGAAAAAACCACCGAGCAGTTGTCAGTACCTGGCAACTGCCCCACATGGGATTCGAACTCACGACCCACATTTCCATGATTAACGACTTTATCTCGGCGGTTTAATTTCACATTTCTGTGCCAACGGACCATATCTTGGCGGTTTAATTTCGCTTTTTTGAGTCATAATATTCTACTGTATATGTTCTCCTTTTATTTTGTGGCGATTTATCTTCGCGGTTTCTGATCATAAGAAAAAAAACCAAACAAAAACCAAAAACAAAAACAACTCAAAACACAAACAAAAACCAAAAACAAAAACAACTCAAAACACAACAAAACAACCGGGAAATTTAATCACGTTTGAAAATAAGCGGGATTAACGTATCTTAAATTACGCATATACATGTTTTCTACACATTTTGTTATACTAAGTTTAATCTTTACGTTTCTTAATTTCTAAAGCTACCTTTGGATGGTTCCATGATGAATCACTGCCACTCCAAAACTAATGCCCCCATGGCCACTGCTTGCGCTGGGGTTTAATGTCATTGAGTGCGCTTTGCCAACACAATTTGCAATGCGATTCGTAGATGTTTGGCTCGAATTCCTCGAGTAAGATTTAATTGAAACCTTCCCCATTCGTTATATTAGCCAAATGGGTCCTAATAGGGCTATGTTTAATCTCATCCGTCCCTGCTTTGTATACGGGCGAATGATGTAAACGTAGGCTATTAATGACATTACTGTGCCACCTACCCGCTGCATGTGCATACAATGATGTGCACTCCCTTGCTATTGTGTCACTTGCCCTCCATTTCTGAGAACAATAAGAAAAAGAAAAAACAAAAACAATAAAGAGATACATAAATAAATAGATAAATGAACAAAGAAACAAACAACAAACTAAATAGATAAATGAACAAAGAAACAAACAACAAACTAAATTTCGCGGGTGGTTTATTTTGCTGTATCCGCGTTCCTACTGAAATACGCGTATTCTACTTCCGAGATATTCAGCTATTCATCGACGTACATAAGAACATATATTCACAAATCATTAAAATGGTTGAACTGCGGAATATAAGCACCACGAAATACTGACCAGTAAACTGTATACTACCAAACAGGTATGATATACAGACATTACATAAAGAGGAGTATAAGCTGATATAGTCTGTAGACGTTATGTGTCCTTTTATCTTTCCTATCATGCCGGAAATTAAATTTGTAGCGACCTATAGCTTGGATTACTAATAAAAAAACGGTCGACTGTTTCAATTACGGTTCTCTGTGACATTTGAATGACAAAGACACGAGTAAAAGGTTGATTAAACCACTCTCTGCCTTGATTAAAACAAAGCCTATTTATTGCCCACGGTTTGTTGTAGTAAAAATGTCGATATTAAAACACTGGTTTAAATTGAAATATCAACAAAACGAAAATTTGTATCCGCTGATTGCATTGTTGTTTTCGTTTTTGTGTATTCTTATAGCGTTGAATGTATTGCTGAAATGTTTTTGTGTATACTCTAATGGATTGTTCAATCCATCTGTGAATTTTCTTATGTACGCTAGAGTTTACGGTTTGTTGACTTAGAATTATTTTTTGAAACCACTTTGTATTTTGTTTTTATCACATGTTTGCAAAATTGATCTCAAAGATTTTTTTTCGACAATACAAAAAGAAAACTGTAGGGAAATATTTTAAAAACAACTGATACTAAAACTGCATGCTATGACTGGATGCTTTTCACACGAGAATAAATACAACTAGACTCGACGTGTTATACTATGTTATAATATCCTGATCATCAAAGGTTTAAAACGTCCTTACTGACCACTATTCATGCATCTGCACAATTAAACCAGGGTAACATGTTTTTTATTAATCCAACAATCGTACGATAGATGACAAAACAGAGAAATACATATAAAATACACAATTTTTCTTCATTAACTATGGAAACAAAAAGCCCATATCGGATTAGCAAAGTAAAATCCTTAAACAGACATTTAAAATGTCGTCCCCACAGAAAGTTTATGTGTTGACAATTGAAGGGTTGAATATTCCTTTTAATTTTAAACCTTAAACATAACAATGGTCAGTCATTGTCACTTCTATGATTTAAACCTTTAATGTAAAATCTATCGGACATAGACCGACTCGTTAATGACAGTTGTCTTATTACCCTGATTAAGCGTCGTGTCGGATTAGAATACTAGTACAACTATTATATAATAGATGTTCTTTGTATAGAGAGTTGAACTAGATTTTACTGTAGTACTTTTCAAGTCTCAGCATACCATCAGATATGTGTTGTCATATAAATTCAATAGCAGCATACTGCAAATCATTTGTGCTTATAATATACTATTCAACTTGCATGAAACAAATATAGACGAATTACATACCGATGATGTGATAAGGTAATGTATTTTTATATAATGCAAAGTATATTCCTAACCAACACCAATTTGATTTTTCCAGGTATTAGGTTCATATTTTTTTACTCATCTAATATATCTAATAAAAGTACAAATAAAAACCTCTGAAAGCATTATGTAAACTCACATACCACTGATGATATGGCACATTAATAATGAAAGTAGTTTTTTTTACGAAATGATAAGATGTAATGCATATTTGACAAGCCCAGATATAGCAACAATTTTATGAGCTTAAAGCAATTTCCTGATATTTATGTTTTCCGTGACACAGGTTCATGATAAATATATGGTAGAATAGCAGAATCCGAAATAAATGACGCCATGTCGTAATAACGTTCGTTTTATTAGCCACAGTTAATGCCATATTATGATTATGCTATACTAAACGAGACGGACACATGACCTAATTATTATATACTCTTATGTCTATACAGCACTACTTATATCCCTAACCGTTCTATAAAAGACTAGCATATCACAGATTTATCAACTCTCAATATTGTTTTGCGATGAAACAATACTCTATATCAAATATATCAATATGTGATAATGAGATTCGTACTATATAAGATGGGACTAATTTCATATTAAAAGTACAAATTGTAGTGTTGGGGTGGGTGGATTAAAGACCTTATATTTCCATTTGGTATATTTTTTTTTATTGATGATCGGTATTTTTTTTAATTAAGAAACAGCAGATATATTTCCTATTTGAATGAATTAAAATTACCTTCCTTTGCTATATACATACCCCATCGGTCTATTGCCGCACACCTGAAATGAATTTCCCTACCATTTTTCACAATAAATAACGCAAATACTCTCAACTTTATCAACATTGTTTTTGTTTTATCATTCAACAATGATATTTTTCTTCAGGACGTTAAAAGCATACAAATTACTAATACATGGAATTGTCTCTTTCTTTTTATTTCTTCACTAGGTCTCCGGTGTATCTATGCATGATGTACATCAAAAGAAGCGACACTATCATACAGACATTTCAAGGTGAGTGATAGATACATGAAACATCAGTAAATGAAAATTTCTGTCGTTTGATCACCTTTTATATTGGCCTTAGCCGTTTCCCCAGAAATCGTTCCAAGGTCTATATACAAAAGACGATACAATGGAAAAGGAAGAAGATATCATATGACAATTTTGTCTGGTACAATTGTGTCAGGTTATAAACCAATTGTAAAGACCTCTTTTGTACTGTTTGAGTTAAGTTTGATATGGATACCCCATGTTTTCGTAAATCTTAGATTCATAAATTCTGAAAATATCCGACATTATCTATGGCGTTTTAATTTAAAAGGACTTTAGAAAACTAATTAAGACATCACATTACATGTTTGTCCCCATTAACTTACAACTAAGGACTAGAAACTAAATGCATAAATATTGTAAGAATCAAGTACTGAATTTCATTGAGGAAATAAATGATAAAAGGTAAAATTATGGATAAGTATATGCAAAAATTGATAATGTCATCCCCCCACAAAAAAAAAAAAACAAAAAAAAAAAAAAACAAACAAACAAACAAACAGACAAACAAACGATGAACACCAATACTGCAGACGATGATGCTTACTGGAATTCGTAGAAAGTAGTTTGGAATAAGTTTTATGTCTACCATACGACAGGGATATAGTTATAATTACAATAAGCTTGAGTAAGGCTATGCAGTGTTGGAACCGTACTACCGGTCGCAGAAGGACACAGAGCAAAGGTTATTCTCTCTCGATAGGTCACATACCATTTTATATATCATCTTAACGGTGTTTGTATGCTTTTGAAAAACGCATGCCATGCTCACAATCGAATGGATGATAATACAATGCATAATGAATTATTTGATTTCAAAATACTATATTTATTTAGGAACACAAATGTAAACGTTGTTACCATCAATCTGTCCTCCTGACTATTGTATTGTAGTTGAAATAGCCGCAAAGCAGTTTTAATAGCAGTCACAAAAACTGCTTTTCAATTTCATAATTTGTATTTGGAATCATTGTATTCTTTACTCAGACACTGGACATCCATTTTCCATACTTTAATATTGAAATATGAAAATATAAAATTATCATTAAAACAAATGATGAAAGAATAATTAATATTTACAAAACATGCTAATTATACTGTATCGCGTAATACATTTAATACACTCATCGAAACATTGGGTATCCATGCTGTACACTTTATGTACTAAACAACCAGTTCGGAATATTTTATAAAAATATTGCCTTATCCACTTGGAGTAATTATTTCTGTAACTTAATTTGCGATAAATTTGTAGTCTTCTTACCAATTAGAATTAGACTTTCTATCGATAAATGGTAATTTGCTTAAAGTTGTTCTTTAACCAGTATTTATACCCATCCTTTGTTAATTAGAAACACACAGATCTGGTAGGAAAAAAGGGATTTTTTTAACAGATACGCTTGCCAAGGTTTTCAAATGACAAGAAGATTGATTAAATATAAATTGCTTTAGCAGCCTAAAGATTCTTTCATTTCGTATAGTATCAGCATAATTGCAATAATTCAGCAGCGAACTATGGACAGGATTTTCCACATTAGACGTTCAATTAGTTCCGACTTTTCCATCCTTAATATGTAACTATTATCCAACAGAATAGCGCCGTGCATAATGCGAGATTACCTGCATTTATAATTACCAATGGCTAGGTAATTTCGTAGTCAGAGACTCATTTTCAGTCTTGGCACCTGATGATACGCACAAGTACAAACGACCTATCGTTATAAAAAGACACACATATTATATCTTAGAATCGGGAAAAATGCCATGTATCCACAGGATCTTTCCTGATGTACCGTTTCTGATCTGTTAAATGTGAAACTTTAAACTTTTCCGACACAGGAATGTAACTGATGCAATATAATGATATTAATATTGTAAGGTAGACATCATTATTTTATTTGTGAAAGTTTATAGATCTCCTGTGATATGATATTAGACTTACAACTTGAAACTATAGTTCTTTTATGATGTTTGCTATTTCACCGCGACGTGATGTTTTGTAAGACAAGTGATATCGATAAAAATGTCGTGGCTTACCTTTCTGGGACACCTGGCTGGGTTTTGATGTCGTGGCTTACCTTTCTGAGACACCTGGCTGGGTTTTTTATGTCATGGCTTACCTTTCTGAGACACCTGGCTGGGTTTTTATGTCATGGCTTACCTTTCTGAGACACCTGGCTGGGTTTTTATGTCGTGGCTTACCTTTCTGAGACACCTGGCTGGGTTTTTATGTCATGGCTTACCTTTTCACGACACCTGGCTGGGTTTTATGTATGTATGGCGTTACCTTTCTGGACACCTGGCTGGGTTTTTATGTCGTGGCTTACCTTTCTGAGACACCTGGCTGGGTTTTGATGTCGTGACTTACTTTTCTGAGACACCTGGCTGGGTTTTTTTATGTCATGGCTTACCTTTCTGAGACACCTGGCTGGGTTTTTATGTCATGGCTTACCTTTCTGAGATACCTGGCTGGGTTTTTATGTCGTGGCTTACCTTTCTGAGACACCTGGCTGGGTTTTTATGTCGTGGCTTACCTTTCTAAGACACCTGGCTGTTTTTTATGTCGTGGCTTACCTTTCTGAGACACTTGTTTGGGTTTTTATGTCATGGCTTACCTTTCTGAGACACCTGGCTGGGTTTTTATGTCGTGGCTTACCTTTCTGAGACACCTGGCTGGGTTTTTATGTCGTGGCTTACCTTTCTGAGACACCTGGCTGGGTTTTTTATGTCATGGCTTACCTTTCTGAGACACCTGGCTGGGTTTTTATGTCATGGCTTACCTTTCTGAGACACCTGGCTGGGTTTTTATGTCATGGCTTACCTTTCTGAGACACCTGGCTGGGTTTTTATGTCGTGGCTTACCTTTCTGAGACACCTGGCTGGGTTTTATTTGATGTGTGACTTACTTTTCTGAGACACCTGGCTGGGTTTTTTTATGTCATGGCTTACCTTTCTGAGACACCTGGCTGGGTTTTTATGTCATGGCTTACCTTTCTGAGATACCTGGCTGGGTTTTTATGTCGTGGCTTACCTTTCTGAGACACCTGGCTGGGTTTTTATGTCGTGGCTTACCTTTCTGGGACACCTGTCTGTTTTTTTATGTCGTGGCTTACCTTTCTGAGACACTTGGCTGGGTTTTTATGTCGTGGCTTACCTTTCTGAGACACCAGGCTGGGTTTTTTATGTCATGGCTTACCTTTCTGGGACACCTGGCTGGTTTTTTATGTCATGGCTTACCTTTCTGAGACACCTGGCTGGGTTTTTATTTCGTGACTTACTTTTCTGAGACACCTGGCTGGGTTTTTATGTCGTGGCTTACCTTTCTGAGACACCTGGCTGGGTTTTTATGTCGTGACTTACCTTTCTGAGACACCTGGCTGGGTTTTTATGTCGTTGCTTACCTTTCTGAGACACCTGGCTGGGTTTTTTATGTCATGGCTTACCTTTCTGAGACACCTGGCTGGGTTTTTATGTCATGGCTTACTTTTATGAGACACCTGGCTGGGTTTTCTATGTCGTGGCTTACCTTTCTGAGACACCTGGCTGGGGTTTTTTACCTACCGTATATCCGGTTATTTTCACGAGAATGATATTATCGCGATTTCGTAGAACATTGCTATGATCGCGAGAATTTGATCCGCAAAATATTGAGAAATGGTTGAATATCAACCCTTAAATCCATATCGTGAGAATTTAAAATCGCTAACATATGATTTTCTCGTTTTTACCTCAATTCGCGAAAATTTCGGCCCTGAGAATAACCTATACGGTATTGTACAATAGACTGAAAACATACAGTATTACTTGTCACAACAGACTCATATCTAATCCGGATCTCTGTCTATTCCGGCGAAGGTGTGTGGTATTTTCTGTATTCCTTTATTTGATGTATTTGAATTTGATCGGCATTGTTTGGAGCTTAGCATAAGTTTTGGCTGTTTTGTATGACTTCTTTATTAAAGGAACCAACCGATGAAAATTAAAACAACTAATTATTACGTTATATCATTGCAGTACTAACACAAAGGAGAAAAATCTATTAATGTAGTACAGATATCATTACAATTGTGCAAATAAATAAAGAGTATGTACTCCTTAAGGGTATCTTCGTTCCATTTAGCAAATCAATTCAGTATATAATAATGAATTAAGGATTAATTTTAAGACAAGGGTATATTTTTTTCGGAGAAAGATAAAAAATGATGGATTATGAAATAATAAGACTAATTAAAGCCGCATAATCCGTATCTTTCAGGGTCCGTAAATCAACAAAAGAAAATTAGGGTACATATATTATAAAAAGTTATCAACTTTCCCCTAATTACTCACCCAAAAAGTCCCGAGTTCAAAAGAAATTAATGATTATAAGTTCGATATCCAGAGTGTTTGAATATTCATTTTCAATCGTAGACGATCACGTGACTTTCCAGACCAAACGAAATGGCGTGCCAAGTCAAAAGTGTGTCGCTCATGTTAGCAGGAACTTCTACGGAAGAACTTGTTACTTATCATGAACAAGTGAATGTTTTGTGATGTGATGAAGTTAAAGCGTCCCCCAGAACAATATATATACATTATCGTCGTGTAAACAATACTTCCATTCGGTCATTTTGAGTGTTTACAATACGGCGATCGCGGTTGACTATGCTTTGCCTAATTTCCGGGGGCCACCGGAGGGATTTTTGTGGGAATGGTATTTAAACTTCGTATAAAATACGTGTTGCGATACCATACATCGTACTAGACAAGATAATAAATTGTACAAAAATGTACCAGATATATAAATAATGGTATTGATAAATAATGAAATAGACAATACACATCGTACTATATAGAGACGAAAATGGTTATCTACATGTAAATCTCTGGTGATATTTTTTTTTAATAAATATCTCAGACGATATTTGACTTGCCTTGGATAACCATATAACTTGTTTTATAAAGGTCCAAATGAAATATAATAATAATAAATCAAGTAAAATAAGCACGGAGAGCAAACTTGACATAATATGCATTTTTGTTCAATATCATATGTGTATACATGTATACATACATATCTATTAGTTAAAAAAATCACCATGTACCGCCATAAACGAGTATAAAACTTAATACATGTTATTGTATGTATATTTCTGATATTTATGTTGGAAAAGCTCCATGTTCGTTAAAAACATGATGATAAATTTCTGGTGAAACTATAAACATTTGGTTATATGATTTCAAGGATTACAGAAATTAAAAAAAAAATAAAAGAAAGAATGGGGTTGAGGTTGCAATAAGGCGGTTTAATGTGTGTTAAAAGTTCTGACTGTCTAACATGCAATTATGTATATATTTTCTGTGTAGATAATGAAGACAGCTCCCCTAGTTAGATTTGTGATGTACATGTACATGTACATGATAGGTTGCCAATGAACCATATAGCTACCATATAATATGATGTCCAGCCGTGAATTTGCCTCTGAATCAAATGAATCAGAAACATGTATAATGAAAGACCTAGGTGTTTCTTATACAATCATATTCATGCACAAATAGCACATTCATATACATTGTATAGTGTACATGTACACATATTGTGCATTGATTGAATTTGAAGTCAATAAAAAATGACTGGAGTTCAAAATAGCATCCAGTAGTAAATAAGCTGACCATAGCATGTGATTCTCATGTCATCAGAGTAATTGCAGTAAAATTCATTTTTTAGTATATGTATATAGTCTAACCTAGTGGAAAATCTAACTTTATTAGTTGTATTTTGTTAGTTTATTTTTTTTATATTCCAGCAATCCTAATTCCTTTAGTGTGATCTTGCTCCAAACACTAAGTGAAGTTGCTAAGAGCTTGTACATGTAGACCTTGATTGACCTGGACTAATTAGAAGTTATTGTCAGTCTATTCCTTTCTAATTCAATCAAAACTTTGCAACTTAAAGTAGTCAATAATGAATAATGCAATTTAACAAACATGCATCACAGGCTATTGTCTCTACAGATATATGGATATCCTTATATATGTGTGCAATCTGTGTATTACACAAGATTTTTTTTTATTACACATAGGGATATATGTATATCTATAGAGCCAAAATCTTGTGATTTGACACTGACTTTTGACCCAAATAACCTATGATCTAGCTCCAGTCTTGTTTGCTATTTATTTTCTGTATTTGAACATTTCTAAAATGAACACAACATAATTAAACAACTCAGATAAATGACATATATTATTTTAATTGGTTTATTTTTCATAAATTGGAATTACATCCTTGTCCCATATAAATTATTCAAAAGTTATACATACTAGGTATGTAAACATGCAATAATCATTATTATTCCTTTTTTCATTTGTGTGAAGAAATAAATAATTTGAAAATATCCTGGTGATAATAGTAAAGAATTATGCTAGGTTTGTTCTGTCCTTCCTTCCTGACAATATTTTTTTTCTGGTTCATAATGGGTACATTACAGACAGGCTTTATTTTTTACTGTCAGTTTTGATCTCAGAGATACATGTAGTTGTTTTTCCCTTTTATTTTTGGGCGAGCTGCCATCACATCTTGCACTTCTGTCATCTGGTTGAAGGTCCCATACATTCTATAAAGAAAATATGGAGTAAATGTCAGTCATGTACATAGATAAATACTGTATACATGCATGTACATAATCTTTTAGTGTTAGCCTACATGTAAAACAAACTAGTTCCCATTGCTTTCTGTCAAACACAAATTTATAACAATTACACATTTTTTGAACACGTTTATCAAAATCAAACCTCACTAGATACTAAGTTAGTCATTTCTTGAATTACAGGGGTCTAGGCATTTTCATGTGAAGAATAATGGTACTAATTAGTGCCAGAATTTATGTAGCCTAAATGTATTGGACATAATATATAATACATATTTTAAAAAGTCAATTACTATTCTTTACTTAACCCACTTATGATGTATTGGTGTGAATTTTATATAACTAAGACCAGCAGATAGGGTAACGAGTACATGACTAAGTGACTGTAAGTATAAATAAATACAATCTTACACACACGAGCACTAATGAAGTAAGTTTGAAAGTGGCTTCTTTAATACAGTAATATCTATAGCATACAGTAAAAGGATATATATCACGATATACATAAATACACAAATAGATATCGGAAAAGATATCACACTCCTGGCGCTGTAAGCCTGTAACAGTAGCTACATGTATGCGATCATCTTTTAAGGAAACGCGTATAATACGACTCTATTATTGCTTCTGTTGTAATCCATGATTAAATCTGTTATATCAGTGGCGTAGGAAGATGAAACGTCATGGGGGGGGCAAAGGTCCTCAATATTTTGTAACCCCCCACCCCCACCCCCCTACCCCCCCCCCCCACCCCCGGGCAACGCCTACAGGAGGAGATTAATTCAACTCCCATCCATATAATATATGCTTTATGTACATTTTTCATATATCGCTAAATTTAATCCTTGTACACATTTATAGACAGTGGGGTCGCTAAAAGGAAATTAACGAATACGCAAATTGGCCAAATTAGGGTGTGAGCGTCGAAGGCGCAAGATTTTGGTGTTTTATTAGGGGTCTGAGGGTGACCCCCGGGATGAGTTTTATGTATTTTGATGATTTTGCGATCGCCCGAAAGCGCGAGAAATTTGGTGTTTGGGGGGTCCGGGGGTCTCCCCCGGGAAAAAATTACAATTTAGAATGGCTTAGATGAGTTTTACGATGCATTTTGATGAATTTGCAAGCTCCCAAAGGCGCGAGAATTTGGTGTTAGGGGGGTCTGGGCGGTCTCCCCCGGGAAAAAAATTACGATTTAGAATGGCTGAGATGAGTTTTACGATAAAGTTTAATGATTATAAAGCGTTCTGAACATGGTAAAGAGACATTTTTTTTTAAATAGTACATAGAATCCCTTGATGGACATTTTTAGTCTAGTTTGTGTGTATTGAATTTTTACAATTTAAGGTTTGACATTATGTGCTTGAACCTTTTAGGAAATGCGCCGCGCAGCGGAAAATTTTCTAGAATGAAGTACGAAAAATGTGCAGGAGGACCCTTTTTTCTTTCAAATAAGCTTTTTTAGAAAATTTCAGTCGGCAAAAATGGGGGGGCAAAAAAAGACATGTTTGCCCCCCCCCCCCCCCCCGTCCTGGGGAACGGGGGGCAGTTGCCCCCCCCCCCCCCCCCCTCGCTTCCTACGCCTCTGTATATGTTTCCCAATTTATCAACACTTTTCCTGATTTCTAATCTCTATTTTACTATGGTACCAATTCCAAAAAGCGACCAATCAAACACTTATATAATATAACTGTTACCCCTTTGGGGCCCCATCCACCTTATAGAGACGAAGAGAAGTCAGTTTATGTGGTTTTGGTAGATCATTCACAAATCATAGTTGTTGTCATAGCTCGAATTCGTTTCCATATAATATTCTCAGCAATTCATAACATTTCTTAGTTTAAATAACTTCCTTATTCACTTCGAATCAGCAGTTGATGCTAAGCCGGCGAGCTTTCACTGCAAAGCTCGCTCCATTGCGGTAAACAACTTTTATTTCCGGACATGCGCAAAGTAGCATTTCTAAGCTTTGGAGGCGTTAACTTTTGACTTTCTGTCGGACCGCGCATAAGTCTAAAATGAAATCTTTAGACCTCTTAACTTTCTAGACTTGTAATTTGGGGAAAGTTCATAACTTTTTAGGGCAATTACACCATATCTTGTCATTGTTTGTTTTACGGACCCTGAAAGATGCGGCTTTAAGACAAATGGTTGCATATAGTTTGCCTAATCTCCCAGGCGTTGTCAATGCTTAACGATTATTATGGATAAAACATATTTAATAAAAAACACATGTATTGAAGGAAATTCTTCAACTATTGCAATGTTATTTGGGATTTTTTGTCTTTAATTTCCTGGATAGGAGAATGAAAAGGTAATATCCGAAATGTTTTTAAAAATGGCAGCAGTTAATTTCCCTTTGTGAAAGACGTGCAGAAATATTTCAATTTCAAGCGAAATTTTGATTAAGAAAATAAACATTTCGTGTTTTAAGGAAGCCATCATACTTTAAGATGACAAGTTCGAACATATACTTTGAAATATGCTGACATTAGCACATTGAATCAACTATGACATAACGTGTTTAAAGATAATCATTCAGAAATCCATATAATAGGCATTAAGTGTTTTTGAAGAATTGGAATTATGTGCTTATTAACGATGAACACAATAATAACCAAGGTCAAATCCATGTTAAATTATACACGAAATAAAACAAATAGTCAGGTACATTTGTGTAATTATATAACGATAACGGGAACCGTATTTTATCTTCCTGCGTCTTTTATCAGATGTCGACATTTCGCACATGTTCATGGTGTTGGGATAACCCCTTAGAATATCTTCTCAGTAGGGATATGTAATTCGTAGATTGTGGGCACATGAATGTTACTATCAAATAACAAAAACCAAAAGGTTAATGATTATGTTTGTCATACAGCTTAGTTGTTAACGTCCCTGGTGATTTAATATATAAACATCTACCATTTCGGTTATAACTGAGAGCAATGACTGCATTGAATCTGCATCAAATAGCCCCTTTAAGAACCGATCGCCATTTTTATACTTCAGATTCAACTAATGTAAGGGAATACACTATGAGTAAATGCCATATAAGGTCATACACACTAGTATATAATGCGCGATAATGCATATACCTGTTGAATGTAAGCAACTGGATCATCATAAAATGGACCATTTGTCATATACAAAACACACATTTACATGAATTTAAGTAATTATATCTAGGAAATTATGGTTATAATTGACCGAACAGTATACAACGTATTTGCATCATAAGTCAACATTCATCAAAATTCTGAACAGAGTCTCCTTAATGTTTGATATCCAGACAAGCTTTGATGAAATGTCATAACTGATAGAGATACACTATTACGTCGCAATGAAGCCTGGATCCATATCAACAGTCACGCAATGATCATGAGGGGCGATACACAATGTATATTTAGAGCATAATAAATGGTAGTTTCAATTTGAAGAAGTAACAACTGATGACGGAAACTAAAATAAATATTATTCTTTTTTTTTTTTTTTGAAAACTTTCATTATCAGCGCTAATTTTGTAATTCATCGTGGTGGAATACTTCAGTTTAGAGTAGCTTATAATCCACATGTTCCTTTATTGTAGTAGTAAGCGACAATAATATGATAATCTCTCATTTTGAACACTTTTGCGGATTGACACATGATCCTATAACATCTTATGAAATGGCAATTAAATGCTTATACTGATTACCAACGCAAGAATATGAAATCACATAATGGAATACCAAAATGAAAAACTTCAAACGCTTTGTAGCATGGCAGTTTGTCATGTTGCAAAGCGTAGTTAAATGCATACCAAATAAAGTGCAAATTAGGTTGGTTAAATACTCTTGTTTCCTGAAATGTATACTTTGTGACCAAGCCTTGAAACAATGAGAAGCAGTTAAACACCTGATTTATTGTTCGTCACACAAGGAATTGTTTACAGACAAATAAGGTTCTAATAACAATGTAAAATTTACGTATATTCGTTATGCCGAATAACAAGGAAACGTTTGCCATTATCCCGTAAGTGATCTGAGGTAAATGTATTTTTGCGTTCCTTAATTGTAATTTTTGTTTTGTTTACAAGTCATTTTATATGACTTATCATCTATCAAAGCTTATTTTGGGTATAATTACAAATTAATTATGAGCTGTCTTTAAAACTGAATTACCATACCATCGCTTAGTGACTGGGTAGTATATCAATAACAACGTGTCTTTGATTCACTCAACAGTTCCTTCCTTCCTTCCTTTATTTTCTCTCTTTTCTTTCTTCCATTCATAACCACCCAATAAATCCTTTATTATACTACGCTTTTCACTGGGACAAACAAAAGAACGTAAGTGTGTTCCATATGTGCATGTATATAAATACGAACCCCTGTACGTGTATCTCGAGTCTGAATCTGACTGAATGACTACACAGCACACGTTGCCAAGAAAGCCAATATAGTGAAACTGAATACATGTATATGTCTTAGCTTTCTAGGTTGAGTCGACAGTTGTGATAACTTGCCATGCTATACATAACATTGTGTTGACAGGCTTAATTTACATGTTTGGGATTGTAGTGTAGAGTGGAAAAGTAATAGATCAGGCCTTACGACTTCAAGTCAAGCGCCTCTCCGATCTCTAATAGATTCGGTTACGATATGGAGCAGGCATCCGTCTCTACAAGCAAACCTTTGGGGGATTCTGATTTTCATGCCCGCCATGGGAATCCCGATATGTAAAATAAATATGAAGACTACATTTGCGTCAAATATTCTAGTAATTGTTTCATGGTAAAAGAATAAACAGTTATATAGCATAAATTGTGAATAATCTCTATTCCTGACTTGTGTGCTTTTAAACAAGGCTAGGAAATCCAAGCTCTAGTGTGTGGGATATCAGTAGATATTAATACATAGTGCCCTAACACTAGATCAGAAAAAAGTACAGAGATAAGCGTTCTCACGCCGCGGCGTTTTATTACATTATCTATCTAACCTATTACCGACATGATGAAAAAACAATCACAAAAAATAATCGAAGCACGGATTCAGATATTTTTACTACAAATCGGCTTGTTTTAGCCCAAACTGACGGTAATAAAGATCACTACATAAACTTATGTGTAATACTCGTATTTTCCTAGAAAACTACTTCCTTCCTTTCCAAGCTTTTAGGTACAATGATGCTGTGTATATATACAGTATATAAACCACATAACGCAAGATATCGTAACGTTTTGGCGGCAGGTTTATCCCTTTTGTCAGGTCGTCGAGAGGATCAGACTGGGAATTCAAAGGGATAGAAGAGCAGACCGATTCAGCCACATAGATACAACCGTGTTACACAGCATCAAATACTTCACTCTGGTATTTGGACTAGTATTTTTAGAGTAGGCGTGGACGTATCCATTCATTTGGACAGATGAAATATTGTTAGATGTATTACGATTTAGAATGACAAAATCAAGGACGTATGTTTACATTATAACAAACTAGTAATATGAATCGTGTCATTTAAAAAAAAACTTATCATCACCATGACTTAATTTGAAAAAACACACATATTAAAAAACATGAAATACATTAATATTAGAAATTTGATATTTAGTGTGTTCCGCAGGAATGAGCGTCTCTGCTTGCAAATCAAATTTCAAATCTGGTATTTCTTTACGCTGAAATTCGGATACCATGTCGACTGCAGATCACAATGTATATCTTCGATATGATGAAAGAGGCGTTTATATATCATATCCACAGTTTTTTTTTCAAATTTTAAAACACAATTCTGATTAAAACTAACTCGATTTGTCATTTGTCCTGACATGAGTGTGATCCAGAGGAGGTGTGACGATTTAACACTTGTATACCAACCCATCTTTTTGTCACATTCTACCATATCTGTATAGAAATTTCTAAAAACAAATCCTAAAGAGTGGCGATAATACATCCATCCCGCATGATTCTGTTTTTAACAACGTGATTTAATGACATTTAGCCATTTAGGTCTATACTGTAATATAATTAGGTAAAGAAAAAGAAAATTTGACATGTTTCGTAAATCTCCTGGCGTCGTGGAATTGGCGTTAATAGTGACATTTTGGAAATGATTTCGTGTTATAGTCAGATCGACTGGGTTTACTGGTATCTTTTCTTCCATGTGGAAACATTTACAAACTGTAAAAGAGTATTATATTGCTTTTTTATGTTGTTTCAGGCCCCATGCGAGACAAAAATATACCGGATTTGTGCAACCAGCAGAGAATGATACTCGACAAATGGCCGTGGATAGGTAAGGAATTGAAGTATTAAAAGAATAGTAATTATTTAAATGACTTACTCCGAATTTATATTGCAAAACAACTGAATTGGTTCTACAAATCACCAAAAAAAATACATATTTGTAGATAACCCCTGTAACGTTAGACTATTGTATATATATGTACAATGTTTATGCAAAATCGGTTTTATTTGAATTCTTCATTCAAATGCGCAAACGCATTAAAAAGAGGAAAATAAAGACTGTCTAGCATGCAAAGATTAATATCTTAATTTCTACAACAATAGGTGGTGCTATTCAACTCACAGGACATAGAATAAACACTGCAGCTGTTGATTAACAATTTGTTTATACCTGTGTGGTATAAACTTTGTACGCATTATATAATATTCTGAATGACTGACACGGTGAACTTTGACCGAACTACTTATTTCTCAGTGTCACGTCATCATTGTCAACGTCGTCATCAATAATCAAATGACGTCATTCTATGTTGTGATCGCCGCTTGACGTCCATAACTGCTGTAGGAAAGCTATGTCGTTGTGTCAAAATACGTGACGTTTTCATAAATGTTAAATTGACCTTCAGTACTAGTAATTATATAATACATCTTGACGGACAAGAATTTTACTGATGGGTTTCGTAGATTTAACGTGTATGAAACAAACTTGATCTTGAAAGTAATGGCCGGATGATTATCTGGCGGGAAATAGACGATACCGTGTCGTGCGAATGCTTTTGCATGTATTCATGTATTCCGACATTGAGTTTTATTTTCTTGAAGCAACTTTGAAGATTTGAACTCAATAAGACGTTGAATGAGTATTATTTAACCTTAAAGTTGTTCCCAATAACAAGAATTTGATATCGATGGATTCTTTATCAAACGATGACTTTTGAATATTAATTAGTGTCTTTTTGCATATGAAAGTATTACTACACCTTAATTGCACATTCCGGTAAATACACGTTACCTTATCCCTGCCGTATTTCTATCGGCTTAAAACGAATATGATTGTGGTAGAAACAGGTCACACTACTCGTGGTTGTTGAATATTGAATTTATTCCACACTCGTAAGTTACTTTTCAAAAGTTACAAATGACACTCGCTAAAGCTCGTGTATTTCGTTAACTTTTAAAAAATAACTCACTCGTGTGGAATAAATTCAATATTCAACAACCACTCATTGTGTAACCACTATATATTTGATATGTATTACATGGATGGATTATCTATGACAAAACCGTAATAAAGAATACAATTTCATTTTCATATGTGAATTTGTATTGTAGCAACATGGAAACCACAGGGAACAGACTGTCCAATCAGTGGAGGCTTTACATTTAGGACAATAAGTCGACTGACCAATCAGGTAAGATTTAGCTGGCAATTTGGTTTGGAATCAAGATATCAGAGTCATACCAATCCGTTCTATTCCAAGTGGTTAGTTACATTTTAATTATATTGTATCTAAATATTTTTTCAAGTTTTACGCAAAATTATCATTTTAATAGTTTGAAGTTGATTAAAATAATTTATTGAAAAGCGTTAAATGTTTTATACATGTTTTCCTTCAAAAAGGTTTCTTTTAAAATATCAATATTAACAAGCACCCTTTATAATGGATCGCCGTATATACAAGGAACACTGCATCTAGATTATAAACACGATTATAAAGAAGGGATTAATTCATGAGATATTTAACATTTTTCACATTCTTGATATCCAGGATATTTGCGAAACAGATTGGCGAAAATCAAAATTAGAAATAGAATGTGTGAAGGGAGACGGTCTAGATTTTATAGCACCAAAAGGGAGCAAGTGCAATCCATTCTTAGCTCACGGGGAACGTAAGTATCAAACAAACTTCGTATTAAATAACAGAAAATAGCTACGGATACAATTGTCTTGTTTACCAGTGACGTCACCAGTGACATATTATTTGAGATTTCACCAGTGTTATATGGCCTGGTTATTTTCTAGTTTAATTTTGAAACAGATCCGTATTAGTATTTACGTCTAACTGTTTCTACCAATACTGACAACAACTAATCTAGTGATATTCCTTGGACACGTTGTTCTATCTTCAAATCAATGTACTGAATTTTAACCTAAATTTCAATACTAATTAGGAATAAATGCTAGAATTACAAAAAAAAAAAAAAAACACCTTTAAATATCTTAAATCGACTTCCATAATCATTTGATAAATCAATACTTTTCACTTTTCACAACTTAAATAGTTGGAATAGAGTTGTGGCCGGGATGATGAGCTATGCTGTTCATTAATATAAAATTAGGAACAGTAGGTGCACTGGGTGAAAAATTAAAGAGTCTGCAGGTTACATGCAAAACTCAAAATTCAGCTCGAAGCAATTACGATAACTACTAAACTACATAACCTGGTGAAGTGAACGGGTTCATCTCACTTTTGAAAGTCGAGGATAAAGAAGTACATTTTAAAAGATGACTTTATTCTCTACAGGGTGTTTTCATGTGAGCGTTTTGCCTGAAACTGAATCAATTATTTAAAAGCAATTTGTTCCTACGATGAAATCTTAAAGTATAGTATCGGGGGAAAGTTGATTACGTTAGGTGTACGTACAAAACTTGAATGATGATCCCACTGTACTGACGTTAGCCTATCCAGTATTCAGAGCATTATGTTTTGATTTCAATTTCGTTTGTACATTTCGACAAAGTTGTCCGTCAAAGCTCGCCCAAGTCTAGAATGCGTTTTACCTAACTTATAGAGAGCTGTTTCATATACGTGCTACCCTTATTTATTGTACACACGATTTTCTATTAATTTCATTAGCTGCGATTTAATGTTGCTATACTAACGTTCAGGTTGATTTCTACAATTTAAATACCTGCGAATACAAATGTACCTAACAATGGAAAGATTGACAAGAAAATCAAACTAGTTAGCGTCTTGCTTTTAGAAAATTGACAATGCACGAAAATAACCACGAATAAGAGTAAAACAGAAAATCTCCCAGCAGAACTTAACAACTGTACAGTACCTGATGGTTCTATTCTGTATATGCATATTAGTTTTCTCCCCTTGAGAGTAGGTATTGATTGTGACGTCATGAGATTGCGAGCATATTGTCATACTTTTTGGAGAAATGGACGTGAATTATGGTCACAAAATAATGACGTACATGTAAGAATCGATACCTACCCGCAAGGGAACTAACTATGTAATATGAAAAGACGGGATATTACTTTTTTTTATTTTCTGTTCTTCACTTTTTTGTATCACTCTATAATTTTGTAAAATTAAATCATGAAGTTGAATGATCTTAAATATGCTATTTTGATTGTTTGAGTAAAACAACTGAAAACTCAAGTTGAGAAATTTTTCGATACTTTGTATCATTTCATTTACATAGAAAATTGATTAAGGAGTTCTGTATTATACATAAACTAAGAAAACAACCTGTTTAACAAGGATAGCTAAATTTACGTACAAACCAACCGTAGGTGTCTATATCGCGAAGTATATTTAAAAGCAGTACGAGGGACAATGTGTTGTGATTATAACATAATATAGTGTTAGCGTGTTGAAATCTTTAATGCGGCAAACACTAAAACGGTATTCGTTTACTAACTCTATTGTTCTCTCCTTAGTTAGAACGGATTTCAATATATTATAGTATATCGAACTCTCAAAGTGTCATTTTAAATAATTCATTTAACTGGTTTGTGTCGAATACAATGTTGGATTCTGTAAATGTTCAATGCAGAGCGGGGATAGACTAGACGTCTTTGCTGATAAAGCATCCTACTAGTGTATGTACGATCAAAGGTTGGAACTCAAGTCTGTCTGACGGTACCATGTACTGACTTCTGTCCAAAATATTGGCGTTAAATATTAACACTCCAGGTGGTGGCATAGTGTATAAAATAACGGGTGTTTTTCATTGTGCAAGCTATATTTTTTTTTATTTTTTTTTTTATTTTGTTGACCATCCATGTCTTGATAAACCAATTACCAAGTCATCCATATAAAGTGTGAGGCCTAGCAAAGCAATTTTCTCATATTCTGTTATGATATGAAGAAACATTTCTATTAGCTTTAGTTATAGGATAACCCTTCAAAGTGCATGGTATACATGTAGTTGATCAATCTCACACGAAGCAAAAAAAAACCCGAACTCATCTCTGATGCTAATTCGCATAAGATCTAGAGTTTGTACATGCTTAAAGTGATAAGCTATAGAGGACATTTGAATGAGACTGACATAACAGTAATAAGCTATAGAGGACATTTTACTGATACTGACCTCACAGTAATAAGGTATAGAGGACATTTTACTGAGACAGGCCCTACAGTAAAAAGCTATAGAGGACACTTTACTAAGACAGACCTCACAGTAATAGGCTATAGAGGACATTTTACTGAGTCAGACCAAACAGTAATAAGCTATAGAGGACATTTTACTGAGACAGAAATAACAGTAATAAGCTATAGAGGACATTTTACTGAGACTGACATCACAGTAATAAGCTATAGAGGACACTTTACTGAGTCAGACCAAACAGTGAACTATAGAGGACATTTTACTGAGACAGACCAAACAGTTAACTATACAGGACATTTTACTGAGACAGAACTAACTGTTATAATCTATAGTGAACATTTTCCTGAGACAGAAATAACTGTTATAAGCTATAAAGAACAATTTACTGAGACAGAACTAACTGTTATAAGCTATAGAGAACATTTTACTGAGACTGACCTTACAGTAATAATCTATAGAGGACATTTTACTGAGACTGGCCTTACAGTGATAAGCTATAGATGACACTTTACTAAGACAGACCTCACAGTAATAAGCTATAGAGGACACTTTACTGAGACTGACCTCACAGTAATAAGCTATAGAGGACATTTTACTGAGACTGGCCTTACAGTAATAAGCTATAGTGGACATTTTACTGAGACAGAACTAACTGTTATAATCTATAGTGAACATTTTACTGAGACTGACCTAACAGTAATAAGCTATAGAGGACATTTTACTGAGACTGACCTAACAGTAATAAGCTATAGAGGACATTTTACTGAGACTGACCAAACAGTAATAAGCTATAGAGGACATTTTACTGAGACTGACCTCACAGTAATAAGCTATAGAGGACATTTTACTGAGACTGACATCACAGTAATAAGCTATAGAGGACATTTTACTGAGACAGACCAAACAGTAATAAGCTATAGAGGACATTTTACTGAGTCAGACCAAACAGTAAACTATAGAGGACATTTTACTGAGACCGACCAAACAGTAATAAGCTATAGAGGACATTTTACTGAGACAGACCAAACAGTAATAAGCTATAGAGGACATTTTACTGAGACAGACCAAACAGTAATAAGCTATAGAGGACATTTTACTGAGACAGACAACAGTAATAAGCTATAACAGAAGTAATAAGCTATAGGGACATTTTATGAGACAGACACACAGTAATAAGCTATAGAGGACATTTTATTGAGACAGACATCACAGTAATAAGCTATAGAGGACATTTTATTGAGACAGACATCACAGTAATAAGCTATAGAGGACATTTTACCAAGACAGACATCACAGTAATAAGCTATAGAGGACATTAAACTGAGACACACCTAACAGTAATAAGTTATAGAGGACATTTTACTGAGACACACCTAACAGTAATAAGCTATAGAGGACATTTAACTGAGACAAACCTAACAGTAATAAGCTATAGAGGACATTTTACTGAGACAGACCTAACAATAATAAGCTATAGAGGACATTTTACTGAGACAGGCCATATAGTAATAAGCTATAGATGACATTTAACTGAGACAAACCTAACAGTAATAAGCTATAGAGGACATTTTACTGAGACAGACCTAACAATAATAAGCTATAGAGGACATTTTACTGAGACAGGCCTTACAGTAATAAGCTATAGATGACACTTTACTGAGACAGGACTAACAGTAATAAGCTATAGAGGACATTTTACTGAGACACACCTAACAGTAATAAGCTATAGAGGACATTGTACTGAGACTGGCCTTACAGTAATAATCTATAGAGGACACTTTACTGAGACTGACCTAACAGTAATAAGCTATAGAGGACATTGTACTGAGACTGGCCTTACAGTAATAATCTATAGAGGACATTTTACTGAGACAGACCTAACAGTAATAAGCTATAGAGGACATTTTACTGAGACAGAAATAACAGTAATAAGCTATAGAGGACATTTTACTGAGACAGAACTAACTGTTATAAGCTATAAAGAACAATTTACTGAGACAGAACTAACTGTTATAAGCTATAGAGAACATTTTACTGAGACTGACCTAACAGTAATAAGCTATAGAGGACATTTTACTGAGACAGAACTAACTGTTATAAGCTATAAAGAACAATTTACTGAGACAGAACTAACTGTTATAAGCTATAGAGAACATTTTACTGAGACTGACCTTACAGTAATAATCTATAGAGGACACTTTACTGAGACTGACCTCACAGTAATAAGCTATAGAGGACATTTTACTGAGACTGGCCTTACAGTAATAAGCTATATAGTGGACATTTTACTGAGACAGAACTAACTGTTTTAATCTATAGTGAACATTTTACTGAGACTGACCTAACAGTAATAAGCTATAGAGGACATTTTACTGAGACCGACCAAACAGTAATAAGCTATAGAGGACATTTTACTGAGACTGACCTCACAGTAATAAGCTATAGAGGACACTTTACTGAGACAGACCAAACAGTAATAAGCTATAGAGGACATTTTACTGAGACCGACCAAACAGTAATAAGCTATAGAGGACATTTTACTGAGACAGACCAAACAGTAATAAGCTATATAGATCATTTTACTGAGACAGAACTAACAGTAATAAGCTATAGAGGACATTTTATTGTGACAGACATCACAGTAATAAGCTATAGAGGACATTTTACTGAGACAGACATCACAGTAATAAGCTATAAAGGACATTTTAGCAAGACAGACATCACAGTAATAAGCTATAGAGGACATTTTATTGAGACAGACATCACAGTAATAAGCTATAGAGGACATTTTACCAAGACAGACATCACAGTAATAAGCTATAGAGGACATTAAACTGAGACACACCTAACAGTAATAAGTTATAGAGGATATTTTACTGAGACACACCTAACAGTAATAAGCTATAGAGGACATTAAACTGAGACACACCTAACAGTAATAAGCTATAGAGGACATTTTACTGAGACACACCTAACAGTAATAAGCTATAGAGGAAATTTTACTGAGACAGGCCTTACAGTAATAAGCTATAGATGACACTTTACTGAGACAGGACTAACAGTAATAAGCTATAGAGGACATTTTACTGAGACACACCTAACAGTAATAAGCTATAGAGGACATTTTACTGAGACACACCTAACAGTAATAAGCTATAGAGGACATTGTACTGAGACTGGCCTTACAGTAATAATCTATAGAGGACACTTTACTGAGACTGTCCTCACAGTAATAAGCTATAGAGGACATTTTACTGAGACTGACCTCACAGTTATTAGCTAAAGAGGACATTTTACTGAGACTGACATCACAGTAATAAGCTATAGAGGACATTTTACTGAAACAGACCAAACAGTAATAAGCTATAGAGGACATTTTACTGAAACAGACCTTACAGTAATAAGCTATAGAGGACACGTTACTGAGACAGGACTAACAGTAATAAGCTATAGAGGACATTTTATTGAGACAGACCAAACAGTAATAAGCTATAGAGGACAATTTACTGAGACAGGACTAACAATAATAAGCTATAGAGGACATTTTACTGAGACAGACCAAACAGTAATGAGCTATAGAGGACATTTTACTGAGACTGACCTAACAGTAATAAGCTATAGAGGACATTTTACTGAGACTGACCTAACAGTAATAAGCTATAGAGGACATTTTACTGAGACTGACCATACAGTAATAAGCTATAGAGGACACTTTACTGAGACAGGACTAACAATAATAAGCTATAGAGGACATTTTACTGAGACAGACCAAACAGTAATAAGCTATAGAGGACATTTACTGAGACTGACCTTAGAGTAATAAGCTATAGAGGACACTTTACTGAGACAGGACTAACAGTAATAAGCTATAAAGGACACTTTACTGAGATAGACCTAACAATAATAAGCTATAGAGGACACTTTACCGAGATAGACCTAACAATAATAAGCTATAGAGGACATTTTACTGAGACTGACCTAACAGTTATAAGCTATAGAGGACATTTTACTGAGACTGGCCTTACAGTAATAAGCTATAGAGGACATTTTACTGAGACTGGCCTTACAGTAATAAGCTATAGAGGACATTTTACTGAGACTGGCCTTACAGTAATAAGCTATAGAGGACATTTTACTGAAACAGACTAAACAGTAAAAAGCTATAGAGGACATTTTACTGAGACACACCTAACAGTAATAAGCTATAGAAGACATTTTACTGAGACAGAAATAACAGTAATAAGCTAAAGAGGACATTTTACTGAGGCAGAAATAACAGTTACAAGCTATAGAGGACATTTAACTGAGACAGAACTAACTGTTACAAGCTATAGAGGACATTTAACTGAGACAGAACTAACTGTTATAAGCTATGAAGAACATTTTACTGAGACTGAACTAACAGTAATAATCTATAGAGAACATTTTACTGAGACTGACCTAATAATAATAATCTATAAAGTACATTTTACTGAGACAGGCCTTACAGTAAATAGCTATAGAGGACACTTTACTAAGACAGACCTCACGATAATAAGCTATAGATGACACTTTACTAAGACAGATCTCACAGTAATAAGCTATAGAGGACATTTTATTGAGACAGACATCACAGTAATAAGCTATAGAGGACATTTTACTGATACTGAACTCACAGTAATAAGATATAGAGGACATTTTACTGAGACAGACCAAACAGTAATAAGCTATAGAGGACATTTTACTGAGACTGACCTCACAGTAATAAGTTATAGAGGACATTTTACTGAGACCGACCAAACAGTAATAAGCTATAGAGGACATTTTACTGAGACTGACCTCACAGTAATAAGTTATAGAGGACATTTTACTGAGACTGACCTCACGATAATAAGCTATAGAGGACATTTTACTGAGACAGACCAAACAGTAATAAGCTATAGAGGACACTTTACTGAGACAGGACTAACAGTAATAAGCTATAGAGGACATTTTACTGAGACTGGCCTTATAGTCATAAGCTAAAGAGGACATTTTACTGAGACTGGCCTTATAGTCATAAGCTATAGAGGACATTGTACTGAGACTGGCCTTATAGTCATAAGCTATAGAGGACATTGTACTGAGACTGGCCTTACAGTAATAAGCTACAGAGGACATTTTACTGAGACAGAAATAACAGTAATAAGCTAAAGAGGACATTTTACTGAGACAGACCAAACAATAATAAGCTATAGAGGACACTTTACTGAGACAGGACTAACAGTAATAAGCTATAGAGGACATTTTACTGAGACTGGCCTTACAGTAATAAGCTATAGAGGACATTTTACTGAGACTGACCTCACAGTAATAAGCTATAGAGGACATTTTACTGAGACTGGCCTTACAGTAATAAGCTATAGAGGACATTTTACTGAGACTGGCCTTACAGAAATAAGCTATAGAGGACATTTTACTGAGACTGGCCTTACAGAAATAAGCTATAGAGGACACTTTACTGAGACAGGACTAACACTAATAAGCTATAGAGGACATTTTACTGAAACAGACCAAACAGTAAAAAGCTATAGAGGACATTTTACTGAGACACACCTAACAGTAATAAGCTATAGAAGACATTTTACTGAGACAGACCTTATAGTAATAAGCTATAGAGGACATTTTACTGAGACTGACCTCACAGTAATAAGCTATAGAGGACATTTTACTGAGACAGACCTCACAGTAATAAGGTATAGAGGACATTTTACTGAGACAGGCCCTACAGTAAAAAGCTATAGAGGACACTTTACTAAGACAGACCTCACAGTAATAAGCTATAGAGGACATTTTACTGAGACAGACCAAACAGTAATAAGCTATAGAGGACATATTACTGAGACTGACCTCACAGTAATAAGTTATAGAGGACATTTTACTGAGACAGACCAAACAGTAATAAGCTATAAAGGACATTTTACTGAGACTGACCTCACAGTAATAAGTTATAGAGGACATTTTACTGAGACAGACCAAACAGTAATAAGTATAGAGGACATTTTACTGAGACTGACATCACAGTAATAAGATATAGAGGACATTTTACTGAGACTGACCTCACAGTAATAAGCTATAGAGGACATTTTACTGAGACAGACCAAACAGTAATAAGCTATAGAGGACACTTTACTGAGACAGGACTAACAGTAATAAGCTATAGAGGACATTTTACTGAGAATGACCTCACTGTAATAAGCTATAGAGGACATTTTACTGCGACAGACCAAACAGTAATAAGCTATAGAGGACACTTTACTGAGACAGGACTAATAGTAATAAGCTATAGAGGACATTTTACTGAAACTGGCCTTACAGTAATAAGCTATAGAGGACATTTTACTGAGACAGACCTCACAGTAATAAGCTATAGAGGACATTTTACTGAGACAGGCCTTACAGTAAAAAGCTATAGAGGACACTTTACTAAGACAGACCTCACAGTAATAAGCTATAGAGGACATTTTACTGAGACAGACCAAACAGTAATAAGCTATAGAGGACATTTTACTGAGACTGACCTCACAGTAATAAGCTATAGAGGACATTGTACTGAGACAGACCAAACAGTAATTAGTATAGAGGACATTTTACTGAGACTGACATCACTGTAATAAGATATAGAGGACATTTTACTTCGTCAGAACTAACAGTAATAAGCTATAGAGGACATTGTACTGAGACAGACCAAACAGTAATAAGTATAGAGGACATTTTACTGAGACTGACATCACTGTAATAAGATATAGAGGACATTTTACTTCGTCAGAACTAACAGTAATAAGCTATAGAGGACATTTTACTGAGACTGACCTCACAGTCATAAATTATAGAGGACATTTTACTGAGACAGACCAAACAGTAATAAGCTATCGAGGACATTTTACTGAGACAGACCTAACAGAAAATAGCTATAGAGGACATTTTATTTTTTATTGAGACCGAACTAACAGTTATAAGCTATAGAGGACATTTTATTGAGACAGACATCACAGTAATAAGCTATAGAGGACATTTTATTGAGACAGACATCACAGTAATAAGCTATAGAGGACATTTTACTGAGATTGACCTCACAGTTATAAGCTATAGAGGACATTTACTGAGACTGACCTTACAGTAATAAGCTATAGAGGACATTTTACTGAGACTGACCTCACAGTAATAAGCTATATAGGACATTTTACTGAGACAGACCAAACAGTAATAAGCTATAGAGGACATTTTACTGAAACAGACCAAACAGTTATAAGCTATAGAGGACATTTTACTGAGACAGACCTAACAGTAATAAGCTACACAGAACATTTTACTGAGACAGGCCTAACTGTTATAAGCTAAAGAGGATATTTTATTGAGACTGACCTCACAGTAATAAGCTATAGAGGACATTTTACTGAGACTGACATCACAGTAATAAGCTATAGAGGACATTTTACTGATACTGACCTCACAGTAATAAGCTATAGAGGACACTTTACTGAGACAGACCAAACAGTAATAAGCTATAGAGGACATTTTACTGAGACTGACCTCACAGTAATAAGCTATATGGGACATTTTACTGACACTGACCTCACAGTAATAAGCTATAGAAGACATTTTACTGAGACAGAACTAACTGTTATAAGCTATAGAGGACATTTTATTGAGACAGACCTAACAGTAATAAGCTATAGGGGACATTTCACTGAGATAGACCTAATAGCGACATTTATCTTCAGCGAATAAAACTAATTACACATAATCTCGGAACCATATCTATGACTTAGTTACGTCTACTGTTATACACGATTCATTTTTCCATCATTTGTCTTATCTATATAAACTTTAGTTTTAAGTAAGTTCTAAATGCAACAATAATTCACAGTCCTAATAAATCATTTTGTATGGCATTATCCCAATCATTATCTTGCTGTACTTTAAATGTAAATTATGATATTAGATTAAATAGTATTATATGCATTGTCTCTCCAGGAAAACGCCTATACTGTTGGGCAGGCTGGGAATACGGAAAATATATATACATGGTAGCATCGGGGGAAGAAGAGGATCCTCAGTTCTGTATTGTAATCATCATTCATTTACTCTACATAATATGTATTGTTGTGGCATTTCGAATTTCCAAATATTTTGTTGACAAAAGGATGCTAAGTGTCAATAGTATAACTTCAGGCATAGTGTATCTTCTATTTTTTATGTAATGTTGTAGCATTCATCGCATTTCACCAGTATGATATTTTGAATTAAATATCATTAAAAATAATTGAACATATTCATAAAAACTAGACGGTTCTCACGCATCATACGAGTTAAGATGTGAGATTTATCATCTATATTCAATATGATTGATAACCTGGTATATGTATTATTAAGTATAACAATAGTATGAAGACTACTACATTTATAATAATGACTAATACGGTTAGTATAAAGACTATTACATTTATAATAATGACTAATACGGTTAGTATAAAGACTATTACATTTATAATAATGACTAATACGGTTAGTATAAAGACTACTACATTTATAATAATGACTAATACGGTTAGTATAAAGACTACTACATTTATAATAATGACTAATACGGTTAGTATAAAGACTATTACATTTATAATAATGACTAATACGGTTAGTATAAAGACTATTACATTGATAATAATGACTAATACGGTTAGTATAAAGACTACTACATCTATAATAATGACTACTACGGTTAGTATAAAGACTACTACATTTATAATAATGACTAATACGGTTAGTATAAAGACTATTACATTTATAATAATGACTAATACGGTTAGTATAAAGACTACTTCATTTATAATAATGACTAATACGGTTAGTATAAAGACTATTACATTTATAATAATGACTAATACGGTTAGTATAAAGACTACTACATTTATTATAATGACTAATACGGTTAGAATAAAGACTATCACATTTATAATAATGACTAATACGGTTAATATAAAGACTACTACATTTATAATAATGACTAATACGGTTAGTATAAAGACTATTACATTTATAATAATGACTAATACGGTTAGTATAAAGACTATTAAATTTATAATAATGACTAATTCGGTTAGTATAAAGACTATTACATTTATAATAATGACTAATAGGTTAGTATAAAGACTATTACATTTATAATAATGACTAATAGAGTTATAAAACAGAGTAATACAGTTACCATGAAGACTAATAAACTGTTTATTTTTGCGCAGAGATTACCAAAGAAACAAGAGGGAGAGTTCGTGGCCCTGGTATATTTTAGTGTTATTTGCCCTGTTGAAGACGATGGCCAACCCCCTACTGGCTTTGATTATTATGAACTTCACCTTGAGAGGACGGGTAAGGCAATATAGGATATGTAAATATAAAATGATTTATTATAATTGTTAGTTGAAACTCAATTTTTAAATAGTATTAGTAGCTAAACATATGCGATATTTGAAAATATGTATAATAAAGCGATATATTGTCGCGGATTACATATTTTCGTGAAATTTTGCCAGTAAGGTGGAACTGATATATATATATATATATATGTCGACAATAATGTTGTTCACAATATTAATGCATTGACTTTATTTGTTATAAGATTGCAAAAAGTAAATTATAAAAAAAAAAAGTTTTTCTATTTCCTTCAACGGAAAAGCATGTTCGAACACTACAGTATCTTATATATACTCAGTTTTATAATATTTCATTTATTTCCTTTAACAGATCCAAATGTTTGCGAGGATGAAAATACTGAAATGTGTGCAAAATTCCGTGAAAGAGGTGTCTGCGACAAGCCAAACAATAAATTTATCCAACACTGCAAAAAGAGCTGTAATATATGTGGTAAGTAATGTTCACACTATCTTAAATATATTTGTATCAACATTATACTTACACATTTGATGAATATTTATGAAAAAGAAAACCCTATGTTTCCAAAAATAAAAATGGCATGCTACAAATCTAAAGATTTCTTATCATAATTTTATAGATATTTGGATATTACAAATATACAACAAAACAATCCAGAATTATAGTTCTACACGTAAGTATGAGTACGTTACTGCGAGTTGCTTCCCTTTGAATGATACTTTTTGGATGATTTATTAAATCGTATTTGTTTCAGAGGACAGAAATGAATTATTGCAGATGCAGTGTCGGTTCGATGAAATTTTACATGGTCGCTGGGTACTATATGACAGAGGGAGAAACGAAGAAATCCATATAAATCACTCTGTGCTGGCATTTTCGCACTTCGGTTCTTTTCACTGCATGGAAAGAACGCACGAAGAACGAAAATATAAACTACTCTCAGTATTTGAAAATGGATGGTAATAATTTTTCTATTAACAAAAGTAGTTTAATGATAGATACGTTTTAATTTTATTATAATATCAAAAATATATAAAATTAATAACAAAATAGATAGATAGAAAGAAAATTGAAAAACAAAATAAACAGATAAAGCTTGATAGTAGCTTAAATGATATATACCATGTAAACTAATATTTAATAGCTCTTCGATATATCGACTCATATCTAGTGTGATTTAATTCCAGTGCCAAACGATATTCGTGTGTGGAACTTAATCGAAGAAACAACAACATTCTTCAATATAGAATAAGTAAGTATGAAAACAACTATGTGGATACCTTTCATCAAAATTTATTTTAACAAAGAAAACGATGACTACACCATTTCAATATTATTGACCAGAAAGTCAACGAGATAAGATAACAGGCATTGTTTTTCCGAGCAAGAATGTGGTTAACACAATTCAACGCATTCATGAACATTAACACATAATTTCATCTAATTGTAAATAAAGGGAGATAACTCCATTATGCTTGTTACTTTAACGACTATAAGCAGGTGATTTATTCCAGTGATTTAGTTTAGCTTCTGTAATACTAAAGCTTAAAAATGCAGGTTTAACAGTAAGATGACGTCATTCCATGATTGCATTGGGCAAATCGAAGACCGCTAACATACTGCATCAATGAAGAAGTCTGGGATTGTGAGATTAAACCATAGACATTCTTATATAATTAATTTTCTCTTTGTTTCTGGCTTTTTGATTGGCCTGTTCATTTTATTTCATTCCATGATGAAAAAAAAATCCGAGAATGGCGCAGAAACCCTACATTATCGTGACGTCACAATAGAAACATTGACGTTGCGTATCGATTTGGAAAAAATAATCCCTTGGAAAAAGTCAATGGAATCGTACGTGTAAACGTATTTCATTTTCTAAAATAGCCTGGAAAATTAATTATAAGCATTGAAGTCACTTTTTTTTAATTTCATCGGGGTATGAAATAAATTTTGTTTGCAGACTTTTGTGAGAATCCGCTACGCGGATTCACACAGTTTGCAAAAAAAAAAATCATACCCCGATGAAATTAAAAAATAGTGACTCCAATGCTTAAATGAAAAATAATACAAAATAACTATGAGACATTCTCTGAAAAGCTACATGGGCATTTCATTATACAGATTTTTAGTTTCTCTTGTAAGGAGCACGTGGCCTATTATATAGTGTATATTCCTTCTTCCTTTGTTACGGCTTTAATTGTTATCTCATTCAAATCTTATAATCAAAGCCAACATTTAGAGGAGGTTCGGATACAAGTTCCGAAAAAAATCAAATTCTAGGAGTAAAATCCGGTTTATGATATGTATATATAGATAAAGGACAAAATACCAGTATGCATTATACACTAATGACGTCATTATACGTCATTTTTTATATAAATCTATTTTAAAAATGTCGTTGTACGTATATTTTGAACATTTAATTTGAGCTTATCTTCATTACAACAATTTTAAAAGACATTCAATCTTTGAAATGATAAATCCTTTTCTTGCGGTAAATAACTAAATCTCTCGTCTAAATGCTGTTATATGAAAGAAACATTTTTTAATTTTCTGTTAAGGAAATATTTTTTCTTTTAAAAACATTATAAATAAAAAGATACAAATGAATCCTGTATCTACTGTTCATTTAGGTCAAAGTCTCCGTCATGACGAAGAATTTTCGGAGATGTGTCAATTCCATGACGACCCCTATCCTATATTGGATACTTATAGAAGTTCTGGAATGAAAAATCTAATATGTAAGTCACTGTTTTGTGGAAAGAAATTATCTTAAATACAATTATAGTACAGCAATTCAGATAAGAAAATGAATGTTCACTTCTTAGTCACTACACCGTAAGTGTTTGGATTAGATAAACATTAGTGACGTGTCAGTTTTATTGTTTCGTGAAATCATGCTAAAATCCAACATAATTATACCTTATATTGAAAAAGTCATTATCTTCTTATTAGCTGTTGTTTGAATATCATTAATTTTACAACTTTTATGACGACCGTTACTTTCTTATCATTTTATTTTACTTGTTGATATATTTACTACATGTGTCATATGTGTTCAATTATTAACTACCGTCTCATTTTAGCATTATACAACATAATTTATAATTACATGTAAATTGTCACATCATACATATTTTTTAGATATTTTGTGTACTCCTTCTTTGCATATTACAAAGTAATATGGTTAGTTATCGATTGTTACGTCATTTTTGTGAGCGCTATTCACGTCGTTTTCTCCAAGAAATATGACCTTAAGCTCGCAAACACATTACCTCAGAATCAATACATACCCGCAAGGGCAGATAACTCTATAATATGCAAATACAGAATACTGCTAATTAGTAATTATTCTTTTCTAATTTCCTTTCCCTTTTACCAGTGAAAGGTCGCCTATGGGACCAGTTTTGTGGACTTAGAAGCACTATACCATTTAACGGGACCTTTCATGGCCAGGAGTGTTCCGGTAATATATCTGACTGGGACGAACAGGGCTGTGTTCCGAGAGGCACGCTAAAAATAAGTGCAGATAATTGTCTCCCCTTATTAGCCTCTAAGCGAAAACGTAAGTTGAGAAATATTCATATTGTTAATGATGTATATCTCTGTTCACATCTAAATGCCATGGTAAAATACATTTGCTGAAAACAAACAATTATTTTCACTAATTTAACTAAAATACTAAGTAGTGTGACACATTTAAAAAGGCCAGAAAAAAGTTATCATAATGTCTATGGCTGTAGGTAAAACTTAAATAATCACTCATGATATACAAAAATAGACAAGAAAGGAAAATCCATTAAGATGGTCCAAGATAGATATAGAATCCGAGATATTTTGGAATATTTCCAATGTCTAAATGAATGCTTAAAATCTGACGAAACAACTTTCCTTATTATGTGTTTTATTGTTTATTGCTTTTGTTGTTGCTATTTCTAACTTCAAAGAGATTACACAAATGATAGAGGTACATTGAACAATAATAATTGTTTAAAGAAACAGTTATCTAGAAGTGGAAAGACAAAGGCTATAACTTTGGTTCAAAATTTAGCGTGACAGCTCTGTCCTGTAAAGTATTAGGGATAATATATGTTCTTTTACACTAACAATGTGATCATCTAACAAAATTGCTATGGCAGTGGGAAGAAACAAAATAATTAAGCCTAATTTACACAAAATATATAACTTATTTCCATAGACTATACAAGTGGCAATATTTTTATCAGACATATTAAAAAAATAAAACAAAATATAAATTTTATTTTACTTTGTTGGTATATGAAAAAGGTTCAACCCTTAAAGTGCTAAAAGCGCTAATTTACATAAAGGTATCGTATATGAATTATATTTAATTTTGTTTTTAAACAGAGTACCAGTGCCTTCTGTATTTAAATGACCAAGTAGGACTGTTTGACCATCTCCTGATAACACGGTCAATGGATGGGCGTAATGAGTTCAACTGTTGGGTAGGAAATATACATTGACGATTATTTATGTTCCGTCGAAGTATATTCCATATCGATAAACAGTGAAAATGATAAAGCAATGTCCTTTTTATTTCCTTTCAAATATAAACTGGCCATATATCAATCCGTAAGATTGTTTAACCTTCAAACAAAAAAGGTACATGTAATGAGAATAACTAAGGCAGACATATAATGCAAAATATACTTTATTGTTTCTACCATTTGCTAGTTTTTTTCAGTTTTGATAATTTCGCAGGGTCAGAGAGAACGACATTATCATGCATTTTAAAAGCTTCACCATGTGAAATACTACATGTTTTAGCCAATGTTTGTTTTATAGATTTGAGTATTGGCAAAATAAATACATGACATCAAGGTATGGATATGGTTTAATAAGAAGATATTCCATGGAAATCTTAAAAATAATCTATGATGGAACAATGATGACGTTATGCTATTTTACATTTTAAAAATGTTGCCCTCCGATAATGATCAAATCTTTGCTCGTAGGTAATATCAACATATTCGGGACCAGAATATACTTATCCATACCGGGTAGTATACCAAATGCCGACACCCCAATGTTCGTCCTTCTCAAACGTCTACGTACATGTGGACAGACGACCCAAGGCCTCCCTACAGCTTATAGATGGTGTGTATCAAGAGGGATCAGTACAGCAAGTTACTTATGTTAGCCTGACTCTGTCAGATCGTCCAGTTCGTCTACTGCTTTTAACTCACTGCAATCAAAGACAACATAGTTAACAATTAACGATATTGAGTTGTATTGGTTGGCATATTAGTATTGATATTGCTTTATATCTCTATTCAGTAGTATACATGAGAACCACATTGACGGAGTCAATGCAGATAAACGAAATGCAGGCAACTACATATAATATCAATGATAGCATATTACATGGTACAGAAACACAACTGTATACCTTGTAACTATTGTGTTTTGATTATGTCATAAAACATTATTAGGAATATAATCATGCATTCCATGCCATTTAAGTTGTTGTTAAATAAAAGAAGTTGAGAAATTCAAAAACTACATTGCTATGCCTGTGAACGGACGTGGAATGTGAAAAACTGCACAATCAATCTTCTTTTCTATTCACTATTCCGTCTTTGCATATTACAGAGTTAGCTCCCTTGCGGGTAGGTATCGATTGTTACGTCATTGTTTTGTGAGCGCAATTCACGTCGTTTTCCCCGAAAAGTATTACTTTACGCTCGCAAACACATGACGTCACAATCAATACCTACCCACAAGTGCAGATAACTCTGTTATATGCAAATTCGGAATACGTTTATCTAGTCTAAATGGCAAATAGTATGTACTGGGTAGATAACAAATTAATGTCTAGATAAACATTTTACTAAAGAAACTATTTTTGGTTTTCATAAAATAGGATAATGAACAATGTACATGTATAATAATCGCTTTTTCACAAAGGTTAAACCACGATATCCTCCCATTTAATCTACAGACAATGTTCGTAATGTTTACGATTGCTTTAATGGTTATCATTGATAATTACAAGAAAAATTCGATGCCAAAAACATGCTTTAAAGAATGAATACTTTATTTTTTTCAGATCGTATGTCGCGAAGATGTATACCGTCAGAAAGGGAAACAAAAATCAGTCAGGAACAAGAGAATCAAAATATATCCGACGTAGAATCAACCACTTTGGATGACGAGAAACGCGAGATGTACAGTATACAACAAGGGGACAATATCGATGAGACAATTATTTCAGTAGCCGGATTAGAAAATAAAAAAGCAAGTCTGTTGAATGGCGCTGCAACAATACAATTGACTTTTATTGACGTTTTCATTAAAGTTTTAATATGTGGAACAATGGTTATGATCAGTTTATGACACATCATGTTGTGAAAATAATGATTATATATTACATGTTCTTATGTACGCACATGAACAAGTATGATTTAAGGATATCATATTTCAGAAAAATGCATATAATGCCTGTCTGCATTGTATGAGGAATGTTTTAGAAACAAGCTCATTGACTTTTACATTATGTTTTCGATAAATTAATTATTAATCAAATGACCACGCAATTTTGACACAATCATGCCTACTGTTATGAATTATCATGATTACATTTATCAGATAAATATCATTGTTCAAGTAAAATACAAAAAAGGAATCCTATGTATTTGAGTCAGAGGAGAATGAAATGGCAAGAATAACATGCATTAACCAATGAACGTAACTGATTATCGACTCATTGTGAATATCAAAATAAACCTTACACTTGTGGGTATTTTATATAGACAAAATGCAATACTTTTTGTGAATAGATACATGAATGACTGCCAAACATATTGACTTTACACTATTGGGATTTTTCTGGACAAATGCGAATTATCTATAAACTTACATATTATTGTATTTTGGTGGAAGTTTTTTACTGTTTTTTTAATAAAAAAGGCATGCTATATTGTACCAAATTTTGATATAATCAACAAATGGAAGACCCATTTTAACGACTATTCCTTAACTAAAAAAAACCTTTACTTTAAATTCCCTATTTTAAAGCATTGCAAAAATTAAGAGAGAGTTTTATATTCAGAGTGTAAGGGATTTCGTTTAGTTAAGGAATGATTGTGAAACTGGTCATTTCCTCTAGAAAAAAAACTAGAGTACCATGAGATTTTATTTTCAGATTTTAGATTGTTAATACCATACAAGAATATACTGTAGTACTGTAACAGGTAAAATACTGTATATTTGTTACTAAATAATTACATGCAATATCTAGTAATCATATACTGATAGATGCGAACTACATTGTATATTAGCTGCTGGTAACTACAATTACTATTGTTAAGTCAAGTCATTTGTTCAAATAGTATGCCAAAATCTTATTTAGAAAATGCAATATACACAAAATCAATATTATGAATTACTTTTGATTTACCTAATACGAAACTGAATATAAAACATCGGACAGACTGATACGAGCATAAGCACGTAGTCAATAGAATCGATGCAAGATATAGAGACTTCTGGCGAGGAAAGGATTTCAGCAATTTGTAGTATAGATAGAATTTAGTACTCAACTGTGATTTGAAATAAGGCTTCCATGATTGTTTTACCATATTTTAAAATGTACCATTGATTATGAAGAAAATTGTTGAACTACTTTAATGATTATGTACATTTAGGCTACATAAATGTTATTCTCGATAACGCATCCACTTAGGAAGTTAAAATTCCAAGCAGTAAGTCATAAACAAGACTTATTCATAGTTATAATTTATGATTTTATTATTAAAATGAATTTTCTTTATGAAAAGAGAAATAAAGAATATTTCTTATATACATGGTATGATATGTATCACCGCAAGCTACTGGCAAAGTGGTTATAATTGCAAACACACTGTACATAATCATAATGCAGTGCATTTGTGTTTTTACCACAAATATCTTATCAGATTTATATTTTGTGTCTGTGTGAATGCAAAGAACTCTAAGAGAATTATCAATATGCTGTGCTCTGTTTCTGATCAGTAATCGTTAACAATTTGCTTAATACAAAGGCGATCGATAGAAGATGGGGTCGTCCATGCATACGAGCGTAATACACTCATTTATCGTGCGTTATCAAAGTTGTTATATTTACAAATAGAAGTACTTTGTACGTGAATTATAATTATTTTCGTATGTAATTGTTGTACCTGTAATTGACAATTACTTTGTAATTGTAAGAATTGTAAGAATATGTAAATATGTCTAAGCCCCTTTTGTGTTTGATAGTTATAGTTTTTAAACATACGTGCTGTATTTCATAACAGAATTTTGTATTTAATTTTGAGAGTATGACAATCGATGATATCTGCTAAAGAGTTTATGTACTGTCTTATGAGCAAGTCACTAGTATATAAAATAATGTTCATATTCAGAAATGTGATCTGCCTTAACTGTCAAACAATATTAAGCGACCTTAGTAGATCAATCTTGTAAAGGTGTATGTGTTTGTTATTGTATATGTAATTGTAATTAGTATGTGTAAATATATATGTTTACTATTGTTCCGTTATCTAGTAAATATGTGTATCATAGATAGTCGTATCAACACTTGCATATTTTAAGAATTCATAACATAAGTGAGCGTGAAAAAAAATATATTAAATTGTGACGCCGTGGAGAAGTTGAGAAGTGAAAGCTACTACAAATAAAATACATTGCTATTCAAGTACATGAATGGATAAGAGAGAAATACATAGCGATCAACATTGATTTTCTATTGATAAACCATCATTCATTTATGTTGCATATTCATCGAGGCAGTTGTCTAATTAAAACGCATTAAAGGTGTTTATATCTAATGCATATTAGGTTATAGTTTTTTTCAAATTCTGTTTTTGTGTTTTTGTTCTTGCTATGTTTATCCTCGCGAAATCCCCCCACCCAATAAACACTAGGATGATTTACATTGTAATATAATAGCGCTCCAGCAAATTGAAAATGAGTCCGTGTCAATTTTAGATGTACTCTGATTTTCCAAAATTCTCACTGGCTAATTGATTGCCATGGTTTTATGCACATTTTTTATAACAGTATTGAGTCAATTTCTGTTGAAATCTCACATTCGGGTCGACATCACATTCGGGTCGATGTCACAATCAGGCAAAATAATCAAGCCATCGTTTTTTTCTTGTAATTCAGATACATAGCAAGAATGGCATGTTATAGAAATATATACAGTATAACTTATATTAAAGCTTACTTTAAGCTAAAATATTGACCTCGAATGGGACCCTTCATAATTATTATATGCTCTCAAAACAACTCGAATTATATCGCCGGTATGCCTATCACTTTAATAATTTGTTTGCATTGAAAACGCCATTGTACATATAAAATTGATGTTGTCTTATTTAACTTTGACGAATCTTAATTTGAATTTTGAATTTATTTTTGTATTCATTTTCTCCGGGGTTTTCCATTCTTTTACTTTGATTTGATATGCTTCATTCAATTTCATTAGTATGAAGTTTGGGGTTATATCTGCATATGCAAAATGAATTTAACGTTTTCGCAGGAAATTTATAAAAGGCACAGAACTAGTAAATAGCATTATTCTAAATGTCTTTTGGGTGGATGAAGTCATAGACAAGAAAACGAATGGACATTCTTTTTCATAGCCTCATCCCGTCTATGAAAACTGTCCTTCCGATTTCTCTCAATGACTTCTAATTAACGAAATTAAGTGAAACATATCAAACTGGATTATAAACTTTTTAAAACATATTTAGAATAATGATTAAATAGTATTTATATGTACTTTGTTTGTGGTAAAGAACCCTCCGTTGTTTTCATATTTTTTCTTTATTTTTTTTTTATCTGAAACTGATCATGATTGAGTTCTATAATATTGTACATAGTACTATATTTGTATTGTTTTATGTCCATCCTCATCAACGAAGATCTGTATGCATGTGTAAAGTATATGTTTAATTATTAATGTAAATCGTGCTTTATCATTTCAAAAGTGAACATCAAAGCCTATAAAGCTTCATTTGGTATATAGTAGATTATGTATATATATTAACAATAACATAACATAATTTCATCGACGTTTATATAACGTTAAGTGAATTGAACATATAGATTTTTTCATATGTATCAACATTGACCAAATATAATCTTGCGATACATAGAAATATAAAATGGTCAATATATCGTATTGTGTCTGACGTAATTGCATTCTGCAGAAACAGCTTGTTAAATGTTAATTTCCGTTATCTTTTTTAATTATTATTTTATGTTTCATGTGACATACATAATTGACAATGACAAAGAATTATTGAAAGCCATGTGAGTCTGATCATGACATTTATGTACAATGAATCAGCTGGTTATTGTTATAATGTGATGTATAAATTAATAGATTACCAATCATTGCGTTTGTTATGATTAATTTATTAGTTAATCTGCCGTTTACCAACTGGACTTCATTTGTACATTTGACGTACAAGTGCGTGGACATTGGCAATTTCGCTTCCATTTGATGTCTTTCTCATAGGAAATGTCAAGTTGATTCAGCTCTATTGAAAACGAACAAAAATATCCCTGTTGACTCCTCTCTCATGAAAAAAAGAACAAGCTACTACGACAAGCAAACCTATATATTAGAGTAATCAAATTCATGTCTATTTTGGAAAGCTTCAGGTTTCTTTGTAAATCACACTATGGCTTTATGTATGGAATGTCAGTTATTATTTCCTAATTTACTAGCAAAATATAAAGTGAAAATATATTGAATCTTAATGAAAAGATAAATAAAATGCATTAATTAAAAAGTGTCTATCTGTTCACTTGAATATAAAGGTTTCTATTGCTAAACTCTCTTTCATCAAATAAAGGATATGTCCTTTTTGGAATACATTTCGTGTGGTGATGCCGTGTGTCTTGATTTCAAAGTATTCTTTTTTATTCATTTGTTACAGTGGAGCGTTTGCCCATTTTACGATGCTATCTCAGAAAATGCTCTGCCATAGACACCAAACAGCATACCAAAAGCGGACCCATCAAGTCATTTTATACCGAAAATTAACCGGAGCAAACACTACTTCTCAGTGTAGGAACAATACTCAGAGCCTTACCATACACTAATAAAAGTCACGTTTTGAAGGCAGAAACTTAAAGAAAATATTATTTTATTCTAGCAACACATGATGTATACCTTTTAATTTCTTATTTATGTCTCGGGCATCATTTTCAAGTGAATTTATTCTTTCTAGATGACACAACAGTCATATATGCAAACTTGTCCACGCCTGTCTATATTTATATATTACATTTTAGTATGTATAATATTTCATATTTTGCCATATTTGCTCTATTTTCTGACACATGTAACGCAGGCCCATATAAAACACCAGTATATACTTATTGCTGAGGAATAGTGCGCATGTGTAGTATAAGTATTATAACGTGTATTGCTTGTAGACATATGCAAATTATATTTCTGCCGCATACGATTTTCAAAGGAAACTGTTGAACTAGGTTTTGTTAGTTAATAGCGTGTGAGAAAATATAAAGATATCATGAGCGATATCCGTACATTATGCTAATAAAGATGCCGATGGCGATGCTCAAGAGGTATCAAGCTATGGTTTAAATAGGAATCGTAATGAATGTATTTCTTAGTAGGCAAGTCCACGCAGTCGCAGAACGATGGATTTTCTACCACTGGTATGTACATATGGTTATATATACAGTGAATAGAATAAGTGAAACCATAATGTTATATCTTTATATTCTTAGTGTTTTACACATTTCATTTCATTATTTTAGTCTAACAGTTGCATCACGATCGCTTTCAACTTTCACCATTTAAGAATTGGTTCACATATTAACCTAACCTTGTCTTCACATGAAGCAGGGAAATATGTTTGTGTCCAGAAACATAATCATCATTTTGTAAAACTTTTACAAAACATCTAACGTATATGCATAATATTAAGTGTTCACAGGTAGTTTCTTTTAAGGTTTGGAAGCTTTCAAATTATTCAATGTTTAGAAATGTTTGTCATTACCCTAGAGCACGATGAGTACATAAAAATGTAATACAAACAAACTAGACTCAAAACAAGACGCCACACATACATCACAACATATACACATAAAGCCGCCTTTGAAAGACTTGGCTGTTAATAGGACTTTCTAACCAATCAATCATCAATAATAACATAGTGTATAAGATTGGTTTTATTTGTTATATCTCAAATGTACTCGGAAAATAACGAAGATTTCTCCACAAGCGGTATTCGATTTTACGCAAGATACTAATGTACGACCAAGTGTAAACTACAGCTGACATTAGCTTTTCATATCTTTCATGTACATAACAATGAAATTAAATACCAATCAAAAACATATAACATCGAGAACGATTTGTTGATGTTTTGGGACTTGCATAATGGTGTCCTTACAATTATGTTATTAGCTTTGATAAACGTTTCTTAAATTACCTACCAATCCAAAATATATAACATCGAGAACGATTTGTTGATGTTTTGGGACTTGCATAATGGTGTCCTTACAATTATGTTATTAGCTTTGATAAACGTTTTTCCATGATGTCATTATCTCGTTATAAGGTCTTGCTAGGAATTCTAGCAATCTGTGATAGTGCTAGAGCAGCCTATGGCGATGTAGATGAGCACGATATCAAGTATGGCCCATACGAAGACCCACCAAAAGATGATGGCGGAGATATACCACCGACAACACATGAATGTGAACACTTGTATGTCGATACACAACCAATGAAATGCTCGGATTTCATCACAGAGATTCCTAGGTCATCTGAATTCCTGTGTTTTGTGTAAGATTTTTATTTAACGTTTTTTGCTCTTGCGATTTGCTTTGCATGTTATGTTACTAAATCTATGTTGATCGCTCATAATCTAAAATATAGCATAGTTTTGAAGTGAAAATCTACCTTAATTTTATGAAATGTGTATTACTGAAAAATGTGTTTTTGCAACTTATGCCAGTACCGTCATAGCAGAATCGAAGACATATCATTATAGACAAAACATCTGACAAAGCTTAGCTTATAGATTTGTTTGACGATCATTAAAAAATTAACGCCTATCTTGAAAGTGTACAGCGTATACTTGATTTTAACACAGTTCAGCAAACTAACAATTTATCGAAATCGACCTTCAGTACCTCTATGCGAAAATTATAAGATTTTGTCATGTGTGGATATGCAGATTAGGGATGTTCTACCAAAGTATCACACAATGTAGGGTTGCTAAACATTTTGTGGTCCCGAAGGTTAAATATCCCTATCCTTCATATCTATACAATAATGAAGTGATACTTTTCTCTTACTCGACGTTATTTTTTTCCAATTTTATAACTATGATTGCTCACAATTTTGAAAAATATGTTCGAAGAAAACAGCAACTGCAAGTCAGTTCTCCATAAATAATAGTCCAAACTCAAGTTTTTAGTTTCATGATTCAATTTAAAACTGATGACACAATTTCCAAATAACAGCAGACATGTACGAGAATGTTTAACAGATATAGAACTCACCAATTTCGTATGAAACAAACAGAATATTAACTGTGTTTCTCTCATACCTACACGTGTAATACTGACTGGTCCAATAGTCTGGTCTACACTCATGTCGTCGCCTAAAGCTGTTTTGCATTCCTACCCATGCAATAAAGCCTCGTGACGTCACAGCGTCAATAAAATTATTATTTTCTCGGTATAATTTAAACATATTTTTTCAGACACTAGACTTGATTTACGTTAAAAGATACAAAAATTTGCGTTGAAAATATGCACAATTTTTATGTATGTGGAATTGATTTGCATTCGCGTTTTTTCCGAATTTATTTTAGAATAGCGGAAATAATAGTAGTAAAATTGCAATAAAACGTCGAGATATGAGAGAAAAATACTCTTTCATATGTGCAAGCCTCGGGTTTTACAACATTTGTGACCCTCGTGTAGAAAATCCCCACCCTTATATCCAAATATGAGTCTTCTGATATACCTCCAAGGCAGTAAACCTATAACAACACCAGGGGGATTTTATATAAATAGCGAGAGGTTCAAGATCAAGGCGTTATACATTGTCTGTCTGTAGTACTGGTTAGTTCAATTTTCTTTTTGTTTGATATGATTGCGTTAGCGTAATTCCGCATTCGAATTACACATTGAAAGATATATCTCAAATTGAATCTAATGATATAGATCATTTTTTTTGTTATTTGGTATATAGATCTGTTTATAATAAGACTATAATTTGTTAATATTATGCCTCTATTTTATATATTGATTATGAAGGTTTTGATCCCGTACTATGATTTCGAACTTAACATATTAAAACGCATATTGTGTTTGTTTCATTATTTTAGAGATGCCGCCCATTACTTGTTGTACTCCGAAGACTATTATTTTTTACTGTACGAACTGAAGCAAATCCCAAAACCTAAATCGATTCCAGAACCAGAGGGGTATGTATTTGTTTTAATCATGATGACGTTTTCCCCAAATAAATGGGAATAAATAGTAACCTTGCCATAATTTAAAGCTTTCCAAAAATCAATATGATATGAATATCAGTTCTTTACATTATTAAAAGCCAAAAGATGTTTTAACTAATATACGTAACGTTTTTCAAATGTAGATGATTCTTTAAAACATATGAAAATGATTGGAAAAAAATTACATGCAAATTCGTAATAAACTAGAAAACTTATTTATATAGTTAACCATATACCATAACTATCAATAAAATAAAAGATGTTATTGTAAAATACCGGTAGCACATTCTGTATTGTAAAAATACAATAAAAGACGGACAAATCTGACATATTATTGTGCATTCGAAGAAATCTAATGTTGACAAAAATATGTATGTTTATTATATTGATCTCGTTACAGAACGGCGCGTGAATGCAGGACAAAAAGTAAACAGTTATTAGGGTACTGGGGGGACTACGGGCTGTTCTGCTGGATAGTATGGTCAGCCAGACAAGATGTGCGGTGTGCAGCCTGCGAAAAGTAAGTCACTGTAACTCAATATTTGATTTTCTACTTCTTAAAAAAACCGCTCTCATAGAAATTAATGACACATTGAATTGAAAAGAAATGGTTTGTTGAACCGGAAAACGGTTGATCTGTTGCTTACTGGTGTACAAACTGCATTTGTTGTTCAATAGTTCCTCAAGTATCCTAAGTATTTTAAAACATTGTAATGGGCCAAAAATGTCTAGATGTCAATATTCTTTTCATTTGTCATAAAAACGTCATGCACAAATATTTACTGGCTTTTACATTAATATAATTGCATAAACTGTATATACTTTCCAACGCGACGAAAATATTTATAAATGATCGTAAATGTTTGTAAATGAAAGCTATATTATAAGGTCATGTTTACACAATTTCTTATTTGTTTTAATTTGTTTGTTTCAGTGAATACTGCTGCCGGGAATATAATAAGTCCGATAGTACACATTTGCTACCCCCTACAAGTCGCTGCCGACCGGGTGGATATACCTTACAAAAATTCATTGTGTATTGCGCAAATATCAATTATCCTTACGAAGGTGACTTCCATATGAAATACACGTACCTACCGTCCTGCTGTGAATGTAAAACTAACATATGTGTGGAAGACAAACACAAAATAACACTGTAACGGACGCTTGAACAACTGATAAGGCCAGAGCCAATTTATCTAAATAGTCCTGTTAAATAATAATTCAATTTTGATTGAAAAGAGCATTTTCATTGACTTATAAATTTACTTTATGGGCTTATAAAGGAAAAACATGGCGTCACCGTATGTAACGTTCCTTCCAACCGATTGATATTACGGCGTAAAGATTCACAAAAAATGAATTTGGAATTTTGAAGATATTAATTTGCATATATATGTTATGTGGTTGAGATATAAACATCAAAATGAACTTTCATCATAAATGGCTACCTGAAATAAATATATATATGTATATCTAGATATATTTAAAAATGAAACGCATTTTCATTAAGTTTAAGCATAATAATTCGCTTGTGTTTACTATTTTAACCAGTTTTACATGAAAATAATGAGCCCCTGTTCACAATATATTTCGACAACATACAACTGACAAAACAATAAAGGCATAGACAAATAAAACGATCTGTAGTTATCCTTTAGTGTAAATGGTTTTGGACTTTCCCGATATCACAGAAGACGGGCCTTATCAGACTGTTCATACAGTATAACCCGACCCTGTTTCATGGACATGGCTTACGGATCTTGAATAATGATATTGAACTTAACGTATGGATATTTCAAAGCTGGACAAACAATTTATTGACATTATACATTTTGTTTCAAATAAAAACTATATGTAAAAAAATATATTTGTTTTTTTTCTCATTTTATTTGTTTATTTAAAAAAAGTAGAATTTGCAAATATCTGATACCGTAGAGCCAGATATTTTCGCGGGCATGGTATGTGGACAATGATTGCGAACATTTGATCTGCGAAATATTGAGAATGGTTGAATATATTCTTGAATCCATATCGAGGAAAATTTAAAATCACTTTAATTGGATTTTCTCGTTTTTAAATGAAATCGCGAAAATATTGGTGCGTGAAAATAATAGGCTATAAGGTTTAATAGGAATTGAAATCAAATACACTTGGAGTCATGATTAGATAAAAACGAACTAGGTTTAAGGATAATAAAGATACCATGTAGACTAATAATTAGAAAAAAACAAGCATGGAATTAACTAATTTTTTTTTAATAAACATGGACTGAATAATAAACATTTATAGCGATTCCCTGTAACATGAGTGTTTTTTCGGTATTGTTAGAATGACTGGTGTAATATGACATTACAATTTTAGCAATCGGATACAGTAAAACACGTAAATAACGCACATTCTTAAACAAGGTCATGGTTATAACGCAGTGTGTTTCATTCCACATCAATGTTCATGTAAGTAAAAGGGACGACTGCTTTGTCCTCTGTTAGTATAATGTCTTCGGGCGAGACTGATCTTTGTAAGCGGGAACAATTAATATATGTTCTATAGAAATGCATTCAAACAAACAGAATTATTATGAGACAAATCAAGATGGCTGCCAATCTAAGCATACTAGAGTAGTGCCACATTATAGATGACTTTTTACCACGTGCTGTCCAACCAATTAGTGTATATAATCCAGTACCTATCAATTCTTCAGCCAGAAACAACAGACCAAAAAGAAGTTTTTTTGTGATTTTTCATTTCAAACTGGTCTAACATCGAATTGTAAAGACACATTCGAATCAGCAGGAATATATACAATCATACTCAGGAGAATGTAAGCGAACCACTGACAGATATCTATCTTTTCGGCCGCCATCTTTGTTCTACAATGGGAGTTGATGTCTCTGGTTTAAGGGTGGTATGAGTATTTTGTTCCGAGCACATGCTCTAGCGTTCTGTTCTTGTTATTAGGGTATTAAGATATCAATCACGTGTTGGAGTAATCCAATAATATTAGACGTTGATAGTTACAATCTTCTGATGGGCAATACCGAACAACCAAGAACATTGTTCACTCTCTAGGACTAGGCCGCACACAGCTCTTGCTTGAGCTAAAAAAACACTACAGGTAAACTATCACGTGACGTATTATGGATTTCGCATGTCGAAAATAGAATGCCACTGGTAGTCTATTTCATAGTTCGCATAATAAACACCAAATATCCCTTGGTACACGTGTTCGTTGGAAAAATTAAAGTGTAATAATTATAATTACTAATTCATAATGACGCCTTACCTGGGTTGACGTGACACAATGTATCCAATATATACGAGATATGAAGAGTGCATCATCTATTTTAAAGACAGCTTTTGAATTATTTTAATCATTTTATTTGTTAGTTATTTATTGCATGTTAAAACAAAAATGATAGACAGGCATGGTAACGATTTGAAAACTGAACCTTCAGTGACATGACTCCACGTATCAACCATCTGAGCTTTACAGACTTCATGCTTCGGTTTCTTCTGACACGGAACTAAAATATTTGATAAATCATATTTTTTTTCTCATTTTTCGACACGAGCGCATCGGAGGACTACGTTTTAGGAATAGGATTAAAGTTTTATTTTACTACACTGAATAAAATGAGCCATAGTAAAGTTGGTCCTTTAACTGCGCTCTATGTAAAAATAGTATTTTAAAACGAGCAAACACCAACCAAAAGTCGCAATTTGCACGACGATGTTACTTTGTGGTCATTTAATGCATTATCTACTGCTATTAACACTCCTTTTCCCCCAAATAAGAGCATTTATTCGTATTCAGAAACTTTATATTTTTAATTTTTATTTTTGGATTTTGAAAACGGTCACCTTTAGGTCAAAACGGGCCAATATACACCATAACTCAATAAAAAAAAAGTAAAAAAGAACCCAAACATATTGAACGCGTTTAATAATTTGATACATCATTATCATTATGCGAATGTCATACATAGGATTTTATCTATGCAGAAATCATGCACATACAATGTATTGGAACTGACTGAAAATTGTAATGAACACAACCAAATCGCATATTGTACTATTTTCAAACATATCTAAGGTTGACAATTTCAATGCAGATACATATGGAAACATTTTCAAAATAAACATTCAGATTGTTAAATATATGTATTCCGATCACGTTTATCTTTTCTTATATCAAATATTAAATCAAACCATAAATCATCATACAAAGTACATAAACAGTTAATCCGACACAGTATGTAGCCGTTTTTTGTATGAAATATATTAACTCAAATTGATGTACGATCAGAATGCATTCTTTAGAATAGTTATCATTTTATCTTAATTTGATCAATTTAATACATGATCGGTAATATTGATGGTCGTTGTCAACAGCGTATTTGTATACATGTATAGTGGTTTGTATTAAGGCAACAAGATATGCTGTTACAAATAATTCTCATTACATATCTATTATCATACTTAAACAGGAATTACTAAGGCATATTTCCATTCTAATTTCAGTTTCCTGTTTGATCTATTTTAATCCAGATGGGAAATATCAGACTATGAACTCCCATCTGGTCAAGCATATGAATACTTAACGTGTCCGTCGCGTCACTGACAATGCTTGTGATGTATACTGACGCCTATACATAACGGTCAGATAGTTAAAAAGTAATTTTAAAGTTGTTAGGTCTTTAAATTCCAATAGTATGATCGTGCTGCCCAATAGCACTTATTGAAAAATACCATGGCACATGTACAGTTTCCATTTGTTTATTTGCATACACCAGCGCATGAGATTCAAAAAACATACACGTAAAGTATTGAATATTAATGATCGTAATGGAAATATAAGTAATAAACTGTTACCAGATAGGACATACAGTTGATGTGAAGCCCAACCGTGAAAATATAAATATTCATGTTAGGGCCCACTTCTATTTATCTTCCTTCTAGATGGACCAGTTGTACGTCCAATCTGGTAACGATTTATTGCTGAAATATAATTTAAATATTGACACATGTATAGCTGTCGCTAATACTCAATAGAGCGGCTTGTAGTTTGTCAACGCAATATGAAATTTAATAATCAAAAATGTATTTTGTCAACAGCATATGTGATATGTATTTCGGAACAATGCTATAGCTAGACAAAAATATTGTTACCGACATATAAGTCTGTATTCAGTCACTTAAATATGTAGATTTTATGTAATCATCATCATATATATTTTAGCCTGGGCATTAAGATAAGTGATATATATTCAATTACCAAGATATCCCGCAATGTCAACAGGATAATAAGTATATTTAGTCAACCTGCCATGTGATCCATATAATTAAATGTGTGCGTATGGTAATGCAATCACCACTAAATGAGATCGGATATAATAAGCATTCTTTAATACAGGTAGTTGGTCTATAGTTTATTTTGAAGACAATACACATGATTTGCATTAGGTTACGGGATGTATTGTCGAAAACGGGGAAGAGTAAGGTTAAAATCCTGTCATGGAGAATAAATACAGTCCACTTATCATGGAGACTAAATACAGACCACATATCATGAAGATTAAATAAAGACAACATATCATTGTAACTAAATACAGACCACATATCATTAAGACTAAATACAAACCACATATCATGGAGACAAGATACAGACTACACATCATGGAGACTAAATACAGACAACACATCATGGGGATTAAATGCAAACCACATATCATTGAGACTAAATATAGAACACATATCACTGAGACTAGATACAAACTACATATCATGGAGACTAAATACAGACCATATATCTTGGAGACTGAGTACAGATCACATATCATGGAGACTAAATACAGACCACATATTATTGAGACTAAATACAAACCACATATCATTGAGACTGAATACAAACCACATATCATTGAGACTAAATACAAACCACATATCATGGAGACTAGATACAAACCACATATCATGGAGACTAAATACAGACCACATATCATTGAGACTAAATACAAACCACATATCATGGAGACTAAATACAAACCACATATCATGGAGACTAAATACAAACCACATATCATGAAGACTAAATACAAACCACATATCATGGAGACTAAATACAAACCACATATCATGGAGACTAAATACAAACCACATATCATGGAGACTAAATACAGACAACATATCATGGAGACTAAATACAAACCACATATCATGGAGACTAAATACAGACCACATATCATGGAGACAAGATACAGACCACATATCATGGAGACTAAATACAGACCACATGTCTTGGAGACTAAGTACAGACCACATATTATTGAGACTAAATACAAACCACATATCATTGAGACTGAATACAAACCACATGTCATTGAGACTAAATACAAACCACATATCATTGAGACTAGATACAAACCACATATCATGGAGACTAAATACAGACCACATATCATTGAGACTAAATACAAACCACATATCATGGAGACTAAATACAAACCACATATCATGGAGACTAAATACAGACAACATATCATTGAGACTAAATACAAACCACATATCATGGAGCCTTAATACAGACCACATATCATTGAGACTAAATACAGACCACATATCATTGAGACTAAATACAGACCACATATCATTGAGACTAAATACAAACCACATATCATTGAGACTAAATACAAACAACATATCATTGAGACTAAATACAAACCACATATTATGGAGACTAAATACAGACCACATATCATTGAGACTAAATACAGACCACATATCATTGAGACTAAATACAGACCACATATCATTGAGACTAAATACAAACCACATATCATTGAGACTAAATACAGACCACATATCATTGAGACTAAATACAAACCACATATCATTGAGACTAAATACAAACCACATATCATTGAGACTAAATACAAACCACATATCATTGAGACTAAATACAAACCACATATCATTGAGACTAAATACAAACCACATATCATGGAGACTAAATACAAACCACATATCATTGAGACTGAATACAAACCACATATCATTGAGACTAAATACAAACCACATATCATGGAGACTAGATACAAACCACATATCATGGAGACTAAATGCAGACCACATATCATTGAGACTAGATACAAACCACATATCATGGAGACTAAATACAGACCACATATCATTGAGACTAAATACATTGTACAAACCACATATCATGGAGACTAAATACAAACCACATACATTTATGTATCATGGAGACTAAATACAAACCAGATATCATGAAGACTAAATACAAACCACATATCATGGAGACTAAATACAAACCACATATCATTGAGACTAAAAACAAACCACATATCATTGAGACTAAATACAAACCACATATCATGGAGCCTTAATACAGACCACATATCATTGAGACTAAATACAGACCACATATCATTGAGACTAAATACAAACCACATATCATTGAGACTAAATACAGACCACATATCATTGAGACTAAATACAAACCACATATCATGGAGACTAAATACAGACCACATATCATTGAGACTAAATACAAACCACATATCATTGAGACTAAATACAGATTACATTTCATTGAGACTAAATACAAACCACATATCATGGAGACTAAATACAGACTACATCATGGAGACTAAATACAGACCACATATCATTGAGACTAAATACAAACCACATATTATTGAAACTAAATACAAACCACATATCATGGAGACTAAATACAGACCACACATCATGGGGATTAAATGCATACCACATGTCATTGAGACTAAATGTAGAACACATATCACTGAGACTAAATACAAACTACATATCATGGAGACTAAATACAGACCACATATCATGAAGACTAAATACAGACCACATATCATGGAGATTAAATACAAACCACATATCTTGGAGACTGAGTACAGACCACATATCATGGAGAATAAATACTGACCAAATATCATGGAGACTAAATACAAACCACATATTATGGAGACTAAATACAGACCTCATATCGTAGTGAATTCTTAAAATAAACAGAATACTACATACAGACATCATGTTGATAACGACGAAAAATGACACATCTTGTTAATTGGACTAACTTTCGTACCACGTTATACCCTATAGGTTTGTGCGAGACTAGTATCTTAAATGGCATGAAACGTAGCTCTTTTTAAGTTTTCCGCTAAAATGACGTTCGTGCGATATAATGATAACGTTATGAAACCAGACTGGTGTTATTATAAAGGGGGCAAACAGTTCAATTTATGTTAAACAGATGTGCTTGGAGCATTAATTTTCAATCGCAGTTTTCTCGTGTTGAGACATCTCTTTCCATTGACAGACTAATGAAGGATTATATCATTCTCTTGCACCAGACAGGGATATCCAAAGTTTTACAAGTGTGAGATTTTTCTATCCCTCCCTAGGCAAACTACATGATCTTTGCACGTGCCCAACAATATTTTGACGTCATGGTAACAGTATCATGACGTCGCAGTAATGGTATTGAAATGTCACGACAACCACGAAATGACGTCATAACGACGGCGACGACGACAATTCATTCTCGCTTGAATTAGTGAAAAGTTCATTAGAGACACAAATTGGTGTATGGTGTAAGAGAAAAATAATCATTCATCCTCTAAGGGTGAGACAGGATATCTCAATCATCGGGATAAGATTCTTATGCTGTCAAACATGATGCATTGTCTTTAGAATGTTACCCCTCGGACCGATATTCTCCTATCTCACTCAAGAGAGAGTGAAAGACTATCAATTCTAACATCGGGATCACGAAATGTTGAGACTCGGCTATTGGTACATTTAGTGACACTCAGTCTCTGGTAGAATATCCATATCCTATACATATGGAGGGGGCTTATTATCATGTTAAACTCTTGGCGCCACGTTTGAGCCTCCATGTACCTTTCAATTATGTCTTTGTAAGATGCAGTGGCCATCCTGTGTCTATATATACATACGATATGTGTTTTTCTTGATAATAAGTTTCGTAATAAAAAAACCTCTTTGATTCTCTATATTACTGCGCACATCTCAATGATGGATACATAAAACTATGAACTCCATGTTCAGCACATGACAACCGAACAATACACAATATATTAAATAGACGGGAATTTTTTTTTTGAAAAGAAAAGAAAAACATGTTTGTAAGTGATGACTGTCGAATGAAGACGACAAATGTCTATAAATGTTAATCGATTTTTGTTTTGAAAAATACAAATAGACGCAGCTTTTTAAAAGCACACATCATTATCTTAACCTCCAGTTAAACACAAGCAAAACAAATGTCACATCATATATGTTTTATTTAGACATTTCAAAGCTGGACAAACTTGACAAAATACGATCATTGCATATCAACAATGTGAAGAAATATGGCGTTAATGATGCGGGTCAATGCATTTGTCACATCTACGACAGGTACAGCACTGTGGGAAGGTGTCATAGCGGACAGCGTAATACCCGTTAAAGGGACTGGAGTAGTGAGCACAGTATACCCAGTAGCGGTGCCGTGCGTAACCATCTTCATAGCATATAGTTGGACTTTTACAGCATGATTCACTACAGATTAAATAAAAATAAATAAATGCAAAACATATTTCACTAGGAAACAATTGTTACATATGAGTCGGTTCAAGTTTAGTATTCGAAAAGTAGTTCATGAAAGACATTTTTTAAATATTTTAACCCTTGTTCCCTTTAATCCCATTTTCCCACATTCCCACCTATCTCTAAATCGCAAAACTTAAATCCAAAACAACCCCTAACTGTATCACTAACACTAGCCATTTGATTATCCGTTTTCTCGGCCTGCCCCGATAAGTCCACATCCAATTTTCATTCTCTGTACGTTTTTAGTTTTTTTCTGGGTATAAGCGACATGTATATGCTTTGCGGTGATATCAAATATATCAGATAAGGAAGTATAAGCTAGTTATTATATAGCCATATAATCAAGTATCAATGATGTAAAAAGTTATTTCCTTATACTGAAAGTTACTTGGGCTCGAGCTAGGAAAAATGAAGAAAAAGAATCTGAAGTATAAAAAGCCATATTTAGAAGGCTTAATTATATCTACTTTGTTATATTCACCTTAGTAGAAAAATTTTAACGTACATGTCTGTTTCATATCGATACAATAATATCAAAGAATGTCGTGAGCTGATATTTGTGTGTTTTTTCTTCTTTTTTTTTCTTTCTAATGCTCATAACAAAAGAGTGACAAAGAAAAAGTAAGTTAAATGTTAAGTGACTGACGTTCTAAATCAATCAAAATACATAAGTTAAATTCAGATTTTAGATTGTGTGTAACGGAGAACTCACTGATCACATCTTGCCCTTCGGACATTCTGAAGACCTGGCAGAATGATGTAGCAGTAGGACGCCGAAGTTTCCCAGAATCCAGTTATGAGTTCCGTATGAGTTTTGCACGTCTTTCTAAGGCTTTAAAATTATAAAAGAAACAATAGTAATTTATTTCCTAAAACAAATTAAGCCTGGCTATTAACATGACGTAACATAACAACAACAAAAGCAGTAGACAGAAGCAAAGATAGCCTTACACTATAGGATCCTCCTCTGGCGTTGGAATGAAATCGAGAGCCCACATCTGGTCACGAATAAATTTATGCTTGAACGCTCCCATTTCGGCTATCATTCTGGAAAAAAATACACGAGTGACAAAGATTTTTTGTGGAATTGCTTATTTTTTTGTGATTTTTTTTTTGTGTGTAAAAAGCGTTACAAAAGAAGAGAAAATATGTTACTTTTATATCCTAAATATCTTTTTATTTTTATATTTCTCAAACTGAAAACAATTCTATTAAACTTATGAAAATAATACAATATATATTTTAAAATCAATGCATCTTTGCTGCAAACAATTTCTTTCGATTATTCTATATTTGTGTATTATAAAGACGTACAAAAATGTATCTGCCTTTGGGAGTAAGTATAGACTGTGACGTCATATAGTTGCGAGTGTAACGTCATAGTTTTCACAAAAGAATTACGCTATTATAAATACCTAACGGCCAGGGTAAAATACAAAATAAAATTAAAAAAATGGTTAAAGTAGGAATACGTACTTGATTCTCACATAGTCGCTGTTCATGGGTTCAGTGGTTACGTAGTGATTATCTCCGACGTATCCTCTGTGGACATGAATGTACCAACCGTAGGGACACGTTTCATCCTCATCGGCTGAGACCGCCAACAGACTTGTAAGGGCAAGAATTGCTACCCACGCCACCTGAAAATAAAAGATATTACCAATATCGAGTTTTTTCTTGAACTATCACATTTTCAAAATGGCCGCTAGATAACTAAAGTTAGCTTTATGAAAATATCTACAAAGAATAGAAGTTTTTTTACTAAATTTGTAACAGGCAATTTGCTACAAATATTGATACATTTTATTTGAAAATCTGCAATGATCTAAGTTAAAACGAGACTTTAAGGAGCGAGACACTATAACCGTGGAGGTGCGGATCCTTACACATAAGTCATATTACAAAGAAATAATGTTAAATTACTCTCGATAATTTGTTGGACTATTCTGGTACATTATATCTAAAATATCTTTTAATTAAAGATTTCAACAATGGACATGAACATACTGTTTGGCCTTTATGATTCAGCAGCTTGCCAAACGATGGTAAAATCTGCTTCATATGCTACATAATTTGAGAAGTATTTAGAGGTTTGTTAATTTAATTCCATACCTCTCCTTTTAAAACTCATATACCGGATCATATTATAGCTAATAAATGCATTTTGTAATTGTTTGTATTGCAATACCTAAACTTGAAATCCCTTGTCGATTAAAATTCATCTTTAAAAATAGTGGACTTTTAGCTTTCTAAATTAAAATTTAAGGATTTTGTATGGAGGAAAGACTACTACTGAGGACATTTTAAATCATAGACTGAGGAATGCTGAAATATATTATTGATGAAAAAGCTTTAATTGCTAAGATGTTTACATATTTACAACGTTGATTCAAGATCATCGCATCGGTTTCCCGAAACAAACTTAAGTCCCAAACTGATTTACGTCAACATTTCTTCATTTTTTTCACTTTAAATAAGGAGTGAAAACTGTGATTTTGTTTCTTGAGTTCGGAGCCTGATATATTCCACAGCATTCGATGCACATTTGTAAAATTATTTTAATACAATACACAATTTGCAATCAAAATTCTATATGAAATCAAACTCTTACCTTCATGATAGGTTTCCGCACAGCTTAATCTGCTGTAAGATATAAATGAAACCTAACTGTACTGCGGACAGTCCCCGTCAAATTAGGCGACGTAAGTGTTACGGGAATAGAATATACCTCCATTTATGTCATCTATCAAATCAACCCGGCGGGCCAGAATTATTCCGTTGATGGAATTACCTCGAAATAGCGACAAAAACGAGTTTAAAATACCATTTAGTTTATAAATAGGTATATGCTTCAAAGTATATAAACGTAAAAACAATGATGAACGAAAAGCAAAATATTGATAACTCAAAGGCATGAGCATAACGCGTTAAAAAGATGCTAATGAACGAAGCGCTTGTATCTTAAGGGCGGCAGTTGAGCATTAAGTATTAACTAATGCTAATGAGAAGAAAAATGTGTAAAAGAAAAGTCTTAACAGCCTACATCATAGGGAATATCAATGATCAGAGTTAGAAGCTATGCCACGTGTACGCTGTTGTGAGGCATTGTTACATGGGCAAGTGCTGCGTCACTGTCTTAGGAACTTATTTCAATATTAAAATGTTACAAACAGAACAATACAGTGGATTAATATGGTATATGTATTTATTGCATGATTGCCGCATAAACATATGTTCTCAACAGGCGTGATTCTTCAATAACTTGGGGAGTCAACGGAAATAATTCGCTTAGACTTATCTTCATGATAGCATTACACAAATCATAGATAAATATATTTCAAATGATTTAAGGAAGTTCGATACTCCTTTTATATATTTTATTTTTATTTTCAAGCATTTAGCACAGTATACATAATGTAAAAGGACACCAATAGGCCATATGCTAACCTTTATGACCCAATGATCACAAATCAAAATGTTAACATTGCATAATTATGCACTCGGTGATGTTTTGTAAACCTAATGAGGGTATAACAATAATTCTCTTTTGTATTTTATATATTTTTTGTTTTTGTTATTGTTTTTGCTGATTGATAAGAGATCAAATAAATGATTACGATTAATAATTTGTTGTTGGGAAACAGTTTTGCTGTGTCAAGCCAATTATGAAAAAAATGCTGAAAAATTACCATTTTCCGGCGTACAAACCACTACTTATATACTATTATAATGGCGCAGGCACGAAGGGCACGAAGTGCGAAGCACTTTTAAGGTAACAGTTACATGAAAATATAAGAAAAAACACAATCTTCAAAATTTAATCCTACACACTGACAGCTTCAGTTTGCGGCAGCCATTTTTCATACATATCGGGAGGTTGTGCATTGCACCGGTACTGCTCTCCCCAGTAAATACATATCTAACTAATGTAAATGCATACCAGAGGTAACTAAACATTTTTTTAAAAATGATAATAATAACACTTTAAAAATTAGAAGCTATAGAATGCAGTCAAAATATCCACCAAGGCGAAGATGAGCACAAGGAATCATGACGTCACATAACGTCAACAAATGGCACTAAATCATAAGATTCGCATACGCGGCACTCCAGGACTTGAATGGACACAGAGAAATCCGCATTTTTTAGTTCATTTCTTTGAGTTTATGCTAGACAATTATTACATCAAATACTTCTATAGTTTAAAGTGTGTCCTTTTATTTCTAAATTATGTCTTCTACATGAAATGGAAAATAAAATAAACAAGTAGAGCTTCGCTCTTCCTATGCCGTGCATGATGCATATCGAAACATCTGGCTGCGCCCTTTAAGGCCTTGCCTTCAGTCATATCATAATAGCAACGCATATATAAAAACACGATATATGTTAAATAAAATTTATGCATCCTCCATCTTGTCACATAAACAGCAAAAAACAGTTTTGTGTGAAATGGCCACCGGATAGTGACATTTAATATTACACAAAATATAGACAAACAAATAAAAAGTCATACTGACTAAGGCATAGCATTATACATATCAAACAAAGGAGATACTTTGTAAAATAAAGAAAAGCATGAGTGGGGTTTACCAAAAATCTGCCAAACATAAGACTTAAAACAAAACAAAAATAAATAAATAACTAACTGGAGTAAAATAAAAGATCATGGCTTGGAAATATAGATTTATATAAGAGAAATTGTTTTCCAAAACGATAAATTTAGGATGAAAATAACAGAGAAATTGTGTTCCACAAACGTTAAATTTAGGGTGTAAGAGGGTGGGTCATTGCTAAAATTCAAAATTGCAGCTCGCACTTTCTCATCAAAATGGCGCCTTGAATTTATTTTCTACCACTGATCCTTTACTCCTATCAGTAAAAGGAAGTAATACTTACAATAAATTTGGGTACTAGATCAAAGGGAGAAAACTCCTACAAAATATATGTGAAAGTATTGGTATGCATAAAATAAGCTTATTACTTAACTGCCTTTTATGCATCCTCCATTTTGTCACATAAACAACAAAAATAGTTTTGTGTGAAATGACCACCGGATATTGAAACAAAGTAGTCACTTTGTAAAATAAAGAAAAACATGAGTAGGGTTCACCAAAACTCTGCCACAAAACCAAGATGTCGAAAACATCTAGATTTCCTCACTTGTACATACAAGTACTGGTACATATATAAAATGACATAGCACACTGTACTGTTAACATATGCACGTATACATAGCAAGGTTCAAAATACACACATATGCATATATACCTCCATGCACGCTTCCACGCACGCATGCATGCACACATGCATACATACCATAGCAAAGTTCGATACTCTTCATATGGTCACTTTGTCAAAGATTGGACATTTCTATATTAAAAAAGTCATTTTTAGCATTTTCTGTGAATGAAAAACCAAAATATGTCTGAAGTAAATCCAGCCCATCGGTAGACTTCTTTATCAATGTATTGTTTAACAGATGTGATATACGTCTATGCTTTTTTAAATCCTTGGTCTTATAATTATTCTGTTTTAAGGAAATGAGGTAAATGAATTATCTTAAATACCATAAAATCCTTATAAAATCAAAACAGATCAAAATTGTTTGTCATTATTTAGTCAAATTGTAAAATCACGTATCACGATAGATCAAAGATTAAACATTTCAAACCTCTTATTTACTATTCAGTTACAAATGTATCCTCTTTTTGTGAACGCAATGTTACATGTATAGGTATGTGTAAGAAAATATTAATTTATCATACTTTGTACGAATGTTATTCCATTTCTGAATGTAACCTAGCTGATTAGATTCATCGTCAGCATAATCTTCATTTTTTTCCAGAACGATTGCTTTGGGAATATTCATTCTTGACAATTTGAGTTTGAATACCAAGTAAAGAGATTCAAAGAATGGTGCCTTAGATACGGAACGAAATTCTAATGAATGAAAGAATAAAATGATGCTATGCTTTGGCCTCAACATACTATTATAATACAATTGAATAGTAAATCTAGAAATAAAACTACTTCTCTAGAACATTAATTAAAAACAGTTTAACTACAACAATCACAATTATATCTCCAATGTTTTATTCCTAAACTTAAATAATATTTCTCACATATCGATCGAAATTTCTATAATTTATAGATTGTTGTTTCAAATTTGAAACGTTTTTGATATTGAATTTGATACTGTGTAGGTTGATGTTTCCATTATTATTGACTCAACATGTCCGTGGGGAAGTCTACACTGCCATTTCTATGACAGGGAGAAAGTACAATATTTCGATGATATTTGTCATTATTCAATTAAGCATTGATGTCACTATCTTTTGATTTCATCGCGTTATGAAATATTTTTTGTTAGTAAATTGAATCAACGTAGCAGGTTCTTACAAAAGTTTGCCCACATGATTTATTTCACAACTCGATGAAATTTAAAATAGTGACATCAATGCTTATAATTAAATTTCCAGACTACTTAATAAAATTTAATACATTTACATGTACGATTTCATTGACTTTCCAAGGGATTATTTTTCCAAATCAATACGCAATGCAATGTTTTTATTGTGACCTCGCGATAACGTTTGTTTTGCGTGATATTTTCGGATTTTCTTTTTTTCGTACTGGCATGAAAAACGAGTCGGCCAATCAGAAAGTCAGATATATTAAGAAAACAAAGAAAACATCATAATATTGTTATGAACCAAAATTTGATTAAGCTTACCATGTTAATGCATATATTGGTGAAGATAAGATTTTAATGTTGCGCTAACGGAAAAAAATGAATTATGATCAGTACTAGGAAACTCCTTAACATTGTTTTAGAACTGGGAACCTCGAGACTGGGTTGGTGGTTATTTCGATACAGATTAACTACCACTCGGTTACATCGCGTTACAAGTTATTTCAATGCGTGCAATTTCGAGTAAATCTACAATAGGAACACCTATTCAAACTTGAAAATGTTGTTATTGACTAGACACGCCTGTGCATCTGTTTAAGCTTATTCGACTATTTTTTTTTCAAATACACTTGTATGTTCATCTGCTTTTTTATTTATTTGCAGTAATATTTGTATGTATAATGGTATAAAAGCATCATTTAAAGTCGCCTGTACTGTCTCTATCACAGAAATAAGAGTCCGGGTATTGGTGTCAAATGCAGTGTATTATTGTGAATATCTCTGAGACGTCAGAAATAATTAATCGTGAAAATAAAAACCCGCATACACTAGCGATTTGTCTATTACACGCCTTACTTCGCTGGTGGGATTATCCTCAAGCCTAATATAACTCGATGTGTACAATACTGTTGGCAATGAGAGAATGCTTCATGTAATTTGTTCTATTTCTAAAGGTTCAAGAAGGTTCAAGAACATTTTAATTCAAAATATTGTTTTAATACAGTTTTTTGCAACGATTGATTCCATATATGTAGGTATAATCAACGCTTTGCTTGTTATTTTATGAACCGGTATACCACTTATACTTAAAATGTGGTTTATGACACTTAAAATATAGATGATATATGTACAACTGTTTTCAATGACAGAGTTTTTTTTTAACTGCAGAGCGTCTTTAATTTGAAATTCAAAGGCGTATAAGTTTCGCTATGTTTAGCTTGTAGATACATGTATACTAGCAAGATAAAGCATACATTTCGTTTAATCTGAATATAGACTCTTCGAGATTAGATACGGAAAACAATACACAGCTGTAGTAATGGACCAATCCTTAATATGAAATTATTCTTATCTATTGAACCTTTTGTGTTACTTCACTCCTTGCGGGCTGCTATAGTTACTCATCTAACAAAGAAAAATGTATGCATAATTCATGTGCATTTAACATATGTAGCTGATGACATTTACCTATATCAGCAGAAGGTTATTTTTGACCATTTAGTGTATCTGACCTAACCACATCGCATAACATGGCATTCAAACGTGCCACTACGTGTAAAATGTCATCTTATATTACTTAAAATGTTTATCACATTGTTAGGGATAACCTTCAATCATTTTATAAAATGTATTCCATGAAATTATTGATACTAACGAAGTTGGTGTTTTAACGTTTTCGTTGCTACAACATTAAATAAAAAAAAATGTGTGTGACCTATATTTTATCATTACGAATCCCATTAGGTTACGGCAATATAGAAACAAGCTTCAGGCAAACAGATATGTAAATGTTATAATCAGAAAATAAACATCAACCGTCATTAAAAGTTTCTAAATAGAGAAAAGTCGTTATAAGGAAAACTTACATTATATTTAAGACTTCTTATTTGATAACGGCGAAGATACTCAGTTCACCCGCTTTGCGGAAGAGTGGTTTGATAGTGATGTCAAACAAAAGTTGGTTTACTACTCAAGGAAGATCTATACAGTTAATGCCCATCATTTACTGACATCGAAGGAGATTAACATGTATATTAAGGTAAGTTGTTTTCTTCATTTTATTTTTTACTTTAATTTATGTTTTTCATCTCAACTTTTATCATTACAAGTGATAAGGATTTGGTAGTACCTGAATCAAGTTGAAACAAATCATACAAGATAGTAAAACAATAACATCATGACAAAAACAAGACAATCTTAAACTCTTAATTTAGAAATTTAAATCGTCAAATTAAAATGTTGCATCTCCAAAACTCTCTCTTTATCTGTAATAATAAAGATAATTTTATATTATAATTATTTTTAGTAACAATATAAATGACAATTTTCTGGAGAACTTTTTTGTGTTATATTTATATTATTTGTCTGACGTTGGTGTGATAGACGTTGCAAACAATATTTACTAAAATTATCTTCGACCTGTGTGAACAAAATTAATTGTGATGCCATATCATCTTGTTTGTAATGTTTAATCTAGAATTTGTAATGTTTAATAGTCAGTTGCCCAAAACAAACTATTTATCAATGTCATTTTGTTTACATATCTTTATGAAAACAATCAATAGGCAAAAACATAAATAGGACACAAACACAAAGGATTAAACTCATGACGTCAAATTATAAAAACTGATTTTGATAACATAATATAGTCTTTACCGTTGAAAATCGTTCAAGTAAAAATTTTAAAATACTTATCAGAGGAAATAAAACACTGAATTTCGATAAAGAAAATTTACCTCCTTGAAATTAAACACACTATAATACCTATTTTGCAGCAATTATTAAAAAAATTCGTGCTATATACAGTATTAGTAGATTAGTTATCCGTTAGTGATGATGATAATAATAATAATAATTACTACTTTACATGTTTGTTGAGAGTCAATGTTCACAGCTTTAAGGCGATAGTTCATTAAACCTTTATGAATTTATAAACATAGGATATACTATGTCATGTGAATTACTAAACAAAAACTAACCAGATTGTTAAATATAAAGATTAATTAAGAAGACCATTTTAATAGGTACATTGTATATCGCCTTGGTCATAAAAATGCTCAGGATATCACATAAATAGTATCTGTGTGATTAATTGAATACTTCATGGTGCAAACGAGTCGAAATTATATTTTTATGATTTCGACCCTTAATAATTACAGAAACAACCATTAATGGCCTAATTAATATTTTTTAACACTTCATCAATTTCCAGTTCTACATCTACTGGCACTTGTGTTGAGCAGAGTGATTTCCTTTAGATTTTGACAAAACGCAACTTAAATGTTGACTGAAATATACATACATGTCCATTATTGCTATTGTAAAGGCATTAGTTTCAATATAAAAGAAAATAGATTGTTATCCTTTATTTTGGTTTTCCATTTGGTTATTTTTGTGGGATTTTTATTGCACGCATGCTCTCGTCTTGTAGAGCTTCGGTCGTATCTAAATGAAATCAGTAAAACTTGTTGTTTTTAACTCGAAATTTATTATGTAATAGTGATTCATATATCGAACCTTAAATACATTATATTCCATAATAAATACACTTACTTTCCAGTCTTTATATATTTTTAAAGCCAATATAGAATTTTTTCATTGTGAGGAAAGTAGCAATAGTGTCTCGCATGTTCTGCCAAAGCTGAAATTTAACTACTACTTCAACTGATTCTCGTACACATATTTCTAATTACATTTAACATCAATAATGGCGTTAAGTAAGTTTCTATTTTTACCCGAATTCTCGTATTTATGTCACTAAGTTGCTTTTGTTCTTTATATAAATGAAAGAATACTTAATAATTATTTAGGTATAATGTTTTTGATTATTGTATAAGATTCTTTTATTAAAAAACATTTGAGTAAGTTATTTCGGTGAAAAACATGACGAAAAAAATAATAATAAAAAGGTAAAAAAAGAAAAGCAATCACTTATTAGTCTTCTGGAGACAAATTTGATAATATATAATATATGGGGAAGTGTTATGTTACATTATATAATTATGATATAACAATGTGTTCCTTTGAGTATTATTTTTATCATCCAAGACTTTTAGCAGGTTAGGTCCAAAAGGATTTACTTACGCATTAGTTAATATATATTTGACATGCATTGGTGTGTACATGTAACATACACGCGCCATTGGCCATGCTAGAACTCCCAATGTATGTTACACGTACATCAATGCATGACAAAACATATGACAACTAATGCTTATATTTACATTTATATTGCCATTCCCGTATTAAAAAGAAAAAAAGGTAAAATAAATAAGCATGAAGATAAAAGTTATAAGTTTGTATAGTGCAAAACATCATTTGATGGAACAGTCAATAATTTGACGGGAAAGAGTTGATTTCTTGTAACTTTCGTTGTTGTATAATGGACAACGAACTAAATAATAACAGTAGATAAAAGTCCCATCGATAAAACGGGATATACGACGATAAGTAAAACATTTCAACCTATTTGATATATTTTCATAAGAAAATATATCTATATTGATCCATTGTCAGAATATGTTATATATTTTTGAGTGAATCATCATACGGGCGTAAATCCCAGTCATCTCTTAACCTTTTGAACTCCGATTGTGGTATTATTACGCCAGAGCCTAACTGCCAATGTTAATACTAGAAAATATCATACATTGGGCTTAGTAGCAACATATCGGTACACTGCAGCGGTAATATAAATATAACAAATCAGACTGGCATTTAAATACATTCATTTAAGCAAAAAAATAGGGATTGAAAATATAAAGGAAAATAATAAATCCACACACTCTTGGAGGAAAATATTTCATTTGTTCTAATTTATTCGATGTTGTAAAATGTTCATGCTCACAATTCAGGCTTTACATTTCAAAATAAAGACGTACAATTTCATAAGAATTATGTATTTGGTTTACACGAAACAAAATTATAATAGAGCGAAGTATAAGAAAGTAGATAAATACGCATATATATTGTAACATAGTGTGTATATTGTAATTCGCGTATAAAAATATACAAAAATGACTTCACTTAGCGATACAAGTTGATAACGTGTGAAAGACCTGAAGGTTCTGAGTGGTTTAATGATATCTTTGCAAAACATCAAATTACAAAACATACATGCGATGGTGTCCCCAACTACATCTGTACTGACACAAATATCTTAGTTCAAATTTCCATTGTATTTCCGCGCCCCATATTGAACATATTCTGAGAGGAATTGCTCTATACAAGCATGGTAAACTTGAAATTGAAATCCATTCACTATATTTACACGTAACCAACCTTTTGGCATTAAAAAAATCAGAATGGCACGAAATCCCGACGTTATCGTTACGTTACAATAGAAACATTAACGTTTCGGTTTATTTGGAAAAATAATCACTTGGAAAATCAATGGAATCGTACGTGTAAATATATTTTACTTTATAGTCTGGACAATTAAATATAGTGTCACTAGTTTTTAATTTCATCTGATAATGAAATACATTTTGTTCGCAAACTTCTCTGAGAATCCGCAACGCCACCCCGATGAAATAGTAATATATTGACATCAATGCTTAAATATCGGCATTGGGTTATAAAACTAATACCAATAGACAATAATTGGATTTTTTTTTAATTCAAAATATTACAAAAACATAATGAGACTTAAAGAACGTTGCGTTTTATTATTTATGCCGTACGTGGATACTGATATCCTAAATCAGTTGGTTAAAAGCATATTAATCGCGCCTATAACAAAATTATATGCTTGAGAATTCCAAAGTTATCAACGCCGTATCGCCGCATGTATTAATGGTGGCACGCAATTGTTGGCGCATAGGAGTTCCACCATCCTGGGTTGTGAACGCTTCATGTAGGTACATGTATACATTTCGTTCACGCATGGGATATATGATGTAATGAGTATAACATTATCAGTACATTCATCCTCGCAATAAGAATTTGGTTATATTGTGCATCACTCTCATTTGTTCTTAAATTGATTATTCCCAGATTAATGTGTTAATTCATTTTTTCATTTCAGGTTGTGATCTGGTTAACAGTTTGTTACACTTTGATTGGAAATTCTGAGGGATCTTGGTCACCAGGACCAATTGTAACAGACCCAGATCCATTTCGCTTTAACACTGATGATCCCAAAATCGACCTTGAACCAACAACACGATCTACAACTACATCAACTTCAACGTCTACAACTACAACTACTCCAACAACTACAACCACCACTCCAACAACAACTACCACTACTACTCCGACAACAACTACAACAACAACCTCAACTACAACCACCACCCCAACAACCACTACCACCACCACTCCAACCACTACTACCACTACCACTCCAACCACTACTACCACTACCACTCCAACCACTACAACTACCACGACGACGACCACTACAACACCTCCTGTTGTCAAAGACTGCGTGATTGAGTTAGACAACGAGTGCTTGGAACCAAAACAACTTTTGTCGGTGCTACCAGAAACAAGGGAATTTATGATATTTCGGCAAGTTACCTTTGATATACATGAAATTACATTTATTGAGTTTTTAATTATTCGATGTACGTTACATACCACTTAAACTTACATATTTGACAAAGTTACTATTTAACTATACGAAACACATTAAAACTAAAATAATAATATACAACTTTGTAAGAGAACGTAAAAGGAACCAAATGTAGATTACGTTCAACGTCTTTTTCAGAATACGCCTCCGCAATGCGCTCATTTTAGACAAACAAGCTAAATTATTTCTTCTACAAATACCGCATGAAGATGAAAAGGAAGAGGAAGAAACAGCGTGTGTATTGGACACGTCAAATGGCAGGTATGCTGGATACAAGTTAACGTAGGTCAGCATATGTACGTCCCTGTAATGATGACATTGTTTATACACCGTACCTTTGATATTAGAAGACTCTCTAATATATGTAGATATGAAAAACGGAATATTCTACCCGAGGGTTACAAAAAGTTGTAAAAGCAGTGATCCCAAGGGAAGAAAAATCCCTATCCTTCATATCCACACATGAAACAGTATTTTAACTCAAATTTCGACGTCTTGTAATTTTACAACTATGATATACTGCCATTTTGAAATAAATTCGAAGAAAACCGCAACTGCAAGTCAGTTTCCCATATATTGAAAATTGCGTGAAATTTTCAACGCAAGCACCATTAATTGCATCTATTATAGTCAACCCAGCCTATTTTCTGACAAAAAATGTTAAAATTGTACCGAGAAAATAGTAATTTGAACACGCTGTGACGTCACTAGGCTTTATTGCATGCTATACAGCCTCTGACGACATGAGTGTATTGTCCGAGATCAGCCAGTATTACGCATGTACATTTGTATGTATGGAGAAATAGCAGATTTTACATTAGTTGATATGTAATATGATTTTTATTAAACGAGTTCAATGATTTGATAAACGAGTTTATGGAGTCAAACCATGGATTTCTAGCTTTTCTATCAAGTGCAATTATCGCTTCCCTACTTTGATTGTTTATTTATATATGTTGCTACTTGTTAAATTCCCTTTGATTAGCGAAACAAAATTTCTTTTAACAATATAGTTGCTGATATCGCCACTTCTGCTAAACATGACGTCGCTACCACTCATGACGACATTTTCTGACGCTGCGCACAGAATCATAAGAATATGTGGCATTTAATGTCCAAATTTTTCCAAATAAAGTATTAAAGTTTCCCCTTGTAGTTTACGTAAAATGCAGGTAATATAATACTACCACATTTCTGAGTTAGTATACATCCATTATACCTCTTCCAGCGAAGGACATAACTGCCCTTTTGAGCTGAAGACACTTTTGGGATTCTGGAGGAATTGGAATGAACTCTGTGTAGTTGTTTTCCCAAAACTACAGAATGTGACATATGCAAATTGTGAAAGGAGGTACGTTTGAATTAAAATAACCACTTAAAATAGCAAAAGTAATATCAATATCTCAGAATATTTCTGAAAAGTTTAATACATTAGATGTCATAGTAGATTTTTTGGAAGGAAAAAAGGAGTAACAAACCATTGGCTTCATAATGAAGTAAAATTGCTATAAAGCTAAGATATCAATAATCCGAAATAAAAGACAAAAATATATTCAAATTAAAATCAAATATTATTTCTATGGAATATATATTCAGTCACTATAGGGCGCACTAACACAACGTGGTCGTCTACATATTTGTTTACATCCATTGTGCGCAGGTACGAAATCAAATTCTGATAAAAATCAGATATTTACTTAATGATTAATAACTATATTCTGTTTACTGTACTATGACGTAACGATACGTTTTCATAATGATATTCAGACATTTATTCTTGATACGAATGGGCTTATTTCAGAGTGTAAATAATGATAAATTTGATGTTTAGCTTTTGTTTTAAACATAATAGTTATATCTACTGTGAAAATGCAATCATGTCGAAACAAAAACAAAAACCATGCAAATACTAGTGAAAACGTAGATACTGTACTTCCGTACATTGTATGAAAGAATTTTGTGATGAAGCATAATGATACATATTTACAGAAAACCATGTCTATCATTCTATCAGAGTTTGTATTTGGAAATTTTATGATAAGACTTAATCTGTTAATAGTTATTATGTAAATACTCGAGAAAAATATCGTTACAACCACAGACACTGATACCTATTCTATATAACTTTATCTAGAGTCGACTGTTGCGGATACGGGACGAAATGCGCCGCTGCCGGATTTGTCAGAAATGCCTATCTTGTTTATTGTGATCATTATTACCCTTACGAACACTCATTCATTGACGGCAGGACCCCGGATGTAATAAAATCAGACCTATTGCTTCATGGAGACCACAGCATTACTGATATTCCAACTTTTGAACTCGATCATGTTTCCAATCATGCACTAGGAGAATTTTACATCAGGCATGACTACTTTCCCCAAGGTTGTAACTGCCTGGAGAAAAGTTGCAAGAAATACAGATATGGTGTTGAATAAATCACATTTCAATTGTGTTTTTGTTTTTTGATGCCACGGTTTCGCTTTTAATTACAATATAAAAGTTTATGTAGTAGATATTCAGTAAAATATTGACAGCTGTTTTAACCAGTCTAAAGTGAATGGCATTTTTTATCACCTCGGTCAAAAGCTTATGATGCTTTAGTCAATATTGGCGTCGATTGAACAGCCACCACAAAAAAGTATAAATTGTCCCGTTGAAGGTCCAGTATAGCAAGTAAAGTTTATCCATGGAGCATGTCAATTCAGTAAAGTACATGTCTTAAAATATACGATTTTGATTGATTTTTCTTTCCATATGAGATTGTATGTAGTGAGTCACAGAATTTATTTTTCAAACCTTGGAGAACTTAAATTAAAACTTTACAACGATTCTATTGGTTGTATTTTGAATTAACATTATTCATTGAACAAATAATGTCGGCTTGGCCTTATATCACAATAATGCGAATTTACAGTTATCTTTCGATATTTCAATTTAATTAGAAAAAAATCATTTTTTATCCCGGATAAGAATAAGTCTTCGAACGAAGATGAATTATCTTTCCACATTTGACTTTTCAGCTTTTTGCCGTTGACCTATGTGTACGTGACCTATGTGTACAACAATGGTTTAAAGCTAAACTGAATGCTTGCTTTTATCACTAAACTACCGTGCATGTGACGCAATGTAACAGGTATTTTATGGCGATCCGATTGGTCGCCATAGATAGTGGGTTGGGGACCCGAATTGGCCAGGAGTCACAAAATTGTCCTTCGTCTCTTGTGAGACAGTATTATGCATTTTTGTTGAGAGTTCAATGTCTTTTAGGGTAAAGTCCATCACAAGTCATAGACTGATGAGCTGCAACAGCTTAACGACGAAACGACGATGTATGGTTTGTGCAATTTTTAACCCCGAAATTTATCAAATTTTCAAAACTGTTATTTAGTGATTCTCAAAGACATTTCATTGCAATGCTATATATCAACTAAACATCTAAACATATACAAAATAAATATGGTGTCGCAAACATTCATTCACTTATTCACATACAAAATTGTTTTTTTTACAGATAGCATTGCCTATTTTTTGTAAAAGAGAGAAAATGCAGATTAGAGAGGAAATATAGAAGAAGATGTGCAGGGAAGAGAAGCAAATCGTGGAGGAGATTGGGGAAGAAAGAGATATAAAGTCAGGGCTGAAGAAAAAATAGGGGGGGGGGGTAGAAGGACAGAATGCACTTTTTAATTCCATACCTGATTTCATATAGTAACTCGCTTAATTGCAGGAGATAAGTTATGATCTTAAATGCCATGTATGAAAATAGGAAAAAATAACATAGTTGGACATATACACATAAAATAGCACATATGGACAGTTAAAAAGTCAAGGTTTAGACAAGATTTAACAAGTTTTATCCGTTTTTTTCCAATCAGTATTAAATTTCTCTAAGTAAAATTGACCTTTTCCATAGGCTATATATTTCTGCAAAGTATGGTAATGTTTAATGGAATTTACTAATCTCATAATATTAAGTGAATTTTGTAAGCATCTACTTTTATAAATGTATTGCTATATATATTATCAATTCTGTAATATATTCCAATATCATGGTTGAATATACCGAACATCATTGTTTCTTTATTAATAGCAAAAGGTATAAAAAAAATGTCAATTAGTTTTTCAAAATCAGTTACAAAATTCTGTACTTCAGTACACTCCCACAAGAGATGGGTAATGTTGTCTCCCTTTCTGCAAAGCAAAGCATACATTACGGATTATTAGATAGCCCTATTTTAAAAAGATAAGAATTTGTTGTTAGAATATGGTGTGAAATTCTAAATTGTAACCATTGCATTTTAATACTGTTTGTGACCCGAAGAGGTACATTATATAATTTCTTTCATATATCCTGGTTTTAATCAAACATTTCCCCCCACTTGATTTGGCCAGTAATGGTAGTTTCATTTTGAATAAAAATTTTATAAAAATCTTGAGATACACACGTCTTTTTCAGTATGATTTCAAGATTTAAAGGTATTGTTGGAAAAACAACTCCTTAAACTGGTAAAAGAGATGTATTGAGATAACTTTTAATACCTAATATTAATCCATGGTATTCGACAAAATTACAAATATTGCTATGAGTGTCACACAATTCAAAAAAAAATAATAATAATAAAAATTCCACTAGTGATATCTTTCGTTAAGTCCTGTATACATATTATTCCTTTCTTTAAAAAAAGGGGTAAAAAACAGATTTATTTCCAATTTTGATATTTTCATTATACCATTTTGGAAATTTTTACAAAGCGGTTTTATAATTAATATTTTTGAAAGATTTCAACCTTTAATTGTACCATGATTTAAACTCATCTATCCAGAAAGCATTTTTTATCCTTTTCGTTACTATATTCAAGTGGTCACTACCGCAATTGGCCAAAAAAGAAAATTTACCTTTGTTTTTAGAATCACACTCCATACACTTTCTGTACTATAAAGTCTCCTTATCCAAGTAATTTTCAAAGCATTGATATATGCTAAGTTAACCATTTTTAGGCTATCATCCAAATATCCCCTGGTAATTATATCTCTCTTAATCTTATCCTTGTTACTATTCCAGAAAAAAATTGAAAAGAATTGAGTTCAACTGTTTGATAAAACTATCACAGGATTGGGTAAAGAAATAAAAAGGTGACTCAACTGAGAAATTAAAAGAGAATTAATGTGATTCTACCAAGAGGTGTGAGATATTTCTTTTATCCCATACCTTTATTAAACTTTTAATCTTTACTAATTTTTTATCATACATGTAGTTCAATTTCGGAATTCTGTGTAGGTCAACATGAGTCAACTCAGCTGAGTTTTTCCAATATTAACTTTTAATCCCGAAATGTTTTCATAGATATTTAGTTCATCATCTGCAGCTTTCAAAGAACCTTCAGAAACATCTAGTACCAACGACGTATCATCAGCATATTGTGAATTCAAAATTTGACAATTCTCTATGTTTATTATATGAATAGCTAAACTCTCAGCACAAATAATGAATAAATAGGGTGCAGTCGGATCGCCTTAGCGTCAGCCACGCATTAACCTAAAAATGATGATAAGTTTCCCCTTGATTGACAGCAGAAATAGCATTGCCATATAAAGTTTTGATCCATTTTCTCATACCAAAGTTGAAATATAAATTGATTCATCAATAAATTTCCATGAAACAGAATCAAAAGCTTTTTCAAAGTCTAGAGTAAGTAACATTCCAGGTATGACATTTTATTCTGCATAATGCATAATATCATATACAAGCCTGGTGTTTTCTCCCAAGTATCGCCCTGATATAAAACCTGTTGAATCAGAATTAATTATTTTACTCAGAACTTCCTTTATCCTACTTGCAATTGACCCAGAAGCAATTTTATATACCGTATTTAAAAGAGAAATAGGCCGCCAGTTTTTAATGAACTATCTATTTGCTTTTGTGATACAAGTGATGATTCCCTGACTCTGAGTAACTGAAAGTTGTCTATGTCAAAAGCCATAATTGATTAACCTTACTACAAAAATACCTAACTGCTTCCAAAAACATTTTTATAAAAATTCAGGTGTGTAACCATCAGAGCCAGGGTTTTTGTCTTTTTTTCATTTTTTAAGTGTAGCAATTGCTTCATTTAAAGTTATTAATCCTTCTAGACTTGAAAATTCTATATTATTTAATTTGGGGACACTAAAATCTTTCAAAAACACATTTAAATCAACCTCTTCAATATATTTTCCCACAGCGTATAATTGTTTAAAAAATGATTCAACTTCATGCAAAATTTCAGATTGATTTGTAATAAATTCCCCATTCAAAAAATTGTTGGTTTTTTCCCTTCCTCTAATCATAAGGCTTTTGCTCTAATCATACTTCCTTTTGTTTTCTCTAATCTGATATTTTGCAGCTCATTTTTTTTTCTAATACATTCTTCACAGTCAACCATATTGTTATTTTCCAATTCTTGAATTTCAATTTTTGAATTGTTTTTCCTAAGTTAATTTGTTTTTTCTTGTAAGATGAGTAGGACATAAACCTGCCCTTAATTTCCATTAATACTGTTTTCAAAAATAGTTGGTCACTTATAATAAACTGCAAGTCTTCATTTGGAATATTTGACATATTATTTATGTTTTAAATTGGTAGACAATATTGAGATATAACAGAAAGAATAATATCATTTACTAAATTTAGATATTCCTGGTAGTGTAACAAAGAACTATACAAAGTACTCTACCTTTTTTTGAATCGTTAAATTTTAACGTAATTTTAGGTAAAGAATGGTCAGATCTATAACCAGGTTCAATTGAAGTATCTAAAACACTTGATAATAAATTCTGTGACACAAGAAAAAAATCTGATCTCGATTGTTTTAGAGGGTTGTGTTTTCGCCAAGTGTAACGCCTTCCATGAGTATGTTGTTGTCTAAACACATGAACCAAATCTAAAGTTTCTATTAAATCTAGAATCTTTTCCCTAGCTTTTGAATTGTCAATATTTTTATAACTTTAATCGTACTCTACTTCTGGGTTAAAAACGAGGTTAAAATCACCACAGATTACATACTTGTCATTTCCTAACTCAATAAAAGTTTCCTCAATTATATTAAAATAAGATGAATTATCATAATTTGAACCATAAATTGTTATCAATGTAATTTTCTCACCTTCAATCTCTTAATCTAATGCTAAAAAGTTACCTGAATTGTCTTTCGTTTCTTTGAAAACTTTGAATTCGAAATTATTATTAATCAATATGGCAGTGCCTCTCGAGTTTGATTCAAACGAATTAAAATAACACTTGGAACCCCATTTACAACGTATAAATTTTTCGATATCAGTAGTAAAGTGTGTGTCATGTAAACAATACATGTACATACAATAGGGTTTTTTTTTCTTTTAGATATGACAAAACATCTTTACGCTTAAGTTTATCTGCTAAACTCTGACAATTTGCCGATAGTACGCTAATACCTTCCATTAACATAATTGTAATAAAACCCAATCGCATTCCAAAAGTATTCCCATAGTATAAAAATGGCATCCATCGTACGTACTGTACCACATGCAGACAACACCGGATGTCAAAATACAATATCATTCTCAGTTAAACGTTTGATTATGTAAAGCTAAATGTGACCCCGGTGAAGCTTTCAGGAGACAAAGATTACGTTATGGTAATAGATTACGGCAATGAGCTAAAAAGAAATAGCACAACATTAGTTACCAAATGTTTTCAAAAAACTGCATTTTTTAAGCTGAACATATGCTGTATAGTAACGTTTGTATTTCACAAAGTGTAATACATGTACTGTGTTGTACTAACATTACTGTACTGTAACGTTATACTGCAGTGTATGGAAAACGAAAAAAAAAACAAAGGGAAAAAACATCAAGTTTTTTCACTTATAAATAATGTATGTAACCGAGTATTCAAATTAGTATTTGATATAGTATTCCATTTGTTATATCTATGATCATTCGAGCCGCTTTGAAGTGAAAATTTATGAATTGTATTTTGGTCGATCGCTAATTTTACTAGCTGGTCCTTAGGCGGTTAGAGTTATCTGCCCTTGGCACTGCTTTCTATCTAACATGGCTGGCTAGCAAGTTCTCGGCGAGGACTTTTTTAAATGTTAGAAAATCGACAAACATCGGCGAATCATGTCTACGGCAGGCGACTACAACGTGAGAGAACGATTCAAACGTGTGATAGAGACGATTCAGAAGGCGAAAAGGATGATGAAGTTACTTTGAATCGAGTGACACCAATCGTTGAAACATCCTGTGAACAGCAGTGTTCGGGGAATTCTCAAGACGACAAAGCGGAAGCAGAATTAGAAAATGAACTATCTACACTTCAAGCACAACTTCGTAAAATGACATTGCGACGAAAAATCGAGTCGTGTAGAAAAGAAACACACAGGGAATAATTACGTAATGAAACGGAAGTGGGGACAGCGTCAGTCAGACCACGTGGTGATGGCGTGTTTGTGAATGGAGCCGGGGGACCACCTACATGATGTCATTAGTCAACAACGACAGGAACCCCGTGCAGCTACGGATCTCAATAACTTTTTACTACAAACGCTCAATCCCCCCCCCCCCCAAAAAAAAAAACACCGGTTAGCAAACGAGGAGGACATTGTTACTTTCACAAATACAGGTGTCAAAGTCAGTTAGAGATCAGATTAGCGTTGAACAGTGGGGCTATGGCAACTGCAAGATACTACAGGAAATGATTGAACATAGAGATATAGACATCCAAGGTATTAATGACTTCCTCGAGTACACAAAAACTGTAAACCGTCTTTTCTCCAAATATGTGCGAGGGAGTGTACTGCTTTTTAATCGTGAGTATCGAGAGGCCCAACATAAGGAGCAGTTTCGATGGGGTACACCACAGACGGGGATCCAAGACTTCCAGCTCATACTCAAGCCTAACAACATGACGACCCAGGTCCTACAGGGAACAACGACAAAACGCGAGAACTCGTCACGTGTAACAAGAAACGTGGTCCATATACTCCAGACACTCGTCAGGTATATTGTAAATTTGATGCCGCCACATGTGACTACAAAATGTGTAAACTGGCTCATGTGTGCTCAGTTTGTTACGCTACACACAGTACCGTATAATCTCATGAGAAATCAAAAAAGTGACGTGTACCCCCACCCGGGGGTATGGTACTGTTCCTGATAGTGGTGATGACAAAAGTACCAGTGTACAAAGTGTTAATAAAGACAATTGTTTAAACATTGAGTCCTGGCAAGCCCTCCTCCCTAAAGATGATGTTGAATATAGAGACTTCATATTGGAAGGTGTGGCCAACGGTTTCCACATAATAGATTCTAATATGGTGGATCAGGTTCGACCAGCAGAAGAAGAAAATTATAATTCGTGTAAACAACACTCAAAATTAGTTCAAAAACATATCAAATGTAAAATATCAAATAATGATTTTGTAATTACTGAGAAAAAACCGGTCATTATTAGTGTTCTACGGGCTATACCAAAATCCAAGACTAAAGTTAGACTAATTCACAATGCTAGTCGCCCTATAGACAAATGTGTAAAATGTTGTTACCAGTGACTGTTCGTGCTCTTATATGGACTTGCGCGAAGCAGCCAAGCACAAAACACCTGGATGCTATCTTGCAAAAATTTATTTGAGCTCAGCTTATAGACCAGTTAAAATCCATCCGTCTAATTAAAAAGCCACTGGTTTGAAATATATTTCTGATGGCGATACATCCCCCACTTTTATGTATGATACTAAGCTCCCTTTTGGAGCATCAAAATGTCCTAATATTTTTCAAACCCTGACTAGTGCCGTTTGTAGAATGCTGAAATGTAAATATGTTTTTTAGCAAAAGCATATTAAGAAGATTTTTAAAGATGATAAATCACAGTCATGAGTAACTGTTGGGTTAAATAGCTTTCGTTGATGTCTAGACAACATGTTACGCGACACGACGACAGGTCCCGGCTAGGCCACATGTAGACATGGGCTACATGTATTTCAAGGGTACAACTAATTATTTAAATTTAACTATTCCATTATTATATCACAGTATGGGATTTGCAAATTATTCAGTCTAGATAAAATAAATGATTATTCTAATTACTGGTTTATGTAAATAATGAATGTACTTGCAATATTTCCAACATAGGACATTTTTATTTTGCTATAATTAATATCGAGGTGCTATCGTATGTACGATAAGATGAGATGAGGAGGTTTTGCCGAGTCATCTCGTCTTTCCGTGTCGATACCAAAATAAAACTGGTATTGTAAGATAGTGACCGTGTATTCTGCTTATCCTGCAACTTTTTCATTAAACATACAGAAGATGGTATTCAAAACGACAGCAAATTGCCTGTTATTTACACGATTTTGCTCAAAGCGAAACGCTTCTTTGATGGTTAATAAAAGACCCAATAAGTGTGCACTCCTTTTTACTACCGTAGGAAATATGTAAGCGACGTCATTCCGGTGATTGTGACGTCACTGTTTGGCGGGACTGACTGCCGTTTCATTCAGTCATACTAAAAGTGACGTAACTGGAATGTTCGGGATCAAGTCATCAAATTAAGAAATTGAATCAAACGAAAGACATTAAACATCTATTTACTGACATCGCAATATTTTCCTATTGCAACCATTACAGGGAATTCTTATTATCTGGTATCTGTTCTGTGCCCGACTAATGTCGATATTAAAGCTGAAAATGCATTGTTCCTTGACATTGTTCCGCTTCTTTTGTTGACTTTAAATTAGTAAAATGAACTTAACCCGCGAAGGTCGTCAGAACGCTTGTTTTCAACGGGAATAAACACCGTGGTGATAAAGACCTTCCAGGTATGGCAACAGTTGTCGTCTGATTGATGGTTGTGTCGGTCGAAAATGATGACAAGGAGTAGGGCTGGAGTTTGTTGACGGCTTATTTATTCAAGCTGAAGTGGTATACAAGAGTTCTCTCCCCCTCTCTAACATATGGCCTTAGAGGAGGCGTTGACGTAGGCAGATGTTAAGTGTGACATAGGCAGATATTAAGTGTGTGTGTGTGATGCGGAAGTACCCATTCAAGTCTCAAACCTCAGTCTCAGTCTAATTTCAGTCTCGTCTGATTTCCGTCTGACTGGGGCCTTTTGCGGCCCTATATTTATAATGATTGGGTACGTGACTGGTGCACGTGCCGTTGGGACAATGCTTGCCCCAAAGGTTACCCAGCTCATCATAAACTGTCAAAATTTATTAATTTTAATTCAGAATACAGCCTTACCGGCGCCTGATGCAGGCTTAACATAATAGACATGTTTTGATTTTCTGACTGGACTTGGTTGAGACTGGACAGAACCGTCTGTAATATGCATATTTTGCACAAACTATACTGCGCAGTTAAACAGGTGTGTGGACTACGTGATGTCCTGTCATTCCTTCCAGAACATTCCACGCAGTCCCTACCATACCCATACCTATTCGGTAACAATTAACTAATAAGTTGGTCACCTAGTTTAACAAGTGCATAGACCGTTCGATGTCCTGTCATGCTTTCCAGAACATCCAACGTAGTCGCTACTGAGTAGCTAGGTGCCGTAACAAAATACTGATATTTCGGTCACCTAGTTTGGCCATGCCTTAAAACAACAACCTAACTCTTGCTACAAGCATGGGTAAACAATTCCTTGTTACTGACCTTTAAATATACTACACATCGGTACTAGGTGTAAGCAACATTATATACACCACAATAATGCACTATGAAATTAAACACAGCCTATTAAATATATACATGGTTGTTATTAAACAACTAATACTTGTACTCTAATAAAAAAACACTTCAGTTTAACTCAGCACCGCGGTCCACAATTATACATGATTTACATGACAACTTCTGTCAAGGTTCAACAGGTACCCCACTTCCTGTTTACCTAGCGGGAATATTCAAATATCTATCATTAATTATATTCATGGGGACTTAAGCAAGACTACAAGCCTGCCTAACGCTATACTCTACCTCTATTACAATCGCCCATTTCTTCAAACCAGACAATATGTAAGGCATTTCTCAAAATGGCTTACATATTTCTTAACGCAAAGTATCAAGCATTATTAACATTTCAATTTACCACCGCCTCTTTTAAATTAATTTTCCGAAATCGCAATTAAAGGCCATTTCATTCGTTTCTCCTTTCAACCTTCTTTCATTCGCATCCGTCATGCAGTATATCTTTAACTATAGCGAAGTAATTCTATTAAACGTTACAACTCTTCACCTTAATGTACAATATGCACATACACATCTTGTAATTATCTTGGAGTTATACTTTAAACCTCTCTTTAATATATTCATGCAATATACATGTATTTCCAATCATGCACTAGGAGAATTTTACATCAGGCATGACTACTTTCTCCAAGGTAGTACTGCCTGGAGAAAAATTGCAAAAAATACAGGTGTTGAATAAAACACATTTCAATTGTTGGTTTTTTATGTCACGGTTTCGCTTTTAATTACATTTTTAAAAGTTTGCGTAATAGTATACCCAGTACAACATTCACTGCTGGTTTCACCAGCGTAAAGTGAATTACATGTCTGATCACCTCGGTCAAAAGCTTCTTATGCTTTGGTCAATATTAGCGTGGAATAATTGAACAGACACCACGAAAAGTATAAATTGTCTCGTTGAAGGTCCCATATTGCAAGCAAAAGTTTATCCATGGAGCAATCAAGCAAAGTACACGTCTTAAAATACAGGATCTTGAATAATAAGATAGTCTAGAATTTTGTAAAACCTTGGAGAGCAAAAATTAAAACTTCATGACGAGTCTATTGGTTGTATTTTGGATCAACATTGCTCCTTGCATAAACGAACTTGGCTTGATGAAGTTGAATCATCTTTCCACATTAGCCTATTCAGCTCTTTGCCTTTGCCTACGTATACGTGCCCTAAGTCTACACCAATGGTGTAATAGCTTAACTGAATTCTTGCTTCTATCATTAATTTACCGTGCATGTGGCGCAATAGTGTCAGTCACAGGCATTTTTGGCTTTCCGATTGGGCGCCATAGATTGTGGATTGGGAACCCGAATAGGTCAGGGGTCATAAAATTGTCATTCGTCTCTTGTAAGATAGTATTATGCTTTTTTTAAAAAGATTTAAATGCCATTAAGGGTAAAGTCCATCACAAGTCATAAACTGTTTAGCTGTAACAGCTAAACGACGATGTATGGTTTGTGCAATTTTCAACCCCAAAATCTGTCAAATTTTCAAAACTGTTATTTAGTGATTAAAATATTGAATTGCAAATACCGAGTTAATCCATGATACAACATAGATAATGGTTGTGTAGCATTGCTACTGCAAATCCTAAGGTTACCATCCTAAATATGCATAAGTTATGAAAATATGAAAAGGACCTCTTTCACGAACAATGGAAATTTGCCCACGAACCAATTTTAATGAAATTAAATGTTACATGTAGCAACATAAATGTAAACCCTTGAAATACGTTTAAAAATTCAAAAGGTCCCAGGGGCCTGTGCTATGGCCAAATTAATGTTGCCCAGTAGAGGTGTATGACAGGGTTCCCTTTTTGATCCAAAATGGTATCAAAATAACGTTTTATGTCATAAAACTGTATTATTTTCTGAAGAGTATAAATAATTACATATAATGATCACAAATATGTGGGCAAAATGTGACAAATAAAATTTTGGCTACATTTTAAAGACAGAAAATATGGGAATTTTGGGTGTTATTTTCGGCCATGTCAATTATTAACAAGGGTGGTTCACCCACTTCCAGTTTGAGTGCACCAAAGATATTTTCTAAAAAGTTGGCCAGTTACATGAAGTAAATATTGTGAAAATTTCAGAAAAATTGTGGACCGGTAAATTTGTCGTTTAAAAGTTATAATATAGCAAGGTCTATTTTAGTAACGTTACATAATGCTATGAATATGCTTATTTTGGATCATTAATCACGAATCTAACGGTGTCAACATTAATGTATAATCCAATACTCATCTGTAACGCTTGATATGATTTCAAATTGATTTATTTAGTGATACTTTGTAGAAAAATTAAGTTTTACATAACCAAAATTACAAAACATTTGGGTGTTTTATGACCACAATAAGCTGTTTAGCATTTGAAGTAGCTTCACTAATACGTCCTGTTCTAATGATTTATTTTGTAATTATAGAGCATATTTACAGTGAAGAGAGTGATTAAAATGGGATTCTGTAGCTGTGTTGTTTGAGAGGGAAGAGTTACCAGGTTACATGGGTCATGTTACAAACCTACAGTAGTTCAATTATTTGCAGGGCTAACACTTCTGATTAACATTTATGTTGATTCATGCTAACAAATGTAAATCTCATCACTTTTACATATTATATTGTTTTAGATTTTAAGTTTAATTTGGTCGGGAAACTCATTTATGTATCATTTCAGATTTAGATACATTAATGGCAAATACTTCTTTAATCTTGCAAAATAACTAACTGAATGTAGCAGTTTTAATAATGAAAATAGACGTTATCTATAAGTTCATCAAAACTTGATTTATCTTTATTGTCAATAATCATATTTGAATTCCATGTTAGTATTATTATATAATTAGAAAATTAAACAGCTTTACTGAGTATTAGACACAAAAGAAAGGCTTCGATCACAGTACATGTACATGGTGTATATCCCCGTGGTAAAGAGTGTGTGGCGATGAAACCGTTTTATTCCATACTATATAAACTGACTTTGAGTTTAGAATTATATGAGTTTTATAAGTAATTCTGAAGTAATCCTTATGGACAAAAAGATCTCTAAAAATGTTAGTTGGTGGATATGGTATTAATCGTACAGAGATAATGGAGAAACAGTCAAACAGGAAATGAGAGTGTCTGATCAAACTGGAAATCATTTAAATGCAGTTTATTACATTATACTGTATGTTACTTAGCTTTGTGTCACGTATAAATTTATTTATTTGGATCCCCCTGACATGTTTAATTCATGTTGTGATAACCAAATTTCTTATAAAATCAAAATTCATTACCTGAAATGATAAACCTTATGCCATTTTGATTGATAGTATGATGTGTTTATGATACACAAAGCTAATTATGAAAAATAAAACTGTGGACCTCAAAAACTTTTGACTGTTTCATTAACCATAAAAGATGCTGTTATTTTTTTAACTGAAATAAAATCTTAGTTAACCTTTATGGAATTCATGAAAATTCTGAAGAAAATTCAAAAACTCAAAATCAAACTTCAGTTGATTGATCACAAAATATTCTGACCAATCTAAATATTAAACTGATAAGAAATACTTAATATAGTAAAATTAATACAATTTTGAACGAAAAAAAATCATATCTCAATTTGTCTATGTTTTTTTTTTAAACAACAACTTGTAATGGTGTGATTTGATGCCATTGCCAACACTTTGAAAGCACAATATTTTGAAAAACAACAACATTATACATAAATGTACTAATATACTGGATGTATGAAAATTGGTAAAAACTTGATTCTCTTACATAATAATCTACTCCCAACCATTTGATTTCTAGATTTTGTTATTATTTTACTTTATATGCCTTTAAGCTGTAAATAAAAAGAAAATTTCTGAGAATGCAGTTGTAATCATCGTCTAGCTTGAAAAGTGAACGATAATGCCCTAAAAATTCCGAAATACTTTGTTATTGTGATTCAATATTTTGATTATTCTACAATATATAGGTTATAAAATCATATATTACTTTACATTTAATGTAACTAATATGTATTAAATAAGATTAAGAAATCAGTTTCTTTGTTTACTCAATTTTATGAATGAAAAGGGCCTGGTGCGACCACGGTGTAATACTGCTAAAAATAGACCTTGTCTCACTAAGACCTTTAAACGACAAATTTACCGGTCCACAAGTTTTCTGAAATTTTCAAAATATTAACTTCAGGTAATGAGCCAACTTTTTAGAAAACATTTTTGGTGCACTCAAACTGGAAGTGGGTAAATCACCATTGTTAATAATTGACATGGCCGAAAATAACACCCAAAATTTTGATATTTTCTGTCTTTAAAATGTAGCCAAAATTTTATTTGTCACATTTTGCCTACATATTTGTGATCATAATATGTAATTATTTATACTCTTCAGAAAATAATACAGTTTTATGACATAAAACATTATTTTGATACCATTTTGGATCAAAAATGGAACCCTGTCATATACCTCTACTGGGCAACATTGATTTGGCCATCGCACAGGCCCCTGGGACCTTTTGAATTTTTTACACGTATTTCAAGGGTTTGCATTTATGTTGCTACATATAACATTTAATTTCAATGAAATTGGTTCGTGGGCAAATTTCCATTGTTCGTGAAAGAGGTCCTTTCGACAGTTTTTGTTTTTATCTAAAAACCATAGAGCAAGTCATTAAACAAATTTTATATTAATCCAAAAGATGTATCGGAAGTGCATATATATCCTCAGTAAATATTACGTTTGTTCAGTATTTCTTTGACAAAACTATCAAAATAAAAACGAAATATTCCAGTTAATCAAAATTTTATTGTTATTGATAATACAATTGAATTTCGTCTCAATAGAATGCATTCTGTTTTCAATGAATGACATATTTTTGTATTTGGAAATTATGCCAAGCACTGCATTTTCCATTTCGTCCTTAAATAGGGTCAAGTTGACGAATCTAGTATGTTTGTAATGTTTTAACGTTTTAAATAAACCGTAACCAAACACTTTCGTTGATTTATTACATCATAAGGTTTTTTTATGATATAAGGTTTTTTTCTGTAGTATTTCTTTTCAGTTTGTTTTGCTGGTTTTCCGTAAGCGACCGTAAATTTTTAATGAAACCAGATTATGAACTAACATCACATCAACCCTTTTACCCCGCCAGGCAAGACTATTTGTACCATTACTTGTTTAAAGGACGCCCCGTCATATCCAAAATTTAGTCGTATAATGTTAGCACAATACCTTGTAAGGTCTGAACCATAATGTCATCATTCTTGCCTCTAACGCCATCATCAATCAACGATAGCTGTCGGGAAGAGTTGATAAGTCGCAATCTTGTTGCTGATAACATTGAGGGCAACGAACGACAACTCTAAATATTGGATATCACGTGACCTCTTTTTAATATTTTTTCTATGTTTGAGGCTAGTGTATTGAATAACTTTAAGTATATTTTGCATAAGCATAAATATTTTAAGACCAAAAACTTACGAGGTAGTGTCATTTCGATCATGATAAAAGAACTTTGAAATTTCCAACAAAAAAAAACAAACAATTATACTACCATTTTCGTTTGAGGCTGCGTGGTAATTGCAATAATACATTGACATTTATTTGTCTTAAGGACGTTAAGAACAGTGATCGAATGCGCCGTTCTTTCGGACCTCCTCGGGTCAATGAGTGCATTCGGAACTGCACATGAAAACTCTTTTGTGACTAAGATTATGAAGAATAGCGATCTATATGTTATCCGTCTAACGATATCTTACCTTTTAACGTTAAAATCAGGATAGTATAGTCGATAAACGGCGTATTTGTCGATATTGTACTTAGTTCGGTTTGCCGAAAGCTTGATACCGGGTGAAAATCAAAGTTTGTACGGTAGGTGTAGGACCTAGTTTCGACAAACTACATGTAGAAAAAATAATGTTGTCAGATCTTTGAATTTGGCTAGGCTTATATAACATGAAGCTACATGTATCTTTTGAGAAGCAAATTACATAACTCATAAAAACAGACTGATATGTGCCGATACGGTCTCGATCTTGTACTGAATAAAATGAGATTTCATAACAAATGATTAAAACATTTTCTGTTAAACTCAGTTAAACTATGAACATTTGACACTTAATATACATGTGTTTTAAGGGAGATACATAATTAAATCAAGATATTCCAATTTTGCCGAGTAATCCAGATAGTATAAAACTACAGATACAGAAATATTTTCATGTCTCCATCGCCCCACCCCTGCTTTTCGTTCAATTTGTGCAAGCTAGTATATTTCATGAATATTGCGTATGTAGATGTCTACATGTATCATGTTTAGCTAATATGATCCTCAATAAGCACTAACACGTTCGGGAAACAAGACTTTATTTACTGTATACATGTACGATAGGCATAGGCCTAACTACTCTAATTAGATGGCATGTATTTCCCGTTTTGAGAAAATGCATGGAAGTACTCCGATTCATTTGATTAAATACTACATGTATCTTACGAAAAAGCACATGTAAGCTAGTGTCAACAACAGTATTATATCTGTGATATAGAAACTAAACATGTACATGTAGTCATAGACTGATTTATTTCCCTGTCTACAGTAATCAGCTGAACGTAGATCGAGGATTCAGAATAAGAGATTTTTTTTCTTAGGCGTACACTTGCCGTACAGGTTATATTGAGGATCCAAAAATCTGTTTTAGTTTACTTCGGATAATAAATATATATCTACATGTATTAGATATGCAGATATCTCATCAAAAAACTTACAAAGACATACAGTTGTGTATAATGACATCGATCGTTGTCACGTAGACGCTTTTCATCGTTACAAATTTGGCGCCAAATTCAAATTTATGCTTGAATATCTGCCTCAAACGACTATTGAATCTAAGATAACTTGACGATGGAAAGATAGAATTTGATAAAATACTTTTCCGCTAAAACAATATAAAATCATGGATTGTCTAACGGGTAAATGAAGTGGAGTCTTTACACGGAATTTTCCATATTCATTTTTCAGATATTATGTCCAGGCAAAATAATGACTTAATTGTGCCATTTCTTAGCTTTGTATAGCATCAAATCGGTGGCATCGTGACACAAAATTAACAGGTATAACAGTTTATATTATCAGACTATTATACTTTATAATGTTGAATATTTAAGAAGTACTTTATACAAATATTCCCGCTCGATTTCGGTCTAATAATATAATTGTGAAAAAAGTCTTTTTTAGGGGGTAGGGGTATAGAAAGGCTAATTACTAAAAAAAATCCGCGGTCAATTTTTTTTATATTCTTTCATCATAATCCAAACAACTGTCTAATTATGTGGACAAAAAATAAAGAAAATTAAACGACACAATTTTTTGAAATTAGGTATTTAAGTTGAAATTCAAATGCAAAAATTGGCCCTTTTTAGGCCTCATTTACACGTATTCGCGTGAAAAATTCACAATTAATGTATTTTTAAGAGTGGAAACGACATTGAGGTCATTGATAGCTATATAAACTACATATTAAAGATAAAAAAAACGCTGTTGTTTGTAATATTTCAGTCAATTACCAAGCTTTGAAAATATGTGTGTAAAATTGTATTTTGAGAAAAACAGACAGTAAAGTAGTGTTATTGAGAGTACAATATTTCCAAAACCGCACGGTCAAATTTCAAATAAAAGCCTTAATAAACAGTTTATTAACCAATCTTTCAGTGAGCAAATTTTAAAGAAAATTAAACGAGGAGAAATTTTTAGGCCTAACTGTATCGAACCACCTTAATGTCTTTTGAACCGACTGTTAAAGCCCTATTGGTTGAAACTTGAAACAAAATCTCTCAACAACAAATCTACGTACCGGTAGATATCAGCAACCACCTATTAGCATGCCTTCTTCAGCCCTAGCTGTGGTCAGTTAGGAGCTAAAAAGCCCCAGAGATTCACTCTAAATGGTTTAGATAATTTTATCGACAAAAAGGTCCCTAGGAACTTAAATAAATTGTAGTAAATGTTCATGTTCATTGAAGTCTGTAAAATGGAAAATAGAATATTTGATATCCCATAAAACTCTTTTTGTGTGCTTTTTGTTTGTGTCAGTTTCATATTATCGAGTGTTTCTTATAACATGCTAGGAATCATAAATATCCTAATTTACACAATGACAACAATTTGGTTCTTTTAATGCACCACTCTTTGATTTTGATAAGTACTGAAATCGCTATCCGTGCTATTTTCGTTGTTAGATTGTTCGAATTTTGTGGTCTACCTTGATTTAGCATTTTATTGCAAAAAAAAAGCATAATTTATCAAATGTTCATCTATTCTTCCTTCGTTTGGCTTTCTCCTGTTCTGTGGAGGCTTCATATGAATATAGGTTAATATCCGATGGTCTAGTTTGATTCTATTTAGATAAGAGCTATTACATTGCACTGTGGTTAAACTTCTGCAAATAACGCAATCACTCACAAATTCTCACAAATAGGGATCACATACGATATCCCTTTTATGTATTTTTTACGGATTGACTGTCTACGAATTGTTGTTTCCTTTTCAGGTTCGTATGTTCCCAGATCTGGCAAGGTTTTCTTTGTGATTTCAGTGTTTTCTGACGTGGCGGTGCGCTGCAGTTTCTACTCATTAACCAATACTAAATCCTTAACACACAAATTCACAGATGCATCAAAACTACTTAATACAGTAAATTCTCCATAACTGAGAAAGCCGAAGAAAGCTATGGTACACACAGTTTCTAACATCAAGTCTTTTGATGTGGTGTGCAGATAGTGACACATACTTTCTAAAATTGAAAAGGTAATAGACAGTCTAGTAGAAGGCCGTTTAACTTGAGACCTATTTACACCGTTTAAGATCGCATGAAGTCGCGGCATCTCTGAAAACAATGGATATGTAATATTCCGCTCGAGACACATGACCCTGATACCACAGATGTACAGTTTAATGGTAGTGTAGGAAATATTGCCACTGAAACAGTAGGCTACAAATTGGATCAAATAGTCCTCTGACACTGGTAATTGTGGTAGAATTACACTTGCGATCAATCCAGAGAACAGTAAGAAGTGTATATGTACTTATCGAATCCCGTTTGATATGCCCTTCTGGTTGGCGGAGCTATAGATGCTGACCAAAGTTCCTGTATTGTTGATTCGATTCCCACAGTACGATTGTCGGTGGAGGTACTATGCAGGGAAGTAAGTCGGATTGGGGTGGAAGACGTCTGAAGCGTGCTATCTGCAACCGAGATAAAGATTGTGCAATGTCATTTAAGTAACCAGGAACATGTTTTGACAATACATGAAAGTTAAACGATGAAGCACACAGTGTAAAGCTACGGACTAAGGGCATTATGTGGGGAGATTTAGACCGGCATTTCTGTAAAATGTTCACTGCTGCTAGATTATCACACATAAATACTATTTTCTTGCCTACCCACAGGTGACCCCATATCATAGCAGCTACCACTATTGGATAAAGCTCTTTGAACGCGATAGATAGTTCACTGGTCTCTACAAATGAGTTGAGAAGGTTCATTGGCCATGGTTCCACAAACCAAAGTCCCTGATAATTGCCGCCATAACCTAAAGTACCCGAGGCATCTGTAAAGAGCCGCATATCATCTGAAGATATTTCTGTAGCATTGTAAAAAATGGAGACACCTTTCCAGTTAGCTAAGAAATATAGCCATAAGCGGATATCTTCTCTGCATTCGTTGTTCAGCTTAATAGTGGTGCAATTCCGTAGTTGTAGTGGACAATCTAATAAGATGTGAGACAAATGATCTACCCTGAAGTACCACACGACTGGCGAAATTAAGAGAAGCTGAAGTCATTCTCTCTTAGTACACGAGGGTCTTGATTGGAATGATTTTAAGAGTTCAACAATCCTGTTTAGCTTGTCCATAGGTAGTCTAGCTTCCATCATGTCGGAGTCTAATACAATACCGAGATATTCCATCACAGTATTAGGACCGCATGTTTTATGTTTAGCCATAGGAATACCTAGTCGCTGGAAGATGAGATGCAACAGGGCCAAGCTCCTGTCGCCACACTTTTCCGGATGTTCAAAGGTGATAAAATCATCCAAAAGATGTAAGATGTGTTTGATACCGTATCTATGTTGTGCTATCCAACAAACTGCCTGTGACAAGTTGTCAAATATCTTTGGACTAGGGCAGCAGACAAAAGCTAATTTATTATAAAGATAAAACTTATCCTTCCATTTAACACAAAACATGTGCCATTGCGACGGTAGTATTGGGATGATCTTAAATGCGTCTGATATGTCAGTCTTACACATAGTAGTCCCTTTCCCAAGTTCCATGATTTTTTCTAAATAGCGTCATCACTGCTAACGTATGACAACGAACAAGAATCCTAATCAATTAGTTCGTTAACACTAGGATTATCTTCGTCTTTATGTGGTGCTGAAAGGTCGACAAAATGACGGGGTTTCCCAAAGTACTTCCCGAATGACACACCGATAGGGCTGACCCTATAGCTTGCAAACCGGTAATTGTTCATGTGGTCCTTCTAAAATCCCCTTTTCCACTTCCGATTGACTAATTCTATCTAATATTTCTAGTTATGTAATAGCTGATCTTGGATTCTTACATTCTTTTGTCGGCAGTCCAATCTGCGAAATCATGGTATCGAAACCGTTGGATAAACCCTCACATAGGTACTGAACAAAATCATGATCATGGTGTGAGGCAAGTTCTTGGCGTAACCTAGAGATATTAGCTGGAGTATCCACGTTGACACTATGTTCTGTAATTTGTTGTCATTGTTGTGACCCATTGCCTGTTTTGGTCTGCCTGTTCGAATTATTTTTACACATGTCAGCACCGTGGGTCGTAGATTTACATGAATGGCACGCGTGGTAAAGCGAGCAGTTGTCTCCACGGGTACATTTCCCAGCGTAGAAATTGTTACACACTTCACGGCCATCAATCTTTGTTTTAGGTCGTCCTTACCTATCATTGTCTTTTTGGTTGTGATTCTTATTGTTTGGGTTTCGGATAGTCTTCTTATATCTTTGTTGAGGACAAAAGGAGGTGTTGTGCGACGTCAAATTGCACAATTGGCAGGTGTTGACTTTTGTATTACCAACAATCATGGCCAACAGGCCATTTTCCCTGACAGACCAGTCTACTTTGGCTAAATTATCTTTAAGAGTTGTTGCTGCCCTTGCCGAAAACTGACAGTGGTAATCGTAAAATCGGTTTCCATAAACGTTGTAAATCTCGATGATGTTGGCCTCGTATCTGTCGAGTTCAACCCTCCTTAAGGGAACTTATTGGCACATAGTTCTTTTAAATTTCCCAAACGCGGTTATGAACTCGCTAATAGTTAGGGTTTTGGATAGACGTGGGTCCTCTGTGTCATTAATATTGATGTTGATTGCGTTGTTATCCCTATCGTCGGATTCACGGCTCTCGTATTTTGGCATAAACAAGTGTGCTAGATTAATGTCGTGGCCTTCCCAAATTCGGGTTTTTTTTTCAGTTTCTCAGGAATTAATTAAAGGTGAGGTAGAGCCTCTAATGGAACCCCGAACTCAGTTCTAGGCAAAGTATACGAGGTATACGCACCTGTGTTAGATGTAGATCCGCTTGACTCTGGTACGACATTTGCGGCAGTGTATTCTGTTTCTCGACAATGTCTTTCACTGTATGTTGAAGACTTATCACAGTCTGTTGCATGTTTTGCACTACGGAAATCAGTGATTGAATGTTTGTGTTTGTACTCTCAATGGGGCGGTCATGTTTGCGGCTGACGTCATCGTTGTCTGTGGTCGCGTATTGATACTACAGGTAGTGTGAACCACAGTACCGCTCTGGGTCATATCTACAGATGGATCCGCATTGGGAAGTGCAATGTAGATCTGCTCCAGATTTGTGTGGAACAGAAGAAACGTCGGCAGAATTTTCATTTGATAAGTTTTCCTGTGATGGTTCTTCGTGTATGATCGCCGAGGTAGACGATCTAGGGGCTGACACGCGTTCGGTTCCAGATCGAGGAGTCGATCGTCGACGATCTCTGCCGATGTTTTCCATGTAAACACTCTTTAAAACATTCTTACTAAAATTGTTTGGCATTTTTATGCCTAAGTTGAACAGTTTTTCTCGTATTTGAGTCGAAGTCCAGTTCGCTGGGTTTTGAGAGTCCCATGGCACATTACGCAAAAATGAACGGCCCCTAGGGCGTCGAGACGCCATTGTCCAGCGTGGTCTTTGTTTAGCTTTAGGTCGAGGCCTCACTGACCGATATAATGTTCTTTTATCGAAAGTCTGAAATATCACAAATATAGTCAGATGTGTATTCCAAATCGTAGATGATTATTTCGTGTGGAGTATTTAGTTGTGGTAGGATAGTGTTTGAATAATTGTCCGAATGCACTGGTCAAGATACTGATGCTGCCACAGCTCCTAATTAATGGCGATACAGAATCTACTGACCAATCAGTGACCTAGAAATTTGGCCCCTACTCTGGACTTGTTACTGACTGGGTCTCCCTGTTGTGCCCCGGCTATGGCATACCATTGTAAAGCATGATATAACTAGTCATAATAGGAACAGCATTACTATTAGAAATTGAGAAAAAATTGTTTGTCATCATAAACATGGATTATCTATATAATCCTTAATATATTCATGTTATTGGATTCAAGATAGATAACTCGCGTAAGCTAAAGCAGAAGATCCTCGATCTATCAAGTCTATCTCATCTTTCGATAATTTCACAAACTATCATATGCATTAGAACAATTATATTGCTCTACATCAACCCTCGTATAAGAGTTGGTAAGTGCGTTTTGGTATACATGTAATTAGACTTTAGAGGAGCAATTAAGACACTAATTACATAAATGGTCATTTCTTATACGTGATGAAATCAGTTGCAGTTTAGGAAAACAAAATTACTGTAAAGAGATGTTTTTTTCGGACATATATACAATCTATTTTGTATTCTGTATCCAACTCAATTTTATATGAATTAGGGTTTGTTCAACACAATACAAATACTGCACATTATGGTAAAAGATAATTTATTAAATGATAATACATCAAAGTATCTCGAAAATCTCGTTTTACACTGCCATTAAAAAAATAAAAGTCGTTTCGGAAGGTATTTAGGCTATACCGTCTTTGCATACAGAGTTAGCTCCCTTACGGGTAGGTATCGATTGTTACGTCATTCTTTTGTGAGGACAATTCATGTCGTTTTCTCCGAAAAGTATTACGTTACGCTCGTAAACACATGAGGCCACAATCAGTACCTACCTGTAAGGACAGATATCTTTGCAATATGCAAATACAGAATAAACCACTTCATTTTTGTGAGGAACACAATTTTGCGTCATTTCGCTAAAGAGCTCGAAACGTTTCGCAAATAATAGTAAAAAAACGTGTGTAAACCAATGCATGACTGTAATGGAGAACCTTTAATCGCAACTTGAAAATTCGCGAATGTATCAAAATAAAGATAACGCAAAAATAATGTAGAGAAAATGAAGTGGTTTGAACCAGCTCCTTACCCGTTATAGTGGATAGTTATATATCCATAACATATTGTTAGCCAATATTCTTATTAATTTACTTATTTGATAATTGTTTGATGTATATCGACGATAGTGTATGTACGTTTGTTCCAGCTTTTCTTTGCACCTAACTTTGCTACCAAGGCGCTATCGCTGGAAAGTCCATGTAAAGACTACAATCAAAATAACGTCATGTAAGTGTTCAGTTAAAACCCTTTCATACCATCTTTCCCTACACTCAAGCCATGATAAACTTCGTCATTCTCACCGACGTTCATTGTCTGACCATTTTTCTCTGGGTCCTGTGGATATTTATAGTCCACCAGTTCAGCGACTACAACAGAAAACTTTCGGTCTTTATACAAGGATATTGCGGGGTCAGCTTGTCCGTTTGCCCGTCGTGCTGGCACTGCTAGGTAAACTCGGGGGTATAACAGCATAGTGGTCGGACAGGGCTGGAGACAGATACCGGTAAAAGTCCTTGTAGTGAACATCATGCGGGTTCCCTCTTCTTTGTTTGTCGAATTCCAGAACATGTTTTTCGCGTTCTATTACTGCAACAGAAAAAAAGGTCAGTGGATATTATAGAATGTACATTCACTAAAAAGAGTATTTCTGCTAAAAATGGAGAAAAATGAATAGACTATGTGCAGTAGTATCTGAATTTTAAGATTTCTAAACAGCATTTATTTCCACATTTAAATTTTTGCATGAAAAAACTTACAAAAGAAAAAGGAAAAATAAGACTGTATCAAGCACAAGTTACGTGTGTCATACTTTAAAAACGGTTTAGTTTAACACATATTTAACCGAGCTCATAAAATTTAAAACAAAGAATTATCAACTGTTTATAACATTTGCAATGAAATTATCACATGTATTGAACAGGAACAGCAGATGCAACAAGTATACCCGGCATAAATATATCTGAAAGCAAAGTAAAACTTACATTCCGGTGAAGGCAGTGGGTTTCTAACTTCTGTGTTGGCTTTCCTGAGATTGCCATAAAGCCCGAAGTCTCGGACTTCCTCCTGAACACTATTGGGTTGGTATATATCCAGATTCTGTACTTTCGGTTGTTCTATTCTCGCAGCTTGTTTCTTCTTCTTCATTTCCCGATCTTGTCTTCGCTGAAAATCTGGAATCAAAGACGATAAAATGTAAGTATTAGCATATTTCACATGGAAACAATTAAACAGCTTCCCCTCTTGTGGTCCTTATGCCGTATTTCAGCGCTTATAGATATCCAGGTCAGGTTGACAGCCATTTTGCCACTATCTTGAAAGTTATGTAAAACTTAATGTCATTGGTCGATTGGTTTTACATAACTTTAGCAGTAGCAGTAAGATAGCAGTAAAATGACCGTCAACCGGTTAACTATTAGCGCTGGAAAACGACATAATGACCACCAGAGGGGGATTTGAACGAAGCGTCAAACAAGTCAAAACGTTTGTTTTCACCTGGGTTTTTTTATGTCAAAGCCTGTTATTGTAGGCTGCCGTGTTTTCAGTGTAGCGAATAGACATTCTCGTTTGCAAAAATGTTCTCGATCGTGTCCGAAATTCGACAATGTTTCAAATTTCGAGGCTTTTTGTGAAAAAAAGTAGACTAGTTCAGTAGAACTTCTTGTTATCATCTTGAAGTTTAATATCTTCACTCGAAGCTGCTAAATACCTATGATTTGTGGTAATATGTCGGGACATCTCAACCTCTCAGCCACTGCGGACCCACAATGACATTGTAAGTATTATTCACTATTAATAACTATCAATCGACAATTCTGGAAAGATTTTAATACCTGATATGCCTTGTTACTTAATAATTATTAAACGGTTAATTAGTATCTTTGTAGTTAGCTCCCTTTATCCATTCGTAAATAAAATCCACCGTTAAGATAAGATGAAATCAATGTAAACTTATGTTCCGAAATAAACATCTGATTGAATACTTAATATGGAGTAAAAAGAAAGATGGCCGTTCCTGTCTTCAAATAGTTCTTTCTAGAACAAGTTAATGTCTTGTTTTATCCATCTCACTACGGCTACTTGAGAATATACCGTGTACCACAACATTGTCGTAGAACTGTATAAATCGATTTCAATCTACGACATGGACCAAAAATCTGAAATATCCAGTGAATGTGCCTTTTATTATATTAGTTTCAAATGAGAATGTCATATTTCCAGCAGTGTATTTCACAATCTGACTGCATCCACTATGTTTATCATAGCGAATCCAACAGTATAAAAGACAAAGCGAAACTATAAACTAATGCATTACAACACACTCTCAGTCTTGTAAAGTCATATAACCAGCACGTGACTTGAACCGACCAATCATCCTGCTCAACCACTTGATTATACAGTAGAAAATGTATAGTATGTTCCCTGTGCATCAAAAACGTTGTTTAAAAAGCTGAATTATTTCATCTTGGAGAAACCATTAAGTGGTCCAAGTCTATACGTTTACATATATATGTATAACAATATTTAACCTACTGAATTTTTAACAATACCATAAAAGCTATAAAAATGAATACTGATGAATATAAATTTTAAGTATTAGGTTATTTAACTAGTTAAAATAAGACATACAAGAACAATGTTTTTTGTAATATACATCTACATACCGGTAGATTCCCTGTGTAAAATCCTTAACGACGTGACATGCATGATCCCAGGCTTTTAGTGAAACACTGAACAAAATACAATGTCGTGTTTCCGGAGAAATATTATTACCACAGAATATGCCTTATTTCATAAATCCACGTGGCACCAATGACTAGCAGTTACACTATGGGTTACGTAGTGTTACGATGAGTACACGGCCAATACACAACGCTTTTGATCTGTCTAGTATAAACAACCATGAGCGGGTACCTTTCCATTTCAAAGCATTGACAGCTTGATATTAATGATGAATTTTATAACTATTATTAAAATGCAATTTTTAATCAATTCGCTAACATCGCTAGTATTTTAACAAACTTACAAGTTATTTCAAATATTCAGAAGTAAGAAGTAAAAAACGTGGTATAATTGTTAGAAAAATGACTAAAATCAATACCAAATTAACGATAACTCAGGTTAAGCATACAGTACATTTGCAAAACCGACGAGTCACTCTCGGTTATGGCGAATTGTTATTTGCTTTTCAATTCTTAAGAGCTTATACCCGTTCAAATCCCACTTAATCCGTAATCAGTAGCAATAAACACGCCGATTTAATGGTCATGTGATATCTACATCCAATATACACAAAATCCGATTTCACACTTGTTGTAAGTAATCTCTGTTTGTATGTTAGTTTTTCTGTAGATAACAATGTCGTTTTAAATCGTGCAGCTGATCAATGACGTGCATACATAAGGGAACGATATATGCGATATTAATTAGCACTCGACTTTTCAGCGTTCATAAATGTTCATGCACGTGTAAAATGTAAAAATGAAGGATATGTGAATAATGTCCAGACGGATCTATATTTAGTACATCTCAGTGGGAACTTTGAATACATACCTGTATATGTAAAAACATTTCACAAATATTATCATTATGCATAGAACGTGCATGGATCAATGGATTTGACGTAAGTGTTTTGTGTGCTCATTCAGGTGATATCCCTTGATATATAAGTGTTTAATCTTCCATTACAACCACAGAAGAATAAGTAGCAGAGCAATTAATACCGTTGTATCATAAAGGTGTCACCCAGGTCTGGTAATGCACATCGCACGCATAGTATAACATATAAGAGTTCAACAAACATGTACGCTATGTTATGACATTAAAGGGGAAAAAATCTGTCATCCGCTTTATGAAATATCTTGTTCTGTTTTTTAACATGTTCGATCGTATACCTCAATATACATGTATGAATTGTTTGATGTAACTCATCGATTTTACTGGTCATGAAGTTGAATAAACTTTAATTCAGGCAAAAGTCATGGTGTAAACACAGTTTGAATGTTTTTCTTTTGGCTTAACTGATGTTAAAACGTTTACAAATAAGAATAAGGGATAACGGTGATAAAAGATGTTGACTATTGGTCTATAAATATAAGAATAGATCTAGCATTTGACCTGTTAACAACAGACTTCGAATTCTCTAAGCAAACAACAAAAGAAGAAGAAAAAACACAAGCGTCGCACTGTCGATGGGAAGCCCAAGAGTTGAGGAAAATTATAAGTATTTGGGTATTCTGGACAGTCGTCCATGAAAACAAAATATACAATTGGATATAGCCATCACGGCTACATCTACTTTCATCTGATTGTTTCAAGCACATATCTAACTTCGAAGTATTTGATTTTGACCCCTTATTTTCGGATGTTCACTGTAGACTTGAATTTTGCGTCTCTAACAAAATGGATATAGCTAGAACAAACAGAGAAGATATAGAGAACACTTCAGCAAATAATTATATAAAATGGAATAATGAAAATTAATGGCTTATGTTAACCATATCGAAGAAGATGCGTTTGGTAGTCTTCAAGATATCATGGGAAAATTGGACAGGTTAGTAGTTAAGCCGAATGAGCTAGTCACCGCTTCTGAAATAGACAATGTTGTAAATGATTTAGGTATATTATTCAAAAATTCGGCGAAGCATATTTTTGGCGAAAAGAAAACATCCCACCATTCATTTAGATGTAAAAAAAAAAAAGAAATAAACCTTGGTTCACTAATGAATGTCATCTTAAAAGAATTTTATTTCACCAGGCTAAAAGATGTTATAATCAAGATAAAACCTCGACAAACAAGACTACCCTTAAGAATACTTGTAAAGAATACAGAAAAAACTCTGAATAAATTTTATAGAATTCACCAAGAGAAAATGGAAAGGGAATTGCGAAACGTATCCAAATCAGAGCCCAGAACATTTTGGAATATCCTCAATAAAATTGACGGAACTAGTAAACAAAATATTATTGATAAATCCATAGAAGATTTGTATGATTATTTCAAAAATTTAAACAAGGGAGATAACTCTAATAATAGCTTTGATGGCGAAATTGTTGATGGGATATTTGATGATTTATTAAATAACGAAATTACTGAGGACGAAATAACTTGTTCTATTGCCGGTTTAAGTAGTAATAAGGCTCCAGGTCATGATGGAATTCTAAATGAATACTTAAAATCCACCGCAGAAATTCTTATGCCATTATATTGTAAGATATTTAATATCATATTTGATACGGGCTTCATTCCAAGCTCATGGAAAATAGGGGTTATAAAACCTATATATAAGCGTAAAGGGGATCCTAACAATTTAGATAATTATAGAGCAATAAGTCTTGTTTCTTGTCTCGGTAAAGTTTTTACATCCATATTAAATTGTAGACTAAACAAAATGGCTGATGAAATAAACTTGATAACTTCTGCCCAGGCAGGATTCAGGAAAAAACATTCTACAACTGATAATATTTTTATTCTACATGTTCTAACTTCTATCTATTTCTCACTTGGTAAAAAACTGTTCTGTTCGTTTGTTGATTTTAGAAAAGCTTTTGATTCAGTTTGGAGACTCGGTTTATGACAAAAAGTTCAAAGAAGCAATATAACAGGGAAAATGTTTAAAGCAATTATTAACCTATATGAAAATACAAAATCCTGTGTCAAAAATGGAAATGATATCGATGTATCTGATATGTTTACTTGCAACGTCGGTGTAAAGCAAGGAGAAAATTTGTCACCCTTCTTGTTTGCTATTTTTCTTAATGATATTGAAACTTTTTTTGAAGAGCATGGTGTCAACTGTTTGAAGAATGTAAAAGATTTAGGTAATACTATTGGAATGTATATAAAACTATTTGTAATTCTTTATGCAGATGATACAGTTATAATGGCTGAATCAGCTAACGATCTACAGTCAGCCTTAAATAAATTTGAAATTTATTGTGAAAATTGGAAACTTGAAGTAAACACAAATAAGACAAAAATTGTTATTTTTTCAAAGAGGAAGTCTCGAACTCGTCCTCATTTCACATTATTTAACAAAGAGATTGAAATTGTAGATTCGTTTTCTTATCTAGGAATATTGATGAATTATAATGGGAGTTTTCATAAAACGAAATTGAAACTGTTGGAACAGTCAAGAAAAGCTATGTTTGCTGTTTACAAGAAAATAAGAAACATCCCTCTTCCTATTGATCTCCAGTTAAAAGTATATGATTCCCTTGTTTTACCAATATTGATGTACTCAGTAGAAGTATGGGGTCACGAAAATATTACAGCTATAGAAAAGCTTCATTTACAGTTTTGTAAACGTATACTCGGCGTTAGGAAAAGTACGTGTAATTACATGGTATATGGTGAATTAGGGAGATTCCCTCACTATATAGAGGTTAAAAACAGAATTATTATGTTCTGGCATAAATTGATTACTACTGATAATCTTTCAAGTAATATATATAAGTTGATGTTAAACTTGCAAACAAATAATATCATGGAATTCAAATGGATGCAAAATGTTAAAAATATTTTTGAAGAAACTGGTTTGAATATATATGGGACTTCCAGAATGTATGTACATATAATAGAGAATATTTGAAATCTATCGTAAAACAAAGATTACAAGATCAATTTGTACAAAAATGGTTTAATTATATAGAGAATTCATCAAGAGGTCGTACTTATTCTATTTTTAAAAGCAATTTTGAATTTGAAAAGTATCTTGTGAAACTAAAGCCAATAGATAGATAAATCATCATAAAATTCAGAACCTCGAACATGCACTTACCTATAGAAACTGGAAGATGGACTGGGACCCCTGAAGTAAATAGAACTTGTAATCTATGTTTTACTGATATTGGAAACGAATATCATTATTTGTTTCAATGCAGTAATGAAATGGTGAAACGTTTACGAGAAATGTATATACCAAGTTACTATTATTATTATAGAAACCATAGTGTTATCAAAATGAAAGGCCTGTTTACTATATGTAACATTACTGTTCTGACAAATATATGTAAGTTTTTGAAAAAAATTGAAAAACTATTGATTGAGCATGTACATCACTAATACATATTGTAATGCACTGTTGCGCTATGGGCCCAATATACTTGTATGTTTATATTATGTATAGTGACCTCCTGTTACATACATTGTACTTGTATGTCTGAGAGTGAAATAAAATCTGAAAAATCTGGCAATCTTTATATTTCCTTTGACGAGACTTACATACGCTTGCAGATATCATAAAGTTTCTTGAATTTTGATTTCATCGTGTTTATACATTCTTGAGAGTAAATAAGATATAGTAAATATTCATGAACGCTTATCATGCCACACGATAGAAGGAGGTGTTCAAATGGACCCTAAACATGGTAAATTTCCGGTTGACATGGCCGTATAAAATTCCAATTAAGTTGTACTCGAGTTCATTCAGGGCAAGCACATTATAATATCCCCTACAAGAAAGGCGATTCACCGGATCCTACAATGGAATCAGCCGAGAGGAAGATTTCTGTTATTAACATACCTTAAAGTCGAATAAAGTAGATTGTGAGCAGCGAAAACATGTGAATACGTAAGATTGAATATGGACGAAACTCTACGTCAACATGTAAGAATGGGTCAAAATAATTTCGTCTACACTGAATCAGTGTGGTTGTATTAAATAAGCAACACTGTTACAATAAAAGTCTAAAATGATTTTTTATATCTAAGGTGATATTCTATTTCAATATGAACTTCATTTCATTCATCTGTAAACATCAATATCGGCACCCTCATACATTACAATTGTAACAGTTTCAATAGAATTCGGACACAAGTGTTTTAATAAATCCGTCTACAGTAGTAAAATCACGTAAAGTAATTTAATTGACTGATACACGGCACTATTTAAGCAAAATAATGAATTGGTGGAATAAAGAAATATCAGAAAAATAGAAGAGGTGATGAGTAAGAGTAGGTGGGATAACTAAGGATTGGTATACTATTTTTACACATGACATCAATGGATAGTGTCATACCGTTATTATTATATCAATAATTGATTAAAGATGTATTTAACACAACATTTTAGTACAGTGATGTTATACAATGTGGTTTATTTAGACAAACTGCTCAATGTAAACAATACACATTAAAATGCAAATCAAGGTTAAATATAACATACATACAGTCCTAATATGCTATCATACGACACTAAATTACATGTTTATAGCAGCAACACAGCCCCCTATGACCTTTTGCTTGCTTTAATTTATGCAAGACTGGATGTCAGTTTAAAATTTTGCATGTAAAGTAAGTAAGAATCGAACTAACTCTCTGATAAAACTCTTCATTTCTTTATATCATTAGTATTTTTGGTATGTTTTACTGAAGTAAATATAGACTTATCAATAGCATTATGTAAATATATAGGTAATGATAGCACGTGACGATACAATAAAAATGAGGTAAGTAAACTTTGAATTGAATTATGTATGTACTGGTATTACGAAAGGTTGCGTATAAGGCACACAGGGATCTGAAAATCAGTTACAGTTTATATATACATACATAGACCCAACAGTACCTTTAGAGATCTAGATCAAAAATCGATAAAATCCTATTCTACATAACACACTGGTGTATAGTACTACATGTACGTAGAACATTATTTTACCCAGTTCTGATCAAGATCCCCAACACGCCTAAAATTGTCTATGAACTGTAACTAATTCTCAGATCCCTGTGACACGGCGGTTTCATGCAGTACTCTGGTAGTCAAAGTTTACTTGGGAGTTCCTATGTCTTTCTCTATAGCATTTGGGGGGAAAACCGAATATATTGTTCCATTTTTATATCTTCACCGTATATCAATATTATTTAGTTAACAATAGTTTAGACATAAAAATTCTTAAATAAATGATAGTGAAAAAACAATCTTCACCGTATATCAATATTATATAGTTAACAATAGTTTAGACATAAAAATTCTTAAATAAATGATAGTGAAAAAACAAACACCTGCAAGATATTTTAATCAAATATCTCTGACATATAAGTTACGGATAAACCATGAAGTATTTATAGTATACGTATGTTCAGTACAGGTACATTGTGTATATCGTATGATATACCACGGTAACACTCCATTCAGAAATCAATTAGAACTTAGGAACAACTGGCATTTGGAGAATAATAGATTAAAATATACACTGCCAGGGTCAAAATCAATACCTAAAACATTACAAATGAAATGATATTCGACGATATCTATGTGAAGCCTTACCTCTGATTGATGTAGCTTGTACCTGTATCATTTTCACCTGTAAATCCAGGTGGATTGATGTTTGGTATCAAAAACGTGTACACAGTGGTTAACACTTGACAGGAAAGTGCAGTAATTTACAAGTTTAAATTCTAAGTTATACGGTCAATATTTAAATAATTCATGTATCTATAGACTGTGTATGATCTTTTTATTGAACAAAGATAGTCAAAACAACGTAATGGTAGGTTTTGTGTATTGGGAAATTATTGAACAGTCGGTAGCGGTCTAAGGAGATTTTACATAGTAATATATCGGGAAGGCTTTGTGTTGTATTCATGACAGACGTGTATGGGATTCTATTGAATTGAATGTAAATATTACTTGTCTGATCACAATAAAACAACAATTACGATTTTCAACCTTAGGGAGTTTCCGTTCAATTTTAACAATACATCTTTTGTTTACAATATTCTATTGTGCTATACGGTATTGTGTAAATGTATACATATTTGCATACAATCTTAAGATATACTCTCGTGGTAAAATGCAAAGTGTTAGATATTGTGTTATGTATTGATACATATGTATACAAACTGTTAAAAAGTCATTAATCAGGTAAATAAATCCATTATCACCGCTAAGTGTTAATCGGTTTTTAATGGGAAATAACATTATCCCTGAAGAGGCGTGTGTCAAAAAATTCAGTAAAGGACACAATCTTATCTTGTGCAGTTTAAAAGTGCTGTTCATGATTACAGTACGTGGCTCATTTATTTACATATTTATTCATTTACTTATTTATATATTTATTTATTCATTTTTATTTATGCATTTATTTATTTATGCGTTTTTTAATATGTTTATTCATTCATCCATTTTTATTTGTTTTTTATTAGCGTTTAGCTTGATTAAGATATAACTAACATACCGCAGTCTCCTTAAAAATTCTCTTCAAATAACTTTTACATTTACTTTTGCCCCTCTCTAAAACGAAATAGTCCAAAGTATACAGCGTTGTACGGTACCTATTGATTTTGGCTTAACTTCTACACTAAAGGCTGCATAATGTGATTTGTATCTGAGAGTAATAATAAGTATATCTTATTGCAAGAGTCGATGTTTTGTAGACACATCTGTCCAAGCAGGCAAACTGTCAGATACCACGTGTGTCTATTACTCCATGTAGAATCCAGAACAGGACGCCTAACAGATATTTGCCTTGTTTTTAATATAATATCTTTCAACATAGCCATTGATTTTTGAACCTTGGTGAAACTATTTTAAAAGAATATTTTAGCCAAAAGTCTTCTATTGTAACAACAATCAAAGCTTTTTCAAAAAGAATTTTTCACTTAGTACATGAACATTGTACTTTACAATCTCGAAGAAAGCAATATACTGTGTGTAAATGCCGAAAAGAATTCAGTCTCAAGTTATGAACCGTTAATAAAGCTGAGCATATTGATTGCTCAAACATAGAAATATATATTGTACCTGTACGTCTTAGTCTTAAAGTACATGTATATAGACTGCACACGAAATTTCCATTTATCTAATCGATATCTGATTGTTATAGAAGAAATGGTTTCGAATAGCCATTTGTGGTTACTCTATAGTCGGCACATAGTTTAGAACATAATTATACTGCTACAGTTATATTTCATTTTCTTTTTGTCTTGAATCAATATAGCTAATTACACTTCTGTAGGATAAAGGAAACCCATTGAAGTTTCACTGATGTCTACACTATAGAATTTGTGGAATGTATATGTATCACAGTTACTTCCCCTGGTTCCTATACATTTGTACATGTACGGCAAAAAAGATGCACGGTACAGATTTGTCATCATGATCGATAAGCCAAAAACTATCCCCCGGAATAAATTTGTGTATTTATGAATACTGCACATGATGCATGCATTTTCATTTTGGAGTAAACCTGCATAATCCACACGAAATGTTTGAATTGGACCAATATCGATGCCATTAATTAATATATAATCATGTTATTACAACTAGGTCTCTTCCACGTGTTTTATATGCGAACCAAGAAAGGACAACCTTAGTCTTTTCTAGAAGACAATAGGGCTGGAAAGGTATTGATTATGACAAAGATTTTTTTACCGATCAACAATCGTAATAGTTCTATATGCATTATGTACATATGAATCATATCATGGGTATTAAAGTACATGCTATATAAAGATACAGGCGATATGGACAGATGTGTAGGTATATAATTTGTATATTGAATAGATTGTATGGTACATATCGCCAGGTGAACCGGTCACAATATTTACACGTGCATACACGGGTAATCTTAAATGCACTGATCATGATATTGGGGAATATCGATCTTATAAAAAAGACTAAATTGGAAATAAATTGCCTCATATCACCTTCGGGACTTAATGGGGAAATACTGGACATCTCTTGTCTCTTAATTACGTTAGCACGTTCATCTGTTTGAGATTTAGTAAATCAATCTATCTGCGATATATACATTTTATCTATAACAAATCATAGATATATATATGTAGGATGTTTTTCTTTACTTTAAATTGTGTATCTCATTGTTCTGGCGATACATGAAGGATTTCTACAGAAATATCAAGTAGCAAATAAAAAACGATATTGTATTCAAATTTTGTGAACTATAGACCCCGTTTCAGTTTTAATACACGTTCGTATAATTGATTTCATATTTTCTAACACAGGCGTTACGTGTGCGTATACATGCCGAATTCCAAGTCAGTTAGAAATCTTTTTAAATTCGTCTATTTACATGTATAAAGTCATACAAGTAAACGACACGTAATAAGATGATGAAAAGCTATGAATGGATATTATATTAGTCCATTGTATATTTGTACGGGTACAGAAAACATTGACCGGAAATACCGTCAACGAACATTTCGCACTCAGTTTTAAGTACACATTCAATCATTCAATTTAAATTACTCATAATGGATTCCCACTTAAGTCCCTTACATATACTGTACATGTGAACGTTAATGGGATCACTTAGCTGGGTTTGTCCTCTGTACATAAATTGTAACATACATTACCACGAATATTAGCCAACAGCATATCAAGACATACCTGGTTACGTTTAGTATTTTTTATCTATATTCAGTATAGTAAACCAGTATCTAAAGAAGATACACATTTATTAGATTGTTTATCCAAAAATACTGTAATTAAAATCTTCCGTATCCCTTTATTGAAATCAACTCTTATGATTGTGTCAGGTAAAACCTGGCATATAATATCACCATTAACTACACGTACCTGTCTTTTAGGTGATACGTTCTTTAAAATGTAGAGTAGTATCTAAAGTATTTATTAGTTAAAACAACTTATTACATGTACATACAGTTTTAAAATTACATACTTGCCTTCTCAAGGGTCATATAAGCATTTTATAACATAATTGCCTTCTCAAGTGTCAATTAAGCCTCCTACACGTATGTGTGAAAGAAAAGCATAATTTATTTTCGACGAAAAAAAAAAGTTTCCGTTTTTTATTTATTTATTTATTTTTTAAATGTCATTCTCTTTTGTTCAATGTATATATTTCTATCATACCAAATTGATGATGTTAGCAGTACAATTTATGATGTTGGCAGTACATTTGTTAATCAATACTTTATCTGCTATGTATCTTATATTGTTGTTCTTTTATCTTTACAGATAAACATACAATTTTACTTTCATCGTAACAAATTTACAATCCTGGAATTATGTACATAGGTTAATTCCGACGATGTTTCACAAATATTTCATGTTTCCCTGCCCCTTACAATTTTTTATTCTGAATCTTACCTCTTTAGCAGAAAATGGCTGATTCTAGCTCTTTCTGATGACTCCTTGACGAGTTGTTATTCAGTAAGCCGGACTTTCCGTCTGGTGTATCAACCACGGGTAGACTATTAACTCACTCCTCAGACTGGCCACTACTCTGAAGGAATTTCCTATTCTTTACAAACATGGTTAAGTACTGGACCAGCTCTTCTGAACTGTTGTCGATACTTCACTGTAGACGTTGGAACTGCTTGGTTACTAGATAATAATTATGTTACATGGATGTACGTAATGGACATAGTATATACATTTGTACTGCCATAGTACACGTGTATTCAAATCCACCTTAACTAATTATCAGACGTAGACAGGTGTATGGATTATAATATAGACATTCCCCTGTCCAGGTGTAATCATTTAACGGCAAGCTAGATTATTTCATCAATATATGGACATATTGCACTGCCATTTAAACAAAAGAACCCCCGCCGATCGATTGTCTCAATAATGACGGGTTTGTTACTTGATCACCTGTGCGGGTAGATTATTGACAGGTAGTAATAAGTTAGTACAATTCATACTGCCCTGGCACCTGTTCTCTGGGGAAATACACTAATCAAAGGCACTTTAACGTGATCGCTTACAAATTATAAGATTAGTAACAACGGATATTGTTTTTTATATGAACGTTTGTTTAATATTTGTATTGTACACAACATTGCTTTCGGAGATTTGAGAAAACGTAAGCGATACACTTTCGATACCTTTGGATATTTTGGAGTTCATTTTTAATCAACATATTCCGACACAGAATTGGTTTCACCATGTAAAGTCTCTGTTGATTAACAAAACCATAGGTCATTGTTTTAAAATTAATAAATCAGGATTTTGATTTATGCATTTACTTTGTTGTGTAAAGAAGTAGCCTTTGATTTTCAAATTGATATTTAGAGGAGTTTAGATAAGGAAATGTAATTTCTGTGTATCCTTTTTAAAACAGGAGATCTTTTAAATTGGTAAATCTTATTTGATTACTAATTATTGGACTTGAACTTGTACATACAAAGTATTTTATAAACATCTATTTGCTGCTTTCAAGCTAAATGACCTTAAATGTAGTCTTTGATTTAGGAGAAAATGAAGCGAATATTAGCGAGATCACGTGTCTCGCAATTTACATTTCTCGGCTAAATCACTAACTTTTTAACCATACGGAATGTAAGAGTTACCTACCTTCCTCTGTTTAGAAAGTAATGGTCCAAAATAATTCCATCCATACACTTTGTTAATGTATATAGGCATTACAAAAAGATAAAAAAAAAGATAAAAGAGAATCTCAAAACAAATGCAGAAATGTGAATTGCCTGGCAATAATTCTACAACATAGACAATATCTATACAGTTTGAAGTTTACAAAAGGGACGCAGCTCTAGCAGGATAGAACGATACAGGTTTAACCGTGTATAGAGCTCTGCATACTATGTGTATTCATCTCGATAAATACCCACTTTTTTATACTTTCTTTTGTTTATTTAAGTCTATTATATTTAGTAGATTTATTGAAATAACTTTTGATATTTCACGCATTTTATTCTATCTGTGTAATGAAATAGACTTTCAAATGACCGTCATGGACGATGTGGTTCCATCGAACTATACAATGTAATAAATGACAAAATCAGCGTTTTCCCGGTAAGGACAAAATTATTGATTGTCTTAGTTCTAAATCTTTTGTCTTAAATCTCGATAACGTTTCTTCCTCTCATGACACTCCCTATATAATGTAATACGTACGTACCCTTCTCATGACACTCTCTATCTGTCTATACCTATACACTGTGCTATGCTCCCCCTATCATGATATCCCATATACAATGTAACGTGTCCCACTTTTATGGTATTAACTATACCATTTAACACATTTATATGTACCCTTCCGTGGCATTCCCTATATAAGTTATAATGTGACCCCCTTACATGACATTCCCTATACCATGTAATGTGTCACACTCTAATGACATTCCCTATACCATGTAATGTGTCACACTCTAATGACATTCCCTATACCATGTAATGTGTCACACTCCAATGACATTCCCTATACCATGTAATGTGTCACACTCTAATGACATTCCCTATACCATGTAATGTGTCACACTCTAATGACATTCCCTATACCATGTAATGTGTCACACTCTAATGTGTCAACACTCTAATGACATTCCCTATACCATGTAATGTGTCACCTCTAATGACATTCCCTATACCATGTAATGTGTCACACTCTAATGACATTCCCTATACTGTAATGTGTACACAATGACATTCCTATAATGTAATGTGTCACCCCTTAATGACATTCCCTATACCATGTAATGTGTACACTCTAATGACATTCCCTATAATGTATGTGTCACCCTCTAATGACATTCCCTATACATGTAATGTGTCACACCTCAATGACATTCCCTATCAGTAATGTGACCCCTTACATGACATTCCCTATAGAATGTAATGTGTCACCCCTTACATGACATTCCCTATAATGTAATGTGTCACCCTCTAATGACATTCCCTATAAATGTAATGTGTCACCCTTAATGACATTCCCTAATGTATAGTAGTACCTCTAATGACATTCCCTATACATTGTAATGTGTACCTCTAATGACATTCCCTATAGAATGTAATGTGTCACACCTCTACATGACATTCCCTATACCATGTAATGTGTCACCCTCTAATGACATTCCCTATACATGTAATGTGTCACCCCTTAATGACATTCCCTATAATGTAATGTGTCACACTCTAATGACATTCCCTATACCATGTAATGTGTCACACTCTAATGACATTCCCTATACCATGTAATGTGTCACACTCTAATGACATTCCCTATACCATGTAATGTGTCACACTCTAATGACATTCCCATAAATGTAATGTGTCACACTCTAATGACATTCCCTATACCATGTAATGTGTCACACTCTAATGACATTCCCTATACCATGTAATGTGTCACACTCTAATGACATTCCCTATAGAATGTAATGTGTCACACCTCTAATGACATTCCCTATACCATGTAATGTGTCACACTCTAATGACATTCCCTATACCATGTAATGTGTACACACTCTAATGACATTCCCTATACCATGTAATGTGTCACACTCTAATGACATTCCCTTAAATGTAATGTGTCAACCCTAATGACATTCCCTATACCATGTAATGTGTCACACCTCTAATGACATTCCCTATACCATGTAATGTGTCACACTCTAATGACATTCCCTATACCATGTAATGTGTCACCCTCTAATGACATTCCCTATACCATGTAATGTGTCACACCTCTATACATACATTCCCTATCAATGTAATGTGTCACCCTTAATGACATTCCCTATACCATGTAATGTGTCACACCTCTAATGACATTCCCTATACCATGTAATGTGTCACCTCTTACATGACATTCCCTATACCATGTAATGTGTCCCACTCATGACATTCCCTATAAATGTAATGTGCACCCCTTACATGACATTCCCTATACAATGTAATTGTCCCCTAATGACTCCTATCAATGTTACACCTCTATGACATTCCCTATAAATGTATGTGTCCACACATCTAATGACATTCCCTATACCAATGTAATGTGTCACACCTTATGACATTCCCTATACATGTAATGTCACATCTAACATTCCCTATAGAATGTAATGTGTCAACCCTCTTAATGACATTCCCTATACAATGTAATGTGTCACCTCTCATGACATTCCCTATACCATGTAATGTGTCACACTCTAATGACATTCCCTATACCATGTAATGTGTACACCTCTCATGACATTCCCTATACATGTAATGTGTCCCACACTCTAATGACATTCCCTATACCATGTAATGTGTACACCTTTCATGACATTCCCTATACAATGTAATGTGTCACACTCTCATGACATTCCCTATATAATGTAATGTGTACCCACTTCATGACATTCCCTATACAATGTAATGTGTCCCCACTCTAATGACATTTCCCTATAAATGTAATGTGTACCCTTCATGACATTCCCCTATACAATGTAATGTGTTCACCCATCTCATGACATTCCCTATATAATGTAATGTGTCACCCTTTCATGACATTCCCTATACATGTAATGTTCCCATCTCATGACATTCCCCTATAATGTAATGTGCACACCTTTCATGACATTCCCTATACAATGTAATGTTTCCCCAATCTCATGACATTCCTATATAATGTAATGTGTACCGTTTCATGATATTCCCTATACAATGTAATGTTCCCCAATCTCATGACATTCCCTATATAAATGTAATGTGTACCGTTCTCATGACATTCCCTATACAATGTAATGTGTCCCAATCTCATGACATTCCTATATATAATGTAATGTGTACCCGTTTCATGATATCCCCTATACAATGTAATGTGTTCCCCAATCTCATGACATTCCTTATATAATGTAATGTGTACCGTTTCATGATATCCCCTATACATGTAATGTTTCCCCAATCTCATGACATTCCTTATATAATGTAATGTGTACCGTTTCATGATATCCCCTATACAATGTAATGTTTCCCCAATCTCATGACATTCCTTATATAATGTAATGTGTACCGTTTCATGATATCCCCTATACAATGTAATGTTTCCCCAATCTCATGACATTCCTTATATAATGTAATGTGTACCGTTTCATGATATTCCCTATACAATGTAATGTTTCCCCAATCTCATGACATTCCTTATATAATGTAATGTGTACCCGTTTCATGATATCCCCTATACAATGTAATGTTTCCCCAATCTCATGACATTCCTTATATAATGTAATGTGTACCCTTTCATGATATCCCCTATACAATGTAATGTTTCCCCAATCTCATGACATTCCTTATATAATGTAATGTGTACCGTTTCATGATATCCCTATACAATGTAATGTTTCCCCAATCTCATGACATTCCTTATATAATGTAATGTGTACCGTTTCATGATATCCCCTATACAATGTAATGTTTCCCAATCTCATGACATTCCTTATATTATGTAATGTGTACCCGTTTCATGATACCTATACATGTAATTTTCCCCAATCCTTATACATGTATTTCAATGGACCCTTACATGACATTCCCTATAGAATGTAATGTTTCACCCCTCTACATGACATTCCCTATATATGTAATGTATATGTACCCCTTACATGACATTCCCTATTAATGTAATGTGACCCCTTACATGACATTCCCTATAGAATGTAATATGACACCCCTTACATGACATTCCCTATAGAATGTAATATGCACCCCTTACATGACATTCCCTATAGAATGTAATATGACCCTTTCATGACATTCCCTATAGAATGTAATTTCCCCTCATGACACCCTATAAATGTAATGTATGACCCCATAATGACATTCCCTATAGAATGTAATGTTACCCTCTTACATGACATTCCCTATAGAATGTAATTCCCCTCATGACATTCCTATATAATGTAATGTGTACCTTTCATGACATCCCCTATACAATGTAATGTTTCCCATCTCATGACATTCCTATAGAATGTAATATGTACCCCTTACATGACATTCCCTATAGAATGTAATCATGACACCCTATAATGTAATTGTACCTTCATGAATCCCTATAGAATGTAATTGCACTCTTACATGACATTCCCTATAAATGTAATGTACCTTCATGCATCCCTTACAATGTAATTCCCCTACATGACATTCCCTATAGAATGTAATATGCACCCCTTACATGACATTCCCTATAGAATGTAATATATGCACCCATCTCATGACATGCCCTATGCAACGTAATGTTTCCCCAATCTCATGGCATTCCCTATATAATGTTATGTGTACGCGTTTCATGATATCCCCTATAACAATAGTAACATACTCCAAACAACAGAAATCACCGAACACAGGCTATCATCGTCTACTATTTGTCATCATCATAGTAATATATGATCTGATGTTATTATAACTGTGTGTGAGTGTTTTAACAAATAAGTCATCACCCGTCCTGAATAACTGCATCTTATCAGACTCCTATTATGTTCTTCCAGATGGCAACAGTCAGTGGTCATATGTCTGTGTAAGCTGTGTAATGAGAAGTCCGTCTTAGTGCTGCTGGAGAATTTCATATCACAATATCTTCAATCGAGCCTCTGTCAGGGACTTAAACACTTTAATTGGTAATAGAAACACGATGTTATATTAGTCATTAGGTAGGTGGCTGCTTGTTTTTGTTTAACATCCTAGTAACAGGTAAGGGCAGCAGTCCTTGTATACGAAGTGTTGTTATTGTGAGTGTATACTGTGGAAGACTGTTAGATGTTGGTCGACTCATGACATGGACATATTTTGCAATTAGCTAGGATATTGTTTATTTTGTATAAATAATTACAGGTATTCTGTGTAAGTAAGTGTGTTGAGACTGCCACAGTCAACAGCGTCCTGTGATAATATTAAATCTGGGGTGATAAGATGATTCATTTTCCATTGCATTGCCAATAAAACTGCAATTTATCAGTATCTAGACATACAGCTGATACCTGCTGAACGCTAACAATGTCACATAGTTGTAAAGTTTATGTTTAACGTAAACCATCTATGATCAACTTTGTTAAATTAGTAAATATTTATTCCTTGCACGTTTCTTCACTTTGGGGCTCTGGAAATCCGTTGGACGAAAATATATATCTCACAATTAGCCACAGTTCGTTCAAACATTTTGTTCATATTTGTATTACATTATTTATTCCGATGAAAATACTTTCAAGTTTCTATTTTACAAAATACCCCAGTTTTTGTATCAGCATGAAGTGTTTGACGTAGATTGTACATTTATTTTTATAATTTATAATCCAAGAAGAGTTCAAACAAAATATCGTCTGCCCATCGTTAGAAACGCAAGGGGCTGTCTCAGAAACGAATTTTGAAAAAAAAATCATTATTTTTTTTTAATCTCAGCTTCAAACCTGGTTAGGTACATATTTCCATAAAAGATGCAATTTAATGCATGTTTGTAAGTCAATAGACATTTGATGGGAAACATGACAGAAGTTTGAAAGGCTTCCTGATAAGTCTGATCTTAACAAGTTAAAATGTAAAAGAAACGGAAGTGCTTCCTGCTCCGATATTGCTATCATTATTGGTGATAATGTCTTTCGTTTGTTCTTATTTGAAGACCTGTATGATAAACCGTTATACATCAAACAATTATAATCTGTTTGAAAAGCTTGTGTAACAGTATGTTTTGCGAAATTTGTTTATAGGAATGGTCCGACATTCTTTTTATTTTTATTGTTACAAGATTTTCCAATATCTGTATGGTTTTGTCTAAATATCTTAATCCCTTTTTTGATTATTGAAGGCTTTTGACATAAACAGTATTTGTCTTTGAAAAAAACAAGCAAATGGCAGAGCTTAAGCTATTGGTGGCCATATTGGTTTTTATTAATGAGAGTGTTTGTGGATAATGTTCATCAAACTTATGCATCCATAAAACACATGTTAATAGTTTGTCATTGTATTTGGTGTAAATATCAGTGGCTTTGTTATTGCGAATATTTCTCTCAGCGCTATCATTTATGAAACCCTGGTTATATATGATTGGGTATAAAAAATAATTGTATAACTTGCTTCTTTAGAATTCTTAGCAACGGAGTTTGCGCGAGATGCTTGACGTTTCTTCTTTATCTGTACGTGTAGATACAAATTACAATATCACGGGTACACATCAAAATATTTCTTTTGAAACGTCCTCTCAGACTGTTCAGTGAATGAGATAATACCTACTCCATGTACGTTGAACATTTATGATAGTATGGACCTCTGTACCACAATGACACCCCAACAGATTATATAGAATTATAAAATATCGACAGCTCTATGAACATTCTGACCTTTCTTTACTGACGATTTCTCATTTTGATTCCGAGTCTATCAAGTAATAATAGGTACACCGCTATTCCATTTACTTACACAATTAGGATACATAATCGTATTGATATATTCTCTCGACCATCGGATACTTAAGCCAACTAACAAACAACTGTAAATACTGATATAGCGATATTTATTTGGATATATAAACACCACTAGGTATGGCAATCACTGTTGTTGTCTGATATGTATTGTATTGTTAGCAAATTACGAAGTTATATCCTCTTGCGGTGAGGAATTGATTGCTACGTCATGTGTTTGTGAGTACAACGCCGTATTTATACAGAAAACCTACTTATTTTCATGCACAAACTTTTGAAGGAAAAATCAATACCTTCCCCACAGCAGATATTAACAAACGTATTTTCAAGATGATATATTGGTCGCCTAAATTTCTCAAATACTTTAGTCCTCCATATCGCTATCGAGGCACCATAGGTTCGTGTATTTGTTTGATTAATTAACGTCCAATTAATAACCAGGGTCATATAAGGACGACCTCCCATGTATGCGATGTGTAGCGTGTGTGTAGTGCTAGGTGTGTGTTTTGGGAGACTTTGGTATGTTTGTGTTGTATCTTCTTGTATAGTGGAACTGATGAATCATAGGACGAAATACTGTTTTTAAATGTGATTTGTACCTCATAGCACGAATAGTTTGTTGAGACGAAACTTTGGATGTATCCATTTCAATGCAAAACTAGGACACAGGGTAACTTTTATTTAAAATCTGAGACATATCCCGTTAGGGGAAAAACATTGATTAAATAAATTTAAAAAAACCCACACAAAACAAAAACAAATAATACAGTAGTAGAATAATTTATTACCAAAATGAACCACGAATACTTCTATCAGCGGAAGAATATTATGTATTTAAAATTCTGGTGTCTTACATAATTTCGAGGGTCTTTTCCATAAGCATTTTCAATACACCGAGAGTGTCAATCGTTAGAGTTGACAGGTTCTTCAAGACCTGATTCTATGAACACAGGTAATACCGCAGGGATTTAAGCCAATATTTATATGAATATTACACGGTGGTAAAAGTGTCTTATCTCCACCGCCTAGTTGATTTAGCCCGTATCCTTATACAAAAGGACATAAATGGTCATTTTGTAGGATGATTATCATGAAAACAAATACGAGATGCGATAAAACACCGATAACATCTCAGACACGCCCAATCTACTGGCAGCTATTGTCTGTATAACATCAGTTCATAACAAAATGGCATTTATTTGAATGACACAAACGGATATTAAAAGGCCATGTTTAAAACAAACGTATTAAGGGCCGGAACTACTGATGTTGTTCCTGAACCTGGACAATAAGTCTCAAAAATAAAACCTTCGATTATTTAAAACGAAAAGAACGCCATATCAACAAAGTCAATACACTGATAAACATTCCGTACCTTTTAAAATTAATAAACATGAATTTGCAGTACAGAATTAAACATGTTTTTGTCGTTCAGCCTCGAAGTTGCTATTTAAATATTTTGAAAGCAAACACTAGGAAAATATGGCTATATACTCAACTGCATAATATACATAACAAATGCTCATAAGAGAACTTCGTTGTTCCTATAAACTGTATGATATTTGATCAATATTAAAGCTCAACATATTTCCTAATCTAAACAATAACCATATTTTAAATTACTTGTCTTTAGATAACAAAGGTAATTCTACTTACACTATCTAGACCAAATATATAAATGCCATCCCACATTCACTACTGAGCAATACATAACCTTCTGCCTTTCGTTAAGATTTTAAATAATGCATATACTGTATATGATAACCTACTTTCACTTTCTAATCACAGGGGGCAAACTCGATGAAACTGGATGTTGATTAACTGATGAATATATATAAGTTATTGGGTGTTTTTTTTTTAAAACGAGATTTGAAAAATTACTTTAAAAAATCGGGATGCTAACTATATCTTTGTTTATTAGTAAATATCCCGATTTTTTTATATATATTTTTCCAATCTCGTATTTTCTGGAAAGAAAACCGTATGACTGTGATATATGTATTCATTATTCCATCAACAAAATACAAAAAATGTATGACAACATCTACTTTCATTGAGTTGGCGCCCTGTGTTTCTTATGAAAACTTAACGATGAAAAAGAGCAGGACAAAGCGATGACCTGCTTGGGTTTTAATGAGAAATAGATATTATTCTATTATCAACTTCAATAAATTTTTATGTTATGGAGATATAAAACAAACATTGTAGTGTACTCTAACTATTCCGTGATCTTATTCTGAATTTTGTGTTATAGTCTCATCAATATAAAAAATCTAGTCTTAAATGATATAAATTCCATGTCGGGTTTAAAAAGTAAATGTAGGATATTTACAGGAATTCCATATTTCCTCACAGACTCTTCTATGAAATCCTTACGCCATTGTTTCAGTGAAGCTAAGGCGACGTAACAATCAGCGACCTCATTTTCTACGTTATGACATGATAATGTAATTTCTTAAGCCAATTGATATCAACCTTACAAGCAGGATTGGATTATCTTATGTTTAGGTGATTTTGAAGAGTAAATCAAGTTTTCTCACTGTTAACTTGTCCATTTGAACAAAATCTGCATCAATTGTGAGCATGTCTCATGGTCATCCAACTGTTATTCCTTACTGTTGAAAAGTAATTAGCATCATAATAAATGTAATTTCAAGAGAAAAACTGTATCTCACCAGTATCATATCAGGATTAAAAAGCGTTAAACTTGTGTTTACAGTGGTGTGAATGCAGTTTGATACAGATATATCTACGAGTACAATAGCGCGTCATTAAGCAGTTCTATTAACTAGTATTTATAACCGGTATTAATAGTCTACCTTTAGTCTGTTCCAATGTGTGATGTTTTAAAAACTTAAATATTGATGTATGTTTGGCATTTAAATATAAATGACAAATACAAAATGTACAGTACAAATGTCATACAAAGAGAGGCATTCTAGTACTAACATTCATTCACACATATTAAATGATATTAAGATACCTGGACTAAGTTTAAAAATGTATGTTTCAGACGAAACTGAACATGCATGGTTTTCTCTAAATTAAGTGAATATTGTTTGTTTAACCATTCCTAGTTTTTGTATTGGTGCGGAATAATCTACAGTAATAACATTATGTAGTCGTTCTAACCATTTTGACAAAATAATAATATTTATAAAAAAATGATCAAAAAATATATTGCGACAGTGTTCAATAACAATATCCAATCTTTAATCTTTAAAGCTAGTTTTAGTATTGTGTTTGACGTTATAAAATCTAAGTACACTTCTAGGAATTGGTTAAACGATATAACAGTTAATCACGATTTGAGGAAAAACTATGTAAACATTTAATACATATTGTAACACTATTTCTACATTGGCGCCATACATGTATATTTATTTGACATCAGAGAGATATTTAAAACAATGATACTTTCAATTCCAATGTTGATTTGAATTGCATTTTGCATTTAATCTAATTGAAAAACGGTTTTTACAGATTATATATATGACGCTTCGGGCCTGAACCTAATTCTTTTTTATCGATGTATTTCTGCGCATGTCAATAGCGGTTATATAAGACTACACGTCTTATTTCGTTGAAAAGCTGGTGAAGCGGCATAATCATGAATATACAACATTAATAGGCGAAATTAACTAATTAAGTACTATTTATCAAACACTATAACTATGGAGCTTTGCAGCAGATTTATAGAAACGACATTTTACTAGGAAACACAGTCATTATTTATCCATCGAAATAGACAATAGTTCACGATACGGTCTCCTTAGAATGTCCTGTCAAGTCCTCATGGTTGTCTCTGTGTGGATACGGTTTCGTTTCTTGGAGCAGAGAAAGAATGCAATGAAATGCTTCCTGAATCTCTGGCTGTTGTACGCATACAGGAATGGATTCAACGCTGCTTTGGTCCAAAGGAGCCAATTTAGGAACTCATACAAGTCATCATTAACACAAGTCTCACACGCCGATATGATAATGGTGGCAATCGTGTAAGGTGCCCAGGTGGCAGCAAACACAATCACCAATAGCCCCAGACTTTTCGCGGCTTTAGTTTGACTCCGGATAGAACGAATCCTTTTAGCATCCATGGCTTTATTTGAAGCCGACTCTCCAGCATATTGCTGTCGTGGTCCGTCGTTCCCAGGGTAGTTGGCACTCGAACTCGTTGCCTGGATACCTGGAGGTTGATTCTTTGGTATAACCTTAACATCGTCCTTATGTCGTATGCGTTTCCGTATTTCCAAATATATGATAAGGTTCAATACACTTAAACATATAAAAGGGATACCGAACTCGATGACAGCCGTAGACATTGTGAAACTGAAATCATATGCGAATTGTACATCACAGTCTCCTGGTGCGTTTGTATCTTCACCTGTCCAAATGTCCCAGCCAATTATCGCTGGACTGTACAACAAGAAGGATATGACCCACGATATTGCAATTTTAACACATGCAACGGTATTTGTCTCTTTATACATGTATTGGGGCCCTAACTTCAGTAGCAAAAGCCGATCCAAGCTGAGAATGATCATCACAACAACTGCCTCAAGACACAAGGTGAAATCTATAACCATATACGCCTTACAGAAGTGGTAGCCAAATGGCCATAGGTGTGTCCTCAGGGTGTACACAGCATAGAAAGGCATGCTTATGCATCCCAAAAGTAAGTCTGTCACCGCTAAATTCACGATGTAGATATTGTAAGCCGTTCGCAGCTTTCTGTCTTTGAAGAATACAGCAATTGTTAACAAGTTTCCAACAATAGCTACAATGATAACTATTGCTATTGTTATCCCTAACGGGATGATAGTTCTGAGTCCGAATAGCTCATCATCGTCTTCTTCCTCGCTTGTTACATTACTTGTAAGGTTCATCGATATGTTTGCCATCATTAACAAAAATGTTTTCAAAATAATGGAAAACCTATTAGATGCCTTTCTAGTACTAACGATCTCCAAGGGATAGTAGCGATGTTCTGAGCCTCATACTTCGTCGGCAACACTTATCCAAGTATTGCTACCCTGGTAAATGTTAATGGTTGAGTCAGGTGGAATCACGTCATAACTTGTTGACAGCTCCGGTCAGTGTTCTTTTAATAAGTAAACCACATCAGCCAAGAAACCTTCATTAGTAATCAAACAGATAAATGGCAATTAACCTAGTAAAAATTTATTAATAAGTTAATGCTTATGTAATCAAGGGTTGTTTATATACATATTTAATTAGATGCTTTTAAAATGACGATGACCATTACTTTTATCTATTTCTTTTCTAATAATCCATAAGTCTTCTGTAAACAAGAACCACTAAATACCTTATAAAATGAAGCAATGACGGATCTATCTTAATCTACCTTAAGTCTTTTGAAATACCTCGTGAAGAGTACGATCAAGAAAAGATTAAAAACAATTTTAATTGAAACCTTTATCATATCTTTTTTTAATATTATGTAAAAATGATGTTTTGTTTGATGCTTCGTCAAATGATCCTTATGATTAAGAAAGCAATTTGTGTCTAATAACGTTGAGAAAACTTCTTACCTTGAACCACGGTATTTGTCCATTAGGGAGTGGGTTATATATAGATCACAGAGATTTGCCCTTAGGAAATCTTGTTACACGCAGTAGCCATGCAGTGTCCAAACTGCTACTCATCCTAACAGAAGTGCTATTTTCGGCCTGCTTTGTCTGACTAACACAAGCACCAACAGTTGATAGTTACCTAACCAATTATTGAATGAAACGATGAGCCTGACGCTTCCATAGGGTATTGCTGTATCACGTGTTAATCTGCAGGCTAACGTACACAAACTACAAATGTATTCAAAGGGGATAATGATGGAAGGTTGATGAGAGTTAATAATCACGTCGTTATCACGTGACCTTATCTCAACCTAGCATCAAAACTCAAACTATCCATGTAGACTTCAGCAAACATTCTCTATATAAAATATTTTCTTTTATTAATAAGAAAAGATTTAAAATAACGAGGAATTATCAAACCATCATAAGACACATAAACTGACTTGAATGATGTAACCATGGAAAATAATTAATAAAGCACAACATAAGATATAAACTAAGCAGATCTATAAAGTCTACCTTGCTCGTTACTTTTAATTCGATTTGTACGCATTTTAGTTACAATCTTATTTTGTACCATATCAGTTTGTGGACAACAAAAAGGTATAACACTCAGCACAAACGTATATATTCGGAATGAAGGAAAACTGGTGAATGTAGAATTATCGGAGTACATTACGTGTTAGGCAAATCTGTGTGGAAGAAAATAGTGTACGTCTGGTTATTTTTGTTGATAGAATGTCTTCGCGATTTCACGGAACACTAATAAGATAAAGATTGCATGAATACTCCATTGAATCATATAGAGCCATCAAATTGAAGCCACTGTAATTTAATACTCTAAATTATATCTAAAGTCGCGAAAATTTGGACCCCGGGAAATAATTGGGCATACGGTATTTAAAAGTGGACAATTAACGAAACATTTCAAAAATTGTATTGCGCCAATTTAGTCTAACGTATTCGACCTTATAAGCGCACAACATGTTACAAAAAACGAAAATTGGCGACCAATAGGACTAAATTTCACAAAATTTTTAACCGAGTAAGCCGTTAATCAATTTAGAAAAAAAAGCCAAAAAGAGAAAGCTACAGAGTTCTTTTTTGTAGTTCAAGTCTGTATTAACTCAATGTACGTGAAATTTTGACATCGAAAGGCACCCTTATAGGGGCGGGGGTGATTATTCGGTCGAATCCTGTAATTACGTAATCTTGTTGGAACACATCGGTAGTCCGAACCCAGTTAAGATAGCATGCGACAAAGCATAATGGTAATTGAATTGATTAGAGAATAAACGATTTACTCAATTAATACTATTAACTTCACTTTATAGAATTATAACAATTCTTTATGTGATAAGAATAATAGTTTAAAACTAAAACCATTACTGTTTTCCGCAATTCATTTAAACTGTATTAGGAAAGATATCAATGGAAAATTGTAATAAAATATGTATGATTTATTTGATATAAGGTCACCGTAAACCATTTCCATGTTTTCATGATTTACATTTTGACGGCAAATATAAATAAAAGCAAAATATATAAATAAAGAAATACATTTAAAAAAACGATGTTTATGGTGTTTTATTTTCTAGGTCTGTAAATGCGCACGAAAAGATGTAAGAATTAACAACCTTACTTGATGTGGTTACATTGTAGCACATACCAGTTTTATCAAATATCTACAATGTATTCCCCGTATTGATTCACAAAGTCACATATTCTCTACCTATTTACAAAGACTCTACATCGACTAATAAATGCCTGTTCCGGCAGGCGGCAGCCATGTATAGTAGTACTGCGTCGATAGTTCAACGCAACCGGAAACGACGGAAAACAAACCGGATTTTGCGAAATGTATCTCTAACAAAGCAGGTGAAAAGTTGAATGCTGTATCAGTTGATATAACCCAAATTTAATCACTTTGAACAGGAATTTCACAACACGTACATTAACGGCAATAAGATGTTCGATACAGCATCAGTTAAAGTGATAATGACTAGAAAGTATCCGGTCAAGAAGTAAACGCTCTATTGTGACGAAACTGGGTCACCGGTAAATTCATTATCATCATGTTGAATAAACACATTCAATCAACAAACAATTTAAAGGAAATGACATTTGACGGATACAATACATATGACCTTGTTATGATGAAAGTACAATTGTATGTGAAAGATACATCAATGTGATCTATTGTAGATTTTTACAAAGCATATTTTCCTCAAGATACCGTAACCTAGTCACCATGACTCCTATCATGTGATCAGAAAATGACAACTGTAAGGTAACTACAAGGTCATTTCAGAGGTTTTATTAGGCACGTGAACCCGTGCTATGGAATATTTCGAAATAGCATTATACAAAATGGTTATGATAGCAATTGATATAATTTCATAAGCATTTTGTCTGGTTACTTTGATTTTTTATTTGAAACGTTGGGTGATAAAATTTCTGTTTTATTTTGTTAACCACACATCTATCTTTATCTTGGTTTATTTTTCAATTCTCCTCGGCTTAACCTGATGGATCTAAAGTCAGGTGTATTTAATAACGAAGTCAGTTTCTATTTCAAAAAAATGTCATCATTTGTTTGTGAGTATGTGAACGTGATCAAAACATCCATTGCTTCAAAAAGTCACGAAATGCAAGAAACTATGAACGGCTGTAAGAAACCCTGTAAGATTTAGAAGAATAGTTTCAAGTTTATTGTACGATAAGTTTTGAAATAAATGTACAATGTACATAAAAAACATAAAGAACCTCATAAAACCTCTTTCTGCTAAATTGCATGTTTCTATATTTCAAGTACATAAAAACAGCAAGAACCGATATATTGGTATATTTAGTCGTTAACCCCCTCCTTGCTTCAGCATTGAACATAACTGTCGTGAACAACTTTTTTGCTATTGCAAATAGGTTGCTTTAATGTATTGGAATGTAAACAATAACTCCGGAATCAACTTTGTATTACTACCTTGCGCCATACCAAGGTATTCTTAGTAATTAATTTTATTCAGATTTAACCGTCAGATTCGCACTGCACACAAGGGCCAATAACAGGTTTGTGCAAACAGATAAGCAACATTATTAAATTAGCATTGGTTTTCTTTTAGATACATTGCTTACAGAGTTATTTAAAAACCTATTTACGGATAATGTGCTAATTAAATTGATTGGAAAACCATTGATCTGTTCCTGTTTAAAATATCAAATGTACGAAATATTACAAAACACGAGCACTTTATTTTTAAATACAGCTGTTTAATTCAATTTTATTTTAGATTAACATGAAGTGATATTTGCCTCATGTAGTTTTTAGTTTTTCCGCAGGTAATAAAATCACGTTCACGTTAGTTTATTGTAGAAAACTATTATTATCTTGATTCTATATACATAATGATACCATAGATGATCAGTATCAGTACATAAAATTAAGGTGTTATAATTGTATTGCGCCATACAATATCCTGAAGGTACTTAAAACTCAATGTTTACATGTCCCTAGAATTACCATTATCAAATTGTGTTTAAAAGATCGCTGTTGGAAACTGTCTCTAGATGTTTAAGCAAAAAATTTACCTGACTAGTGTTGTACGATAACAACGTACATTAATTTCACTTCTATTATTGATATAAGTTAACGTCAATTACGGTATAGACAATACTCGAAATGTCCTAAATGTATTTAAACCGTAACCTTTGTCGGTAGATATTTTGATTAGAGTTAGTACACTGCAATACAGCCAGCTACGTCAACACGTTGTCCACCTCCGTCAAACTGACCAACACTAACATGAGACAATGCAGAACACCATCAGATAGGGCCCATCATTCTCCCCTCAAGGTATCACCAAGCAAGTCGTGTTCCATTCGAACGCACTCACCACCTCTGGCCTATATCAGCCATTGTTCCGTACCTCGTGACTCAGATTTTGGTATCTCGCGGGCGTTTGAAAATAACGTCAGTTCAATGAAGCGTTTTAGACTTTTCGAATTGTTTCAATATCTGTCCAGTATAAATCAAACTCACAGTGGAATAACTTTCGAATACACACAGGTAGACAAACGCAGAACACTTTTCTTTGACAGAAGCTATTTAGAAGTAAGAAGGATGTGATTCTTGGTTTAACTTTTCGTATGAAAGCTGAATCTACAAACTCAGGTAAGTTTGATTGCTACAAAAATATCATTTGATAAATTACACTATTACCATATTATGCTTTTTTTGGGGAAAACTATTTCCGTTCATTTTTACTGAAATCATACAAAAAGAAATATGAAAATATTATATAAATCACTGCGATAATAACGGATAACAAAAGACTTTATTTTGTTCTCATATCGTCGCAGACAGCTAGTTTTTATAACCTGTCTAGAATCCCAAGTTCCCTTGTTCTTTACTTAGGATTTACTATGGATGTTTCTGTATGCTCTGAGTAAAATTTATGGAATTTAAGAAGTGGCATATAGCTAAGCAAATTGAACATCAATTGAGGGTATTGTAATTGCGAAGTAAACATGATCGTATATTGTTTTAACAAACCAAACCCTTAAATTGGTGTTTATTTCATCGCAATATACTGTAACAATACTTATTGTTGAGTTTAATCTAATTTCGCGAATATCACAATGATTTTCAATTGATGAAAATAAATCGTCTTAAAAATGCTACAAATTCAGGTAAAACGCTTGTTTTTAAAAACTATAACTAGTGAAAATGTATTGGCGTAAGAAGCCGTTTGGCATGGGAACGTAAATCTAATTTCAATAGAAATGCCATGAAATTAAAGTAGAAACTTTTAAGACGTGCACTATAATTATTTTATTTTGTTGCATGTAGGATCGAAGTAAGACACTTGGTCTTTCAGATTCCTTGTATGACATTATCTACATATTATTGTAAGAAAGTTTCCATACAAAAATGAAAGATTTTTTTAAATTTTAAACATTGCCTTTAAACTCTGTCTAATAGTTCATTTAAATAGAAACTGTAATGAGATAGTCTTTATTTTCAGTCGACGATGCATCTATTTTTAACTACGTTAACCGTACTCCTACCAGGGCTTATTTATGCTGTTCCGATCAACCGGGAGAGTTTTGGTGCGTAAGCGACATACAATTGTATATAACTTTCAACCATTGTTTACACATGTATCAGACAAATGCCTGCATCAAAATTTTACATAATTATAAAAATACCCAGTCATGTTACTTTATGATTTGACTACTAAATTATACTTATACGCTATACATAATGTTACATATCAATAATAAACATGTTATAACCTCTTTTATAGATTATTATGTTTATGCGTGTAACTACAATTTAAGCATAAGCAGGAACAAATCTCAAAATACATGCAAGTATAAATGTAAAAAACTGACATTATAAAGCTGAACATGGTACTATTTGTAAAGTGTAGCGTTATAATAACATTTCTCACGATTATCTCCCCTTCCAAGGTCTGAGATGCGATCGGGAGGTATCGCCAAAGGGAGATAACTACTTCGTGTTGCTGGTGTTTAACACTAAGATCGATATGCCGTGTCCACCCGGTACCCTGTATAACAAAGCCGTGTGTGACTGTGACCTTCCTCCTGTCGGTGAGCTTGTTACATACCATTATGTTATGCTGTTTGTGATGATAATGATTTCACTGATTTTGGAATATATCATATATATTGATATGCCATATATATTTATTGGAAAGATGAAGATTTTTCTTCTATAATTATATAACAATATACATGTATATGAATTATGTAAAATTATAATACCAGATTATTGCCCCTTATTTGAACTTTCTAATCGGAGAGACAATTATCATCAGGCCAAATATTTGCAATGATTTTTATATATTCTACAATAATGGCGAATCGTTGAGATATGCTTTAACTACCAATTCAGCTTTGATATATCCTATGGTAAACTACTAGAAAAAAAGTTGTTTTTTATTGCCAGAAGGCATTTATACAACTATTGCATTGCGTTTGGATTGGTTATTTAGAACCATAGAAAAGTATAATCTTTTAAGCATGTTGGGTTTATACAGAGGTGGTCCCTACGGCGGTTTGTTAATTTATTAACACCATCAACAAGATGTATCATCTCAAATTTCAGGTCAGACAACAAGCAAACCTACTGTTACCCCGACCCAGTCAACGGCAAAATTAAACAACGTCATGACAGTTGCACCAGAACAAACATCAGAAGAGAAAATTATAACATCTACATCGGTGAAACCAACAACAGAAACAACAACATCAGTAACGTCCACTACAACCACACCGACAACAACAGAAATGAAAACAACAACGACACCAACAACAACAATGAAGCCAACAACGCTTCCGACAACAACAACAACAACAACAACAACAACAGCACCAACACCAACGATTACTACGACGACGACAATGAAAAGCACTAGCAAAACCACTATTACTTCTACCACTCCTAAGCCAACAACGACTTACAAAACGACAGAACCAACAAAAGCAACAACAACAGTCGCGCCCACAACGGAAAGTACGACTCCAGTGACTGTGCCCCCGTCGACCGACACCACAGGTATATAAATGTCATGTTCACTATCAAGTACAATTTAGGCTTAATGAACACGACCCGCTTTGTCAAAATTACAGATCTTGCAACGTCTTATGAGATAACTAACAATGGAACCAGTTGTTTCAGGCGTGGTAGCGTTATTCCTACTATTATGAATACACCAACTATACTTTAAAGTCACATTTTAATTCGTTAAAACCCAACTAGTTTAGGTAAAATTGATAGCGTTGAAAAAACTTTAATTCACTTTCTGATTAATACCACCCGGAAGGCAGTGTAAACGCCAAATATGTTATGCATACTCGTGTTGATTGCTTCCTGTGTCATGCCACATTTAAAGATGCCCACCGCCGACAAATGGTATTTTTTCACTATCAAAAACAGAAGAAGACGATTTAGTATTTTTTCTTCAGTTACAAAAGTTACTTACTTTACACCATTACCAACATTGAAAAGTATGAGCTTCTAATTTTACTTCAAGTTAAAATTATGAAAAATTCCTTGGCACTATATCCTATATGGAATGAAGTACTGATTGCGCATGCACCAAAGGCAAAAAAAATCATTTATATTATTTTTTGTGTTAATTAGACATATATATATATACGATAATACACCAATTATTATTCAAATAATGAATATCATTTATGCTCTGTCGGCGGTGGAGCATCTTTAAAGCATGTCGATTTTCCCTAGACGTACTTATATGTCGTTGCCAAATAAAACCTATTTAACTGATATATCAAAGGTGAGACATGGAATTTGTTTTATGCATTACACTCTTTAGATTATATCAACGTTCATTTGTATTTATATATTTTACACCATTACGCCATGACAAGGGAAATCTCCCTTATACTGTCTGCCGTGCCCGATAAGGATATTCCCCGGGGGTTACGGAAATAACCACCGTTGTTCTGTATACCTGTATAGTCTGTTCCCCGGGGTGGTTTGTTGTGGTTTACAGAGATGTGTATCTGTTAGCATTGTAATGTTTACAAAATGAACGACGGTATGTATGTAGGAATGGCTCTATGACTCATATAAACTGAGTTTAATGCGATACATTGATTCCAGATGTACAGTCATATCATGTCCTGAATATTAATGTATTTGAATATTTCATATCAAGAATCCAATGACGCCGTATATTCTGTGCAGCAAACAAATCATTTCAGTTTTCTATAATGATAAATCGGATATATGTTACAACCGCTACAGTTTTTACCTTCACGTTGGATATTACAAATACAATACTTAAGAAAGATCATTGATATTTGACTGCTTATTTTTTTTTTTTTTTTTTTTTTTTTTTTGAAGTTTGTTTAATTAATGTAATACTGTACCCTCAGCGTATTTGTCTCTTTATATTTTTTAAAACTACTTTTTCTTCTTCTTTATTTTAAAAATAGATATATTTAAACAACACGACATAGACAACGGATATTTGATCCGCAGAAATCATTTCAAATAGAAAAATATAATGTTTAAAATTATGTATTTCTTGATATGCATGTATAGTCAAGTTCACGTATTTTCACATTTCTGTGTACATTCATAATGTGCGATTTTTTTGTTTTGACATTGTTTACTCAGATGATGCCTTAAATGTTGTATACTTTGACAAAATAACAACTGATTCTATTATTGTTGTTTTTTAAAGAAATTATTTAGTATCGCGAGACCAAAATAATTTTCAGAATAAGGATAAAGAGGAAGATGGCATCCATGGTATATTAGATAACATTTAGTGTTCTCTAACAGGAGGTTCATTAAAGATAATCATGTACAATCTGATTAAAACCATGCAATACTTTTCACATTTTTAAATTTCTTTATTATTTGTCTAGTTTTTAATATAATAGGTCAAAGGTTATGTTTTTCTGCATTCATTAGTATGTCCATTCAGGGCCGACGGGAATGGGTTTATTGAAAATATCCCTGGATTTGGAGATATTTACAGCGAGTGTGGAAGTGGGTTGGAATTCATTCAGTTCAAATGTGGATGTTTCAAGAAAGGTATATGAGATGATATTTGATATGTATAATTAATGTACAGGTTATGTAGTTATCGTTTGGGTTGATACATGTATATCAATACCATTATAAGTTTAAAAAAATGTACAACAAAACAGTATCCCAGTCCTGATACATGTAAATTGACCAATCGTCAGACGTACATAACCATGCGTCGAGCTCGCACGCGCTCGTTTTTGCATCAATTGTAGGAACTAACTTTAATTCGTAACATACACAAAAATGCACGTGCAGTTTGATCGACAGTTAGTGATCAGGCTATTTGAATGCATGTCTCTCGTTTTCATTTAAAATAAAATGTTTCATGCTTCAAACTATTAATACAAAACTGCTAATCCGCATTAAGGACCAGAACAACACAGTTTTGTCAGAATATAGTCTGTACCTGTTGATATTACTCCAGAATACATGGCGATAATAGATAATGAGGTGTTGAACAACATCACTGTAACCCTTTGATGTCCCACCTATTAATGCCTAAGTAATGTCATGTGAGAATATGCGATTATACCAGTAATTGGCGACTTGCTCATAGAAATCAATATTCTTTGAAATACCATTATCTATATTTGCTATTTACTTTGAAGGTGTGTTTACTGATCCCACATCAACACCGGTTACCACGGACACAGGTAAATATACTTGGAATTTGTATCACTTAGCAAAAAATCTGCAAATGTAATGGTGCAATCATGTTTTAGTGCAAATAAGATCTGGAACATATAACCCGAAATGGTAAATTTGCGCAATTACTATACTGACTAAATTAATAACAATTCATCCATGTAACCCTGGCACGAAAAAGTCTAAAACAAGATTACCGGTAAAATATTACTTTAATGCATAATTCATATGGCTCCCTTTACTTAGATACGGAATTTACAAACAATATTTTAATAACAATGTCACAATATATCAATTACGTCAATAATGTCAATTGTCATTTTAATATATGGTAAATACTTAGAGAAAAAAACATCAATTATTATTGAGCTCAGCTACACTTGTCCAGTTCCACACTATTTAAAAGAGTAACCAGTGGACCCCAAAAGTTTTCATATACTAATGCGTTTTGATTCAAAATAAAAAAATGACAATATACAAGATAGTAGCAGCACCATGATTTAATCTGAAAATCGATAAATCACTGTCTAATAGAAACAATGCTTGGAGACCATTTATAAATGTCTAAACGGTATAGAGCTAAATGCTTCTGAAGTGAAAGTGTCATCAATATCTAAGATATGAGATTCATGAAATTATCTTAGGATTATGTTGTTTGTAAAAAGACGTATCTATGAAGATTAACAGAGAGCGACACTCAATTACGATGTCATACAATATACCGTTATTTGATTCTTTTCATGTACATCAAAGAATCAAACTACTTTCCCATCCGAAGTATCTTCAGGCATATGATTGGTCAGTTGTTATCTTCTGAACTTCTTTCAATTTTGCAATGACGATGTTCTATTAATTCTGCAAATCTGTCTATTCAGTGTGTCGTTCCCGAAGACAAGGAACAGGCTACGTGGAGGATACTCCGGGGATAGGGAAGGTTTGGCATAGCTGTGGAAAGGACCAACTTTTCCTGAACGCTGCTTGCAAGTGCGTTCCAAAAGGTAAGCTTGATTAATGATCATTGACTCATGTCGGCCGATTGTCTTCACGGTCGAGTTCCAGAAGGTGTTCCAACTTTATAACTGTAGGTTTTTTTTTAAATCATTCCCAGCCTTAATACTTACAAATAAAATGTATTTAATTTACTAGTAACCGTTTTAGATGTTCAATCTTTTTTTTACTACAGATCAAATGACAGAAACAGAGCCAACGACGAAAGGTGTGTATAGAATTTCTTGTTAACCCGCTTTATTACACACAGAAAAAAAGTTCTTTACTTATCGACATACCATTTTTTGTTGTCTATAGCGCTGATCGATTTGATGTCAATCTGCCTAGAATTCAAAGGTTCTAAAAATTGCAATGGGTAATATTGAGTTTGAATTACTTTCAACTTGATCGAAAAAAAAAGAAATTTGTACCATGTTCATAGACATTTCCAATAGTAAGCGTGAACGTACTACGCGCGCGGACTCGGACGCGTACCAGGCGATTTCTGGGGATCGTCTCTAAAGGAAAGTTGCATTATTTGTATTTGCAATGAACGTAATTTAAAACAGGGCTCTGAATTTATTAATTATAATAGAATCAATTTTGAATTATAATTCAGACATTCTTCAGTCATTACGTTGTTTTGTCAGTATAAAATTGAGACCGACTTGCAATGTATTATACTTCATACACGATATGCAGATTACATACGTTGCAGTTGATATTGTACCTCATGTTATAAATTTGCATGTGATCAATCGTATTTTCTCTGACCGCCCATCTCTCACACGAAATCCACCCACTTTCGATAATATAATGTAGACAAACTTGTTTCTGTGTAGTACAGGCAGTACATTTATGCCTACATACAATGTTCGTCTTCACTTCTGAACATTTAGTATCAACCATTAACAAGCATTTACTAATAAATGTAAAGTAATATATTTTGTGATATAAAACAATAATTAATACCCCGCAATTTACTGGATTCTCTATATACGTAATTTGATTGCGGTAAGAGATTCCGTCGGCTAATGGTGTCGTAAAACTCAACATTCCAAAATATGCGGTGTGTTTTCTTTCGTATGTCGTACGATCACACAACTGTGTATACTCCTGCCAAATAATCAACAAACTATTGTATTCAAGTTTAAGTCCATTTCAGATTCATTTCATTATTGACGACGTTGAAAAGATATCAATTGCCACTGAGGAAATAGTAGATCAGTTAAAGTTCAACGTGTTAGCCAATCAGAATGCGTACAAAGTTTATACAGTACCCGACAACCTATTCATCATGAGCAATTAGCTTTATGTCCACCAAGAGGTCAAACTGTATAGATCTATAGGCACACTTTTGTACCATCCTAGGAACACAAGTCAACAAACTGTCGACGTTTGTGAAGTTATGGCTTTCAGACAAAATAAACTGTTTTCGTAAAACATAACAATAACTATCGTCACCAATGCTATATCGTAGGTTTGAATGGCTCGCTCAGTGCACGTGATTGTTACCGTTTGAACTCGCATATTATAATAATACATTCTTACCGTGCGTGTAGCAGTGAAGTATGGGTGTCTGTTAAATGCCAATAACAGATAGAGATTTATGTGGGTAGACGTAAGATTTACTGGCAAAATTCAAACAATCATTAGTGTTAATGCAATGGTAATGAAGGCAATTAATTGTTTCTGACATCTAGCATACAAAACCATTGTTACAAATATCTATCATATATTTCTTTCAGCAGAGATTCAGTAATGTATTATGCTTTAATTACTTTAAACTGAAACCCATATCATTTTACCGATATTGCATGTATTGATAGATTTAGTCAGATGAATTTTGGTCTTCAGGTACATTGCACTGTGGTTTAATCGTAAGTCATAATCACTCTTCACATCATACCCTGACAACCGTAATGAAATATAATCAAAAAGTTATTGCAGGTTAAATACCATTAATTTATATATGGTTGTATAAATAATCTCTTTCATTTACCAAAACTTAAAATAAGTAGTATACTAGTAATGTATGCGTCATTTATAAATATTGATGTTAGGTATGTATAATGTACATTGTCTGAGATTAGGTAGTACATAATGTATGTAAATCTCAGGCGTTGTGAAAACTCAAATGTTTCTAAAGAAATCCTGATATCGGTTTTTTTTCGGGATGAATATGATCTCAATAATAACATTTTCCTATTGTTCATTTGTTTTTTACAGATTTTATTTTGAGACGACCCCAAGAAATCGCCTTGTACTTGTCCGAGTCCGCGCGCGTAGTACGTTCACGCTTACTATTGAAAATGTCTATAATACCCGCTCTTCTCTTCCATAATATACTAGAGCAACTGGCTTTTTGGACATTGCAATGCAATTAATTCAAACAGATTCTTTCCTTACTTGTGTTTATGTCATTAGTTTATCTTGTGATCTCTATAGATATTATGACACTTCAATTTTCATTCAGATATGATTACATCTACAACAGCATCACCCACTACTACTGCTGCTACCACCATTTCCGAAAGTACAACACAGGACAACACTGCCCGTAAGTATGATGTTTTAAAACCACTGTATATCGTGACATTTACGCTGGTTCATATCTTCACAAACTGAAGTAAATACGCGCAAATTAAGAATAAGTAGTTTTAAATTTTCGCGTTCTGACTTTTAGGACTTATATGAGTCAACTAATTTTCGATATTTTGCAAATACAATTTTCGTGATAATTTCGATGTTCGCGAAATCGCGGAAATATCATCCTGCGAGGTTAGCTGGTTACTCAGTAATTCAAAGACACTGAAGTTAAACATACCAGTCGGCACTATAATCAATTGATTCTTTGATATCTGGTTTACATAAAAATAATAAGATAAAAATAACAAATATATCTTAATATCTTACTTATCGTCTCTGTCTTTATTGAGATAGATTTTAAAAGAAATAATATGCTACACAATTATGATTGTTGTATATATGACATGTTTAAAACTTTTAGGTTGTAATGATCGTATCAAAGAGGCTAATGGATTCAAAGAGTACAATATCGTCATAATGGACTGGGTGTTCTATGAGTGTTCCCCTTCATGGGTGTTCAGTCTCAGTCATTGTGACTGTGTGGATCCAGGTATGTGGTATATTCTATGAAGACCATGAATATTTCAGCATTTTTTAGATGGTTTGAATGCTAATATAATATAAGATACGGTCAGTCTAATAGACAGGGTTATCTCAACCCAAATGTAAGATTTTGGCAGGTAAACACGAGGCTTGCAGAGTGTTGACCGGTCATAATGACACACTTGAAATTATAGTAGTATCCAAGCATTTTCATTGCGCTTCATCATAGAAACCTGTAATGCGGTACATGTAGCCTTAAGACGATATCATCAACTTGTCTTGTTATTTCCCTTGCAGCCACGGGATAACCCTTTATAATAAAGTAAATGCATCATCATTGATGACAATATTCAAATTAAGCAACGAATGCAAATTAATTAAGATAAAACTAGACGAATGGCAGCGTATCAGTTTTACCTCTTACAATATACAATAATTATTACACACTGGATATATATTTACTTTCAAATTGATATTTTGCTTTAATCGCTGCTTAACGACTAATTATCTCTTACATCCCCCTAATAATGTGTACAGTACTTTACTTATGTATACTGGATACTTATTAAAATTGTCATTTTCCTTTGATCTCTGATTCACGACTAATAAGGACACGATCTTCAAACCGATCGGATGTCAGTATCAATAGTAACGGAAAGTGTCGTCGCCTGTCTGTGACAACAGGAATAAAATCAATAAATCAATCATCTTTTTGTAATAGAGATTAATCGTGCAAGGAATTCAGCTTTATCTAAAACTCATTAAGATGTACATATGTGGTTATATATGTTTCCCTGTTTTTCATTGAAGGAACAAATCCCGTTCCACCACGCGGACCACCTAAAGGTTTGTATATGTATGGTACTATTTTACTTCAAAGACCATAAACTAGATCATATTTTGCATCATCCTCAATACTATAGGAGTTACTATCACTGTATGACTATGTCATAACAAAACTGGATATGTGAACGACAACAGATGAAACAGGTAGTTTGGACCTTTGAAGTATTTTGTCCATGCTATTCAAAGACAATGATATTGTATTTCATGTTATGTATATGCAATACTGTAACATTTCATATTATTCATAGACTTTTGTTTTACTATTTCATGTTATCCATGTACAATGTTGTATTATCCAATGCTGTTCAATGACAATGCTTTACTATTCCTTGTTATACATAGATAATGCAATACTAGTATATATGGTAGGTATGCGACTCAGTGTTTCAAGACATTAGATCACATTTGATATTTATAATTAATTTATTGCATTCATACTTCGATGTATACAATTTCATTTCATAATTGTTTCAAAATAATGTAGATCTGCACTCTGATACCATTTAAATATTGTTTCATCTAATGCAATCCTTTCATAATAATCGCAATAGATCGTGACAACATCTTAACAAATCAGTGTTCAAAGGGAAGTAACTCATTAACTCATCTTCAAACGAGATTCGGGTTAAAGTCTTACTATGCGCTTATTGTTATGAACAGTTTGTATGTAAACTGTAAGTCACATCAATTCGATTGAATTTAATGGATTGTTTATATGTACTTTCATAATTGTAAACTTACTTTTGCGCACTTTATAATCAAACTAAACTCGCGAAAGGTTTCAACTATTACATTTTAGTTTTCTACGTTATATTTGAAATATTTCATTGCAATCATCCGCTAATGTTAGTATTCGTAAGCTTTTTTAATTTCCTAACGTACGCTGTTTCCATTATTTTCAATTTGAAAAATGATTAATTTCATTGGGTAAATTTGTACTTGTGTGAACATGTTGTATTATATAAACCTTGTGCTTATGTTACAGAAGTTGTTTCGACTTTATCTAATCTTCCAATTTCAGTTAGTTTCTTTTATCTGTTACATGTAATACCGTTCCATTTATATCCAGATTGTAGCAATTTTGAGATAAAAGGAACAGGATATATTGAGCACATTGCTAATTTTGGAGCTGTATATCACAACTGTCCCCCAAACCAGATATTCAGCATGAGAGTATGCGATTGTACAGGTAGGTACTATATATATGTATTTTAGACACGTAAAATAAATCACGTAATATCTTTGAGTTAATGTCGGAGATTTATTTCGTCTTTTTATTTGCATTGCAAAATTACTATACAGCATCGGAATAGTTTGTTAGATATTTGAAATAATTTATTTTTAGGTGATTTTATTTGTGAAATATTGTTAGAAGATTTACAGAGAAAAAGATAGAAGTTTATATTATTCTATTAGTGATAACACTGAAGTATCATAAGTACTTTTAAAAATTTGATAACAACTATCTACCTTTTGCTAATTTAGCTGGGTATATTTATATACTTTTACTCCATTAACTAATTATTCATGTTTAGGTGGTGGCAGTGAACATACAGATGGACATACTAGAACTGATACTATTAGATTAACGGACGCAAACAAAGTCGGTAAGTAATTACTCCGAAATTCAAATAATCTTGTGTTAAATGAAAATAATAAAAACTGTACGTCTGTCTTAATTTTCGGAATACATGTTTAACATCTTTTAATTAAAATAGCGGTATCATTTTCTATTATAGCCTTACAAAAAGGTCTTCAACATAACAAATGTTTAGTTTATGTGAAAAAATATCAATGAAATCATTAATCATTATGATTTATATTACATCGGTAATTTAATTTCAGTTTTTTGATACTGCTTGAAAATGAAACAATATTTTCATTTAATATTAGTTCAACATATTATAAGTCAGCACTATGATAAGATCATACACTAATGTAACCTGTTATTTGGTTGCAGATTGCAGTTTCGAGGCGCAGGGAGACGGGTATATAGAAAACGTCCCGGGGGTAGGGGATGTATACTATACATGTGCAAATAATCACAGATTCGTCAATGGACTTTGTCGTTGTATAGATAAAGGTAAATTTGATTTCTTTGGCGATAATCATCATAACAGAATCCTCAAAGTCACAAACACAGACTTTTGAGGGTCTACACATTGCAGCACTAAATTTGTTTATTTACTTTTCATTGTCATTCCTTTTTGGTATAATTTTGTTAAAATGAAATTGAGTATCAATAACAATGTATAATTTATGTTTTGTTTAACAAAACTAGATACGATTGGTATTCATGTATTTATCAATTATCGTCATATTACCACCATATTTTATTCTAATCTTGAATTCTTTTACTGTAGGTATAACGGTTATTGATGAGACAAACAACAATCCGAAAACTACACTCAGCCCCACTGCAACTTCCAACAGAGCAGGTTGGTTAAAATTTCCAAAATACATTCCAGTGTGTACCTTTTCGATAGAGAATCATTTGGTCCTTCAAATAAGTTTGTCTTTGACATAAGTCTCCGCATATGGCATAGCAAGAGACACGCGCCTTTCATCTGTCAAATTTGTTTCGAAAATACATAATGTCACTTGCTAGTAGAGAGTGCGGCGAAAGCGCCGAAGGCCAATTCGTGTAGCGAACACTTGTGACAGAGGTGTCTCGGTATCGTTAATCTATGTCAATCATTTAAAAAGAAGCTATACTTTGAAAAAATTCGAAATGAAAACATTAGTGAAATATGAACATTCCAATTTATTCTTAAAATACCTGAATCTTTACTTAAAAGCCGTTTAACGTGACCATTCGCTTCGGAATTTTCCGCCTGGCAACGGATCGGAGAATGACGTTGAGATATGTTTTGTTGCCGCAGTTACGTATATTTGCATAAAGTGAAAGTAATAGTATCCTGTGTTCAATATTGTTTTTCGTGTTATAAGCTCAATGCCAGTAATTCAGCAAAGCAATGATTCTAATAATTGATGATTCTAATCATAGTTTCAAGCAGTACAATTAGTCAGTAATAAGCAATAAGAACAAAGCACAAGACTGGGCTGAAGTTGGTTCCGAGTTCCAAGTTCCGTTTAAGCTAAACGGAACTCGGAACTGGTTCCGAGTTCCGTTTTACTTAAACGGAACTCGGAAAAAATGGGAGTTGAAAAATTGGGAGTTGATCGAAAACTAAATTAAAGTGGATTTACCAATATTAATCCATTAAAAAAGCCAACAGGCAAGATTTCTAATATGTCCAAAGCACATTGACTTTTTCATCTGAAATGATAGAGAATTTCTTTAAACGGAATTCGGAACTGGTTCCGAGTTTCGTTTTACATAAACGGAAATAGATGTTATTTGGAAACGTATTTAAACTAGCTCTATCACAAATTATCCATAAAAAACGCACCAGAGAACATTTGTAATATGTTCAAATTACATAAACTAAAATTTTTAAATTTTGTTTTTAAAAACAAAATCCTTAAACGGAACTCGGAACTCGGAACCAACTTCAGCCTCCCCAAGACTGAATGGTCAGATGAGATATCTTTCCGCTGTTAGAAATCCTTTATTTACATGACATATTTCTATTTAGTAACAGTTAAAACAAACCAACAATCAAAATAATGGATTAACTGCTGCGTTCTCAGATAGGCTTTGCCTGAAATTATATTATGACAAATAATACTGCACAAATGCCATATCAAGTTTTCACAAGCATCCATTGTCTTATTTTCCTTGTATAGATTTGACGACAATAACATTCCTAGCCACAACCACTTCAATCAACGATGGATTCCGTGAGTACTGTTTAATATTGTATAACAAGAAATTATAGTTGTGAAGAAACGTTCGTCACCGCGAATGTTAAAGGCCCACTACCTTTCAGGAGCAAAAAATAAAGGTTCCTTAAAAACAATAGTAACATTAGAAAATACATATCGATGGCATAAGATGAGGTAACAACACAAAACATATGCAAGATTTCAAGCGTAATATATGATAAATGTAGAGATTCATTTCGCTTTTTTGCCGTCTGGCGCAGTGATAGTCAACTACCGATCGGTATGTAGGACGACGGCGAAAAATTAAAAAATTTCTTTATTTTAATTTAATTCTTTAGAAGATGATGATTGGTCATATTAACGATAAGTTAATAACTTTTGCGACTCTACAAAATTATCGATCTCGTTTAACTTTCGCATTTTAAGAATTAAAAGCCGTTTCGGAAAGGTAGTGGGCCTTTAACAATAATGACATAATTTAATACAATAATGGAATCAGTGGGACAACGATGAATCAATGTTTTAGTCCAAGAAATACTAAAAGAGTTCTAAACAACGAAAGACAAAACCTGCAAATATTTTATGATATATTGCAACAGTAAATGAATTATATGTCTGATCAATCAACTTTAAGAACAAAAGTAATGAGTATGATCAGTTTCTGACGGGAAAAATATTTATATTGTTTTAATATATGCACTTCACATATGATTTCAGAATGTAAAAACAGAAAGAAATCTGGACATGGATATTTAGAATATTTTGAATCTTTGAGTGACTGGGTGTTCTTTGGGTGTTCTACCAGACAAGAATTTAGCATCACAGAGTGCGACTGTGTTACCAAAGGTGAGTATCAAGCACAGTGAATCCTGGTTTTACCGACACTCTATGGGACCGAGAACATGTAAATGTGTCGGATAAGACAGGTGTCGGTAAAATCAGTGGCCGGTGTTATTCAGAACTCGAGATCATGAAACAGTCTTAGACTGAAGTTTTTGCTTAGCCAATAAAATGATGTCATATTTTTGTAACGTCATCTGTATTTGGCTAAGGACTAAGTCTAAAAACTTAGGACTCTTTTTTTGGAGTTAAGTCAAACGTTACATGATCTTGGGGTCAGGCTTTGTGTTTTCACTGTAACGCATATCAAAAGGACATACCGTTGTTCCCAAAACGCTGTGTAAAATGCTCCTTTAAAATCAAAGACTACTTTTTAATAATACTAGTTGAGATATATTCTCATCATTTATGTCTAACATATCAAAAATGTTAATTGGTTAATGCAAAAATGCACCTTATACCTCCAATAAGAGTTAATTCTATTCACTCCTAAACAAATTTTACCTCTCTTTAATGTTGTTTCTAGATATCTCGTAATGTGTTTATACTATTGTAGCATCTTTTTACTGTTTTAGAACATATTGTGTCAATCAAGTTTTCAAGAAAGCTGATTCTAGTAAAATACGTTTAGGTAATTATTAAATATTTATTTACGCAAGTCAGTTGGTCAGACACATTATGTATAATGATATGTTTTCTAAAATTATCGTCTTTTTCAAATTTTAATTTCAGGTGGAAATGTTGCCATACCAAAGCCAACTACAGGTAGGGTCTCTGACTGCATCACATATACTTTTAGAGTTTCCATATCGGGATAATTAATGTATACGTTGGAATAAGTGTCTTTAGAAATATACACAACTCTCAAACATGTTATCAAAATATGAAAATATTAAAACTGTTTGCAAAATATTCTAACCTATTAGCATTTTGTAGATTGTAATCTGGAAAGCAAGAGGAAATGGATTTGTAGAGTATATTCCGGGATTAATATGAAAATATTAAAAATGTTTGCAAAATATTCTAACCTATTAGCATTTTGTAGATTGTAATCTGGAAGCAAGAGGAAATGGATTTGTAGAGTATATTCCGGGATTAGGAGATGTTTACAGTGACTGTCCTCCGTCACAGCTGTTTTACTCCTCTTTGTGCGCGTGTGGAGGTTAGTGACACAGTAGCGATTGTCTGGATCTACATATATACATACATTGACAATGCAGATCGAATTTCTATTTAATATAAGATATTGCGATTTAAGTCTGACACTCTATCATGCAAAGTTAGAGGACATCAATAACGCTACTAAAATCGGCATTTGACTATCGGCCCGAGAACATTTGATTTGCATCTGCTTTTAAAAAATAGATTTAAGATTAAAATAAAAACCATAACAGACTATATATCGAAATAAATTATGTGAAATAAATAGAAATCTATTCCCAACTCACATTACGAATATGAAAGTTGGTTATATTTATGTTTCTTGGTATGTTTTAATCAGGATGTATTTTTATTTCTTTTCATATGTCATCAACAGCAATTGGATCTGGCAAAAATGATATTGTCATCACTATAACCGACCAAAACCGAGTTCAAAGTAAGAGATTGTTTTACTAATCTCTTTTCGATGAAGTCAATATTATTTCATACAAAACAATATTTAGTCAACATAAACTGTTGAATTTATCTTTATCCAATCTAATACAAATGACAAGTTTGTGTTTTTCATATTAACGTTTGTTTAATTGTTTTTTCTAAAATGTAATATTTAACAGGTTCGATTTAATTGTTTTTTTTTTTTAAGTTTTACCATAACACTATCTTGTAAAACATATTATATTCATATTGCGTTCTTGAAAGTAGATAACATCAATCGATTTATTACAAGACACTATTCACTTGTATCAATTATGCTTTGTTTCAAAGATAGGATATATATAATACTGTAATTAAATGTCCTCAGTTGTTGTGTCAATATAACATGTTAGCTAAACAACTACAGATGTCACAGCCAATTTCCAGTACTTACCACGTACAGCCTATCAAACGCCATCTGGCATTCCATAGTCAGATAGCATATTATTCTTGTGCCATCGGGTGATGACGTAGTCCTCGAAGACCTAAACTTTCAATTGACGGATCGCCAGCGGTCAATCAAACTGCCCATATATTACACGAGACGTTGTATTTTGTATTGTAAATGTTACGACGCTTGCTCAGACATTCCAGGTGAATGTGCACTTCTGATTACGAGGCGTAACTAGATACTGTACTGCCTGGCGATTGGTCAATACAGTTTTTTGCTTTATTTCATTACATTTTATAAAACAAAATCAATGAATTGTCATCATATTTCGATTTATTGCAATTACAAAATCGTCATCTTAAAAAAGCAGTAACAGCTACGAAACAACTACAATAACGCGTTAAGATATTTGGGAAAACTTATGCAAATTTATCATTTATTCATATTTGAAGAGTATCTAAGTGGGGTATACCGACAGTTTGACAGATATCTAACAAACGTGGTCTTCCAGAAGGTGAAATGTTTTAAAGTCTAAAATATTTTTGTGTACAATATCACTTCAATCAATACCCATTTCAGAGGCTTTCTGAGTCATGAAATAATCAAGGTTATTTTTTTTTTGAACTTATAATGCTCGTTGTTTGTATAGATGTTTTTCAGTATTTTTTTTTCTTTATAAAATTTTCTTTGTACATCACAGACTGTGCATTCGAAGAGCGTGGGGACGGATTCGTTGAACATGTCGTTGGACTTGGTCTAGTTTATCACGACTGTTCTGGAAGTGAACGATTTGTATCTGCGTTGTGCAAGTGTATAGACAAAGGTACGCTTTTCAGAGACATATTATACCAAAGAACATCAGTGATGTTTATCATCATTTCGATGGAAAATCAAGTATATTAATTGTTTACATTAACACAAATCAAGGATTAATAAAAATATAAACTTTTAATTTATTTTTCATCGAAAAACATTTATACTGTTATGAATCACTTTTTAGATATGAATCACGTTTCTTAAAGTGGCCGAAGAAAACTCACGTGTAACCCTTGACTTTCTTACGTCTGTGCGGGATCGACCCGGTCTGTGAAAAGTTATCTACAAACCCGACCACAGCGGGGGAACAGTTTTAACTTTACAATTACATATTATTATCATATTTTGGTGACATTGTTTACAGTTAAAGCATCATTTAATAATCAGATTTACGACCAGTCATTAAGTCAAATCCTTTACGGGTTTGTTCATGTTATATAATTATTTTGTTTGTCTATATAAGCTGTTTTCTCGACAGTATTACCAAATGGTTTATGGTGATTCATTTTGCGTATGAGTTTTGAGAAAAAATCAGTATTGAAATAAGAACAAAACGTCTGCCTTTTTTATTCGATTGTAATTGTCCAGAGAGTAAAATTGGATCGATTTTACTTGATTAATATTATTCTGTTGTCTTTGTTTCAGATACTAAAATCATTGATAACTCTTCCCCATCGAGGACTACAACTACACCAAAGAGTACTGCGGGTAAGAGTTGGTAAACGATTTTGTTAGCATGTAGTATGTTGTATGGTAATCCATTTTAGACGCATATGGTGAATATAGAATTAATAATTTTGATTCACTGAAACAGTCGTAATTATCAAGCGTAGCGATACTGAAAGGAAATATTCAACTGGAACACAATACGATTAAAACTTCTCCGTCACCCCTTAATCTATTTTCCTCATCCTTTTAACATTATTGTAAATATTTGTACTTCTGTTGTTGTTTTAACTCTGTATTGTGTCATGTTTCCATCAGCGAGTACTGCAGCTACTACAGATCAGACTACGACCAGGCCAGGTAAGATCCTCAATCTAGTTGCATTTAGTTATGTTTTATTTTACAATTGATGTTAAATCCATATAAATGCACTAATTATTTGAAGCATTTAAAGTTCTTGATGTGTTTAAACTTAAATATCTACAAACTAGATATAAATATAAGATAAATATATACTCTTATCGATACAGCCTACTGTAAACATAGAAGTTTACGCGAGCGGGATATATACGGTAATTGCGCAAGGGTCGCTTTATCTAACGCGAAAGTTTAATGCAAGTAAATCGCGAAGTTAAGCGCTCGTAAAAAAATCCACGTTTACAGAATACGACGAGGAAATATAAAACCACTACAAAATATAATGTATATTGAATCAATTATAAGTTAGTTTATTTATCCGCCATTGCTCTACAAAGCTAATAATAGTTTTTTTTTTTTTTTTTTTTTTTACTTTGTTCTTACTTAATTAACATAGAGTTCTCTACGGTTCCACCAACCTCCACAGCAAGTCCACCGTCTTCTACCGGTACTGTTATTACCAATAAAGGTAAGCTGTTTATTGTATGGTACCTGTTATTATAGGGTCAAGGCACATGTAATATACGCAGTATTGAATTAAATCAACTAAAGTTTCGTTTAGTAAATATGAAGTTGTGTTCACGTAACTCAAATTTCTTTCAAATAACTACGCTACTTAAAAGTGTCAAAATACAATGAAATCCATATTAAATCACTTTTCTTCGAATTCCAATCCATTACATTACGTTTTCAACCAAACTAATATGTCGATGCCAAATAAAATGCATCGAGTCGGTCATCTTTGATCATAGTACATGTAGTCCATTTCAACAACGAACCATTAGTATTGTTCGGTTGACACAACGTATACCGTTACAACTGATACGAACCTGCAAATGAAACGCGTGGACAGTATATTGATGGTGATTTACTATTGACCTTTTATAGATTGTATATATGAGCAAGTTCCCGGTGCTAGGCGTGAGTTCCGGACACCGATGGCGTGGATGCCAGGGCAATACATGTACTTTTCGTGTAACATAGGACAAGAATTCGACATTACGGCATGTAGCTGCGTAGACGAAAAAGGTATCCGACACTGTAAACTGATTGAACAGAAATTTCAAATAGGATAAGAAAGAATGCCATATCATAATACAATCTCTTTAATTGCAAAATAGCATATACTACACTCAAAGAGAACAATATCCTATTAACCAAAAACATCTATTATCTCATATAATGGTCTATTTCATTTCATCTTCTAGCCAACTATGTAAATGTGTATTCAAAAGTGCTTGTTCATAACTTTTGAAACTTCCTGGTTGATGGTTACTTACAAAGACGTCTACACTGTTTCCTAGAAGAAAGCTAATTGAGTAGCCGAAAAATTGAAAGTAGAGACGTTTTGAAGTTACACGTTAAAAAGGAGATACACGTGTATATTTGAAACAAAACTTGATGGTTAAAACATCTGATATTTTACCTGAGTGAAATAGTTGATACAACTACTTGTTAATGTGTCTAGTTTCCAAAATGTTCTGTGTAAATTATGTATCAGCACTGCCCTGTGTAGAGGTGATCATTATTAATATTTTGTACATTATATATGCCTAATGCATAATGTTTGATTTTATTCCAGTTACGACGACACAACCCACTATCAATCCAGGTAATTAAGGCCGTGTATTAAACAACTATAAATGCCTAAAGTATAAATATATATGTAACAAATAATCTGTATAACTCTTTGCATTTTATGCTTGCATGTAATATTCCTTACGTTTTGCAAATTAATTTTAAGTTGATACATCGAACATTTTTTGTAACGCAGATTCATGATGCTAGGATCAGGTGTTATTTGCTACTTCAAAACATTATAATTATATATCTACGCCAACAAAAAATATATCATCCCGGAAATGTTTGGAGAGCTAACACAACAGGATAACAAACAATATGTAGATACTAACTTGAACAAATATAATCTGCTCTCGCATGATTTTTTTAAAAATATTGGGTGCAATTATGTATATTTATGTAGGATTGTTAACGACAGAATAAGTATACCAAAACATTGTATTCCATCTTTTGTTTCCACATGCATCAATTGTATTGCATGATGGTTTATTGTATAGTTGTTAATTTCGAAAGTGTCGCATTTCGCGATTTGCTCATTGCAATTTATTGGCGGTGATTTCTTTGTAGCCCATAAAAGCGTCATTTGCTTATTATGACAAAATAACACATGGCTTTTCAGCTTAGGCGTTGCTTTTTGTTTACACCGATAGATTGTCCCTTTCTTCCGTCTGCTATCGGCGACAATTACTTCCGCTTTTTGCTTTTTGGAATTGGATGGGTTGAGTTCAGCTGTGCCACAGGACAACGATATGATTATAGCATGTGCTTATGTGTCAGACGTACCTAACCTGCGGCACTCAAAGGTAAATTGGGGATCGGATAGAACAGATAAAATAATTTTCACGTTCTTAAATTTATCTCAAAATTCCAGTTGAAATGCATTATATTAGATTAAATTTGTAAATGATATTATGATATCTTATGCATGTATATTATGTTTTAAAGAAGAGGAAAGCTAAATATAGATTATATCTTCGAAACAAATCCCGTTACTGCTTTGTATCTATTCGTGTTTCCTTTTACACCAAAGGAACTAGTTAAAGTCACAATGCCTTATATCATATTCAGGTCATAGGATCATTAAACATTCTTAAGTCTATAACAGTTTTAAGTTTAGACTTAGCCAATCACAGATGACTTTACAAGAAGTTACGTCATTTTATTGCCTAAGCAATAACTGAATTCTAAGACAGTTTTACAGGTACTGCGTACAGGTATAATAGATGCATAATGAAGTATAGTCTGCAAGTTGCAAGTCTTACTATGTAGATAAAGCTGTTATTACATATAGTATGGGTTGACCTAAAATTATATTTCGGGAATGACTCATGAATTGTCGGTTGCTGTTGTTACTGACACAATTGCAAACTGAGTGACATACTTGCAATATTTCTTAGTTCTTTTTTGTTAAATTTGCATTGATTTCCTTTTGTTTTGACAGCCTAAATATTCCGTCCTGCAAAACAAGAAGAGTTTTCATTCGTCGGAAATCCAAAAATCAGAGTTATATTTTGTGTTTTTCTGTAACGTTTGTGATTTATTTTCGTGTGTCCTTGTCCATTGAACCAAATTATATACAAAGTTGCCATTAAAACAGAAATAAAGACATACATAACTAACTCAGTTCTCATTTTTATGTAATTATAAAATGTTTTGGAATTGGTTTATGTTGATTTCAGTATATTCTTTGCTATTTAAATTGAATTGTCCTACTGTGGCATTCTTAAGCTGAAGTATGAAAGAAATATCAACCTACTTATAAATCCATTCTGTACGCGTTTATTTCTTTTTCTAAACGTTTTAAGCTTGTTTTTGAAGGAATAAATGTAATGTCACAATTCATTGTAAATCTACAAGGATAAAAAGACTTATTAATGTAACAGAACTACACCTCATAAACCAACGAGAACAACCATTAACGCTTATACACGTTTATTTACATATTTGACTAATGAAAACATCGTGAAATTATCATAGCAATAAACAAATTATTCACCGTGTGCAAAGGAAGCTACAACAGCAGCTGCACTATTACTGATTCGGAAAGGTAATGTTAATATAAAATCCAAACCCCCATCCGCATAAATTGTAGGTCATGTCAAACATCGTACATGAGATTTTGTGAAAAACGTAATAGCAAAACCGTTAGACAATATTGGTTTATAAACCAAGTTCCTTGAAACAATAAACAATAAAAAAATTAAATATGATAGGCAAGGCAATTGTGGGGATTGAGTGATACACTTTTTTCTCCCACTATTATCTGAAGATTTTTCACTAGTTTTAGCCGTCAGAGATTTTCTTCTCAACCCCTAGGGTTAGCGCCCGCTAACCTTTTGAACCTGATTACAATTACGTGACATTATGACTTAATGCTGCGTAACCGTGGCGTGCATTGTCGATGACGTCATCAATATTGACGTGTAGTCGACAAAACAATGTTCATGTCGCCGCGAGAATGCTTCTGTTAATTAAGCCGTTATCTCGTCTCTTTTGTTTATGGGAGGAAAATAACCATTCCCTATCTATGAACGTGTGACAACGAAATCACAATCCCAAGAGGTAATTCATGAAGCCTAGGTATGGACGTTCATGAATTACCTGTACCTGCTACCGGGTTTTGATTTCGTTGTCACACCAACTGGGTAGGGAAATATTCTATTATTCAAAATGCAGGTTTGCATTACCTACATATTTGACACTCAACATCACGATCTATATACCTAAACGGAAACCAAATTGTCCCTTTACTTGGTACACAACTCTTTATGGCCGAATAAGATGAACCGAGCTACCGTACCGAGAGTGCAGTTAAGTGTTCTGATAGACGTCAAGCTATATACCTTCTTGTAATACCGCATAAATAAATGTATAGCGTAATTGTTGGACCAATCAAAATTATTCTGAAATAAATCCTTTGTGTGACCAGCGTCCGGCCGAACAAATGTTTTGTTCTCTACGTGGATCATATCTGGATAGATTTTCGATAGCTTTGCTGGCATAATTGTTGAATGATAGCCCCATTTGTTTGGATCATATGTGTCGTAAGCTTTGATCCAGATATTCAGGAAACCAGCATCTCTTGCAGAAAGAATAAGACCATTGCTAAGGTTGAAATCGAAAGCTTTACTAAGGGTGAATTGATGTTTTCTTAGGGGATCCAGTTTCCGTAACAGTATTTCATCCGTGTCCATGTATATACCACCATACTCTGAAAGTAATAAAGGCAGGTGCAATGTATTTACGTCAACAAAAAAATCATTGCGATTGTCCTATTCTGTATTTGCGTATTATCTGCTATTTGTTTTTATAAAAAATAATTGTGAAATCATGAGCGTAATGTCATAATTTTCAGCAAAGGGAGGTAACTCTGTTACATTCAACGACGGAATACGCCTATATTAAAATTGACGTAATTTTCGAAACTTTTATACCTTAAATGAGACAAGATTAAACGTTCCCTACTGGTATTAAAAGAAAAACATAAATAATAGCAAGCACGACACAAATTATTATCTGGTTTCATCTCTATGAATTCCAGTTGTTTCCAATAACATAGTTTGCGTTTTGTTAAGAATGTTCCATTGCCGACAGAGCATATACAATGCTCATCATTTGAACAATACCTGATGTTAAACCATGTAAATATGTGTCTAATTAGCACAAAAGTACTTATACAATAATTTATTTTGCTCTTGGTGTATGCGCAATCAGTACTTCATTTCATATAGGACATAGTACCATGGATTATTTTCGGAACACAATTTATTATTTTCAATATTTTTATCCTAAAATAAAATAAGAAGCTCAAACCTTGCAATAGTGGTAATGGAATAAAGTAAGTAACTTTTGTAACTGATTCGTCAATTTATTCCTGTTTTTGGTAGCGAAAAATACCAAAACTCGTCAGCGATGTAGCATCTTAAGTTAATGTCATACTTAAAATGCATTGCATTGCACAGCTGCTAATCTACTCTGTCATAACATCAAAATGAAATAAATACAGAACAGCTACATCTTAAATACGCAATAAGGACTGAAAATATTGATTCGAAAAATAAGCTGTATCGATCTAAATTAGTACAAGAAGATGTAAATGGCGAATATACAACACGATTAACAGGAAAAAGACATCAAAGGTGAAACAATGAATAAAAAACAATATATTAGATCAGATTGTGTGTTAACCATGTGCCCAATATTAAGTTTAGACATAAACATGCATTTGATAATATCATAATGCAAATATTTTCTTTACAATGTATAACACCGACTATGTTACTATGTTGAAGCTACTGGTCATTTACTTATACTACCCACCTTTCAGTACATTCAGCCGTGTTATATCCGCTTTGTGTTCGATGTGCAATATGGTCTTGTTTGCAATTTCAACCGGAGGGATTTGTTGTAAAAATAATATATTAGGAACAATTTTCAGCAGAAAGTTCCAGTATTCTCCCGTTGGCATAAAATCTCCGTGTATAAATATCACACAAGGTTTCTGTATTTTGAACACACTGTAAACACTAAGGAAATGATAAAATCGCATAGGGCGCATGTTATACCATACATAGTGAACAATATTTGGCACGGGGAAGTTGCTGGAGCAGTTCAGTCGTAAGAACGTTCTTATACATGGATGTTGGAACTGCAGTACTGGAGTACTGTCTGTGACTTGCGTCGATTCCCTGACAAGATATCCTTTGTCTTGGTCACATACAGGGACTAGTTGGACACGGCTAGGTGAATCGAACGTCATATTGATCGCTCTGCAATTGTATTTGCATTGCAATGTCCAGTCAGAAATGTCTCCCATTTTGGGACAATTGTCATTTACAGGAATAGGCTTCTGAATGACAGTACTCTTAAACATCTCATCTTTCAGTATGCCGCCTAAAAAACGGTGTATTCAAATTAATGGATTAACATAGAGTATAAGCTGTCTATAAAGACCACTTTAAGATGCACTACCGCCGATTAAGCATAGGCGATACTAATCAATGGAACATTAATTATATATAATATTTTGTATAATCGTGTATATGTATGTCTAATTACACAAATTTAATATGAAATCATTTATTTTGCTTTTGATGCATGCGCAACCAATACTCCATTCAATATAGGTTATAGTGCCACGGAATTTCTTCATGATGCAATTAATTATTATCAATATTTTTGTCTTGAAGTATAAACATTTCAGTGGCAGTAATGGTGTAAAGTAAATAAATTTTGTAACCGAAGAAAAAATCTAATTCGTCTGCTCCTGTTTTAATAGAGCAAAATACAGTGTACCACTTGTCAGCGGTGGAGCATCTTAAATGGACAGACGGAAAAGAGCTAGAGCTAGGTAGAAGTATTGTAGCCTTGATAAACAAGTGGACTTGTGTTGAAATTGGTCATTTAAGGAATGTGGTCTTATTAAGCAGGTGGTCTTTACACAAAGTTGATCGCTAAGAGGGGATTTACTGTAATTGCAATTGACATGTCCAGGAAATTCTAATAGAAAATTAAAATAAGAAAATATCTTATTGTAAGTAATGTTGACTTGCACGTACTCGTTTTTAATCTTCATTGGGGGTACTATTGAACAAGCAAATCATTCTTAACCTTCGTATTCAATTCCATTAAATATACTTTTGATATTATCTTAATTAATATCGAAATTATTAACTATACTTTATCAATGTTTTGAAAGCCAAAAAAAATGTTATGTTAATTTCGGATTTTTTTTAAAATACGTCTGACAAATGCTACAAACAACTTACTGTCTTCATCTGCGTGCCCTCGTATATCTTCAGAACTTACTTGATACATTAAACTTTTAGTTATAATGACTGCATTTTCTCCCAGGAAGACACAAACGAAAATTAACCACAGCAAACAAATGGAAATTATACACGTGTATTTCCTCTGTAAGTCCATGTTAAGATAATGATGATACGCTGCCCATATAGAAGTTTGTCATCCAAATGTCTGTGAGGTCGTATTTGATTTTGATTTTGATGAGATTGTGTTATCAAGTTTTCAACATGCACACAAACATGCCATCCAAATTAACTGATATCCATACATTAACTAGCTAATATGTAAAATAAAATTGATTTGTTCACACATAAATTTCTTGATAGTGTTCCCTCCACATGTTACACCTAACACTGATCAATTACTAAAATAAAGGCTATTTGTGGTATGCTCAGTTTACATCCTTAGTTCGTAAGTGATCAAAGGATAGCAATGTTTGGCAAGCTATGTAAACATCAATACGTTTTACAATTCTTAATGGTATCATTTATCTTACTATTCATTTTGTCATTTTATGATAATTCGCAGGTTTTACCTTGTGTCTTTACAAGGTAGATTTGTACCTCGAGACATTTCGTATAATGCGTTCCTTTCAAAGGTAAAGATCAGCTTTTACTTGGTTCCTCGGGCTATTTTGCCGTTGATGGGAACTTCGTATATTTAATATCCACTGTGTTATGTATACGTGCGTGATATAGATGAATGTGGCGATTTGTAAATAAGCGAAATCCAGTGGTGTCACTTCTTGAATGTAAGGACTGACCAGAAGCAGACAATGTCAATTGTTTAATGTTGGTATATCTAAATCAAGGGGCAAAGCCTAACATAATGAATGTCTAACAGAAAGGTTGAAAGTAAGGTGAAAAGGAGACAATGACATTATATTCAGCGGTAAAGGAAAATACATGTTTACGATCCACCTTGGAAGCATCCAGTATTATTCTTATAATTTGATTCTTAACATTATATTTTTGTGTTGTACCTGTTCGATTTAAAGAATCAGTGGTTTATTTCAAAATTGATATTGCATTGATAATGGGTTTTTTTTCTCTTTCTACACAATTATCTATCGCTATGTTATAGATATGACACCAAACTCTTTTTTGTTAGACAACTTGAGATCGATCCCAAATGGCACATTATTTTCCATGTTCCTATAGTCAAGGTACGTTATTCCGGAACACGTTTTAGATGTCAATGGTCGCCTATACGTAGTAGGAACTATCTCTATAAATATGTCTTATCCCTATTTGGTGTTTCTTTGTATGTGTGTGCTTTCAGTGTTATCTATGAATAATTAACTTTCACAAATTGCCGTTAAGGAAAATCATATTCAAATGTCCTGACAAAAATGTGATAGTAAACAAATATAGAATTTTGATGAGGTCGATACATGGTTATATCAACATATCGACAAAAGAAAAAATATTGACCGAGGACGTATTTTTCTGGGTTTTTTTACATTTTGAAATGAGTGTGAAACCAAATAAGCATCGCATTGTAAATTCTGCTCGTGATGACAGTTACAATCTTATGATTTTGTAACAAGTTTGATTTAACTACAACATATGAAAACAGTATCAATTGATGCACTTCACCATTTTATTACATGCACCCGGTGCATGCGTGTTTGTTAACTGCCAACATGTACATGTACGCCATTACACCTGTAGCTCTATGTCTTAAGGACACATTCGATTAAATGTATAGTTTGTTCTCCGTTGAAAAATCTACTTCGACGTCAAATATATATTAACAGATTCAGATTGGCAATAAAATAAATTCACTCTCTTATGCTTAGTACTCCATTCCGTAAAACAAAAATCGTATACATACAGTAGGATTAACCTATGCCTAATGTTGTAACTAGCCCAGGTTGAATTTTTAAAATAAACACTAAACGTATTCACTATTCAATAGCTCCAGATGCTTAATAAACCTTATTCGATTATTTAAAACTATCCCACCGTGTTTATGTTGAAAATTAAAAGTTTAAATTGTAGTAATCAGCTGGAAGTCATCATCATCTTTGATAGAAACCGAAACAATACACGTCGTCTGTCGCATTTGGTGGTTAAGCTTCATACTCTGGTCATCTGTCAGTTATAAGACGAATTGCAGTTACCTGTTTCTTTACATATTGGTAAACGTAATACAATCACTAATCGACAATGTGAGCTAGCTACGATGACCGAGTTGTTTTAATAGGTATTCCGACATGTTATCACTAGCCCTTCACCTCTGGTTTTTGAATTCGCAATAGGGAAGCTACATGTACCAGGTGATTGTCATAGGTCGATGTGTTCTAAAGAGCTTTCTGGCTTTCCTCTATATCCTAAAGCTGACAAGTCCGTTTAATTACCTTGGCATGTCTATAGTTCGTTGTCATGTATTACTGTTTTGCTATTATGATGATACTTAAGATATGTAATCAGTCAAGTGCCCATATAAACGTATATGTTTAGTGATATGACAGGAAATAGAAAAAAAAACAAACAAACAAAAATGTCAGCTTTCCTGATTGATGGTAAATGTTTACCTCCCTAAACGCATTCCGATGGAGGTATAGGGATGGGCCGCATTTTTATTGCTAATGCCTTTCGTCGATGTTTTCTGGTGTATTTAGCAAATACATGATTATATACATCGAAAGATATGTTGCTAATCTCGAATTGAAAAAGATTCTGGTAGAAAAATACTAATTAGCGAGTAACTATGGAAAACCTTTAACTGTGTTACTATAAATAGACGCTATTAAGTTGAACACACACCTATTTAAGTTAGCTTTCCTCTACGATTTCAGCTTTTGTAGAACATTGGTAAACAATAAACATTGAAATATATTATACAAAACTCCAATGAAAAGATTTTGAAAGCATTAACCTTATTCATTAGCGAGTAAAGTGGGGAAGTTTAATTTGTGATTGAAGGCTATAAATAGACACTACGTATACAATTTACGTGCTCCGTGTACCGTATGCTGCACCCGATCCACATTTGATACAGTCGACTCAATGAATAAAGGTTTTTCCGTATATTCGAATTCAAAATTGAAAATCTTATTTTTATTTCCGAACTTTTTAAAACCTTCAGTAAGAACTATTTATGCATCCTCCATCTTGTCACATAAACATCAAAAAATAGTATTATATGAAATGGCCACCGTATGGTGACATTTAATATTACACAAAATATATAGACAAACAAATAAAAAGTCATACTGACTAAGGCATAGCATTATACATATCAAACAAAGGAGACACTTTGTAAAATAAAGAAAAGCATGAGTGGGGTTTACCAAAACTCTGCCAAACATAAAATTTAAAACAAAAAAGCATAACTAAATAACTTACTTGAGTAAAATAAAAGATCATGGCTGGAAATATAAATTTATATAAGTGTTCAAAACAGAAATTGTGTTCCACAAACGATAAATTTAGGGTGGAAGAGGGTGGGTAATTGCTAAAACTCGACATTGGAGCTCGCACTTTCTCATGATAATAGCGCCTTGATTTTTTTTTCTGCCCATGATCCTTTACTCCTATCATTAAGGGAAGTAATCCTTACAATAAATTTGGGTACTAGATCAAAGAGAGAAAACTCCTATAAAATATATGTGCAAGTATCGGTATGCATAAATTAAGCTAAGTACTTAGCTGCCTTTTATGCATCCTCCATCTTGTCACATAAACAACAAAAAATAGTTTTATGTGAAATGGCCACCGTATGGTGACATTTAATATTACACAAAATATATAGACAAACAAATAAAAAGTCATACTGACTAAGGCATAGCATTATACATATCAAACAAAGAAGACACTTTGTAAAATAAAGAAAAGCATGAGTGGGGTTTACCAAAACTCTGCCAAAAAACCAAGATATTGAAAACATCTAGGTAAGGCTGAAAAACTACAATCTTTTCTTGTACCGATGGGTCATTTTCAAGTCTGGCAATAGTCGCGCCGCCAACACCTAAAAAATCTATTTCACACTGAGAAAGCTTATAAGTGTGCAGGTTCTGTTCATGCAGGTAAGAAAAAAGTCTACGGACAAAACTATGTCCTAAAACAAGAACACGGGGTAAAAACGAACTCATGCCGAATCACAATGAAATTGTCAATACTTAAACTTGTACTGTAGATCACCCGCTCCGAGCTGGGGTACTGGATTGACAACCCACTAAGACTCGAGCTCCTTTCCGCTATTAAGCGATGTTTTTCCCTCCACTTTAGGCTGACAACTTCTTACATAGTTCGTATGGAATGAATGGCACACTGAAAAACCTTCTTCTTATCTCGTAGACACTTTCTATAATTGCTAAAATTCAAAATTGGAGCTAGCACTTTCTCATGATAATGGCGCCTTGAAAATTTTACCCATGAACCTTTACTCCTATCAGTAAAGGGAAGTAATCCTTACAATAAATTTGGGTACTAGATCAAAGGGAGAAAACTCCTATAAAATATATGTGCAAGTATTGGTATGCATAAATCAAGCCTTATATATGTATAATATTTTAGATACACAACATCACTTTTAAAGCTAATTTAACCACAAGTGTTAGTTTTTGATAGTATCTAAAAATGAATTTATAAAGGTTTATTTCTGAAGCTTGCAAAGATGTAGTTACATTAAGAGCCAAATATACGATTACACTAGTATAGTCTATATGTGGAATTTGATGACATTCATATACACAAATTCCTGAATTACATTGCTGCAATCTCATAAAGGCAATAATTGAAATAAAAAAAAAATCCCGGCCTCAGTGTTTTGATTGATGGCTTTACATATTAGACTGTTGTGTATCGCACTCCCTCTAATAAGGCACTAGCCAGAACACCTTTCATCTGCCATTACCCCCTTATTTTCATTAAATCAGTTGTAGGTAAATGAATTCAAAAATTCTAAAATAAGAAACATTTGGCAATGGCCAATATTTCTTGACTAACTGTTGGTGATAACAGTTGAACATATCATTTTAACATAACTATTGAAACATTGTTTAGAATCAATTATATATGATAATCGATTCCTTAAATCCTGGGGTCGTGTAGATAAATATGACAGCATTTTAACATACAATTTGACAGGATTGTTCTGTTGTTACATGTATTGGACTACAAATTGACTACCAAGTCTACCTCACAGAGTGAACTGTGTTTGTACACGAAGTATTTATAGGCTAATCGATGGTTCACAGTATATGTCTAGTTAAGATAACATGTAGCATATTTTGTACTGGGTAGGACATCCGCGATATTCCACTCTGGTCATATCCACCCAGGCTTATGCCTTGGTAAAACTGAAATATATGTGCTTGACAACATGTAAGAAAAGTAGATTTTGATGTACATCAAATGTCTAAATAACGGTATGATAAACTGTATGCCTTTGAAATTAGGATGTATCGCTTCCTCATAGGAAGTATCTGTAAGGCATACGACTGGTTAGGTTTTTACTCCATAGTTTTGCTATGTCATAGTCTAGGGTACGACAGTTTACACTGTGCACTATCGATGTATCGAAATCAATACATTCACCGTGACCATTGCATTGTGAAGATAACGTAGTGAATTTAATATTTGTAACTCGACAGGTCTGTCAGGATGGATTGTGAGCCCAATGTCAAACAGCTTATATCCATGTCTTTATTTCTAGCATGATATGATCAGTATATGAATGGTGTTAGCAGGTCCGGAATGGGCGAATGGGCGAACTCGACTAAAATCATGTATTCAGACTGAAAGACCTTCATCTAGTAAAATTATACATATTATATATATGTATATATATATAAAATAAAAACCATTACGACCGTCTAGTACGTCAAGTTGATCGATACGTACATGTAGATAATATATATAAAAAAATCTAAGTCAAGACGATCGATCTATAAATATATGAATATAATAATGATACTATTATTATGAATTAATTCTAATTGAACATATTGTTATACATTTAGTGTGAGTAATCCCCGTCATACTCCACACAAAATGTCGTCCAATTACGAGGTCGTCGTGGCTATCGACTTCGGGACAACCTATTCAGGGTATGACTTCTCCAGGACAGACGAATAAAACAAGGTACATGTACGATAAAGGAAAGACTGGCTGAATGGAACATATCTTATTGTTAAAGAACAAAACAATTAGACGTGATCGATATATCACCTCATTCAGTCATTCTTAATGATACACGTTATAATATGATATACAAGCATCACATGATAATAACAAAATACGACAAAGAGAGAGAGATAATTGGAAACCAACGTAATAGGACGTGACAGAATAATGTATAGTTTTTATTAATTTCTAGAATAACAATATAATATTTACACTCCATCTATTTTCATTTTTCATTATCAAGTTTGAATTGAGCGTGATCTTTTGCGTCGTAGTTTCTTTTGTTGCAACAGGATACAGTAAGCAATTTGGGTTTTTTAACATTACAAATATTGTATTCCCCCGACTGAAAAGTATATCGTGTATACAAATAGGCATCTGTGTCTTGTTATTCGTCTTGGTCTTATTTCTGAATGGATCCAAAGACGTTCGATGACATAATAAATATCAAGAAACTGATTTTGAAATGATAAATTACATTGTCCAGTATAATTTTGTTTGTAGGACCCAATGAAAATATCGACCAACGCATCATGGCCAGCCAGCACAGCAGCGTTGATGTCGATGAAGTGTCCTAACTGTATTCTGTTTGACAAGGACAGAAACTTTGTCAATTTTGGCTACGAGGCCGAGGACAAGTACTCAAACCTTTCCTTGGACAATCTTCATCATGAATATTACTTCTTCAAGCAGTTTTAAATGTCTTTGCACAAGAATACGGTATGTAATTCAGAACTATTCCCTAGTTTAATTGTTAATTGTGTTACTTTGTAAATATTTTCGGGGTTAATAGCTTTTTTCATGGATAAAAAATACATGTCAATTGTTTTCAAGTTGTATTTCTTGTAATTTTCACTGAAACGATATGTCGTTTTAACATTTGATATTTGAACATGGTCATGTATCTTGATGATTAAGCTCCCCAAAACCATATGTCAGCCTATAAGAGAGCCGAAATCTCGGGATCATAAATTCCTGGGATTGAATAAAACTCCTTCAATCACCACTAAAATAGTGTACATCAAATGTGTAAAAATACATGTAAATTGACCTATCATCAGACGTACATAACCATTATTGCCAATGAAGATATCGGCCAACACATCATGGCCAGCCGGCACAGCAGGACTGATGTCAATGAAGTGTCCTACCTGTATTCTGTTGGACAAGGATAGAAACTTTGTAAATTTTGATTACGAGGCCGAGGACAAGTACTCAAACCTTTCCTTGGACAATCTTCATCATGAATCTACTACTTCTTCAAGCAGTTTAAAATGCTTTTGCACAAGAATATGGGTATGCACTTCAGAACTATTCACTTTTTAATTGTTAATTGTGTTGCTTTGTAAATATTTCCGGGGTTAATAGTTTTTTCATGGTTAAAAAAATTACATGTCAATTGTTTTAAAGTATATCACTTGCTTACAGACATTAAATTTCTATTCAGGGATTTAGTAATACTGTGCAGAATTATTGTCAGTTAAATCAATTATTGCTGCGAGTGTGGAAGAAGGTTGGAATTTATTCAGTTCAAATGCGCATGTTTCAAGAAAGGTATATCAGATGATATTTGAAATATATAATTTATGTGCAGGTTATGTAGTTATCGTTTGGGTTGATGCATGCATATCAGTACCATTATATAAGTTAAAATAATGTACATCTAATGTGTAAAAATTAGAAAAAAATAGTATCCCAGTGCTAATACATGTAAATTGACCAAGACGTTCATAACCATGCCTCGTGCTCGCACGCGCTCGTTTTTGCATTCAATGCTGGAGCTAACTTTAATTAGTAGCATACACAATACAAAATGCACGTGCAGTTTGATCGACAGTTAGTGATCAGGCAATTTTTATGCATGTCTATCGATTTCATTTTAAAACTTGTTTCATACTTCAAATTTTTAACACAAAACTGCTAATCTGCATTAATTATCAGAACAATGCATTTTTGTCAGAATATATTCTGTACCTGTTGTTTAAGTTGATATTATTCCAGAATACATGACGATGATAGATAATGAGGTTTTGAACAACATTATTACCCTTTGATGTTCCATTAATTATTGCCTAAATAATATCATGTGAGAATATGCGTTGATGACAGTATCTGGCGACTCGCTAATAAAAATCAATACTCTTTGAAATACCATTATCTGTATTTGCTATTTACTTTGAAGGTGTGTTTACTGATCCCACATCAACACCGCTTACCAAGGACACAGGTAAATATACCTGAAACTTGTATCACTTAGCACAAAATCTGCAAACGTAATGGTGCAATTACGTTTTAGGGCAAATATGATCTAGAACATATAACGCGAAATGTTGAATTTGCGCAATTACTATAATGACTAAATTAATAACAGTTCATCCAAGTAACCCTGACACGAAAAAGTCTGAAACAAGATTATGGCTACAATATGTACGTTAATGCACAATTCATATGGTTCCCTTTACTTAGATACGGAATTAACCAACAATATTTAAATTACAAAGTTACAATTTATTATTTACGTCAAAGTCAATTACTAATTTAATGTATAGTAAAATAAAAAAAAAAAACATCAGTTACTATTGAGCTCAGATACACTAAACAAGTTCCAGGCTAAATAAAATAGTAACCAGCGGACCCTCAAACGTTTTCATATACTAATGCGTTTTGATTCAAGATACAAAAATGGCAAGATACAAGATAATAGCAGGCTAGCAGCAACATGATTCAATCTGAAAATCGATAAATCCCTGTCTAATAGAAACAATACAAAGATTAAAATAAAATCCATTACAGACAACATGTACAATATGTAGGGAAATAAATTATGCGTAATAAATAGAAATCTATTCCCTGCTCACATTACCAAAGTTGATTATATTTAATGTTTTTGGTATTCTTTAATTGGTTTGCATTTTTATCTCTTTTCATGTCATCAACAGCAATTGGATGTGGTAAAAATGATGTCGTCATCACTATAACTGACCAAAACCGTGTTCAAAGTAAGGTTATGTTTTTCTAATCTATTTTCGTTTTCTTACAAAATCTTAAGCCAATTTAAACCTATTGAATTTACCTTTATCCAATTTAATACGAATGACAAGTCTTTGTTTTTCATATTAACGTTTGATTTTATATGTTTGGTTCGATTTAAATTTTCGAGTTTTACCGTAACACTATAATTACCTGTAAAACATATCATATATATATTGCGTCCTTGAAAGTAGATAAAATCAATTGATATCTGACATGACACTATTCAATTCAAAGATAGGATACATTGATATGTATAATACAATATCAAATGTCCTCAATGGTGGTGTCAATATATTGATGTAACAACAATGATGTGACACAAACAACTACAGATGTTACAGCCAATATCCAATACTTACACCCTATCAAACGCCATCTGGCATTCCATAGTCAGATTGCATTTTGTCCATTGTGCTATTGGGATTGCGACGTATGATATAAACTTTCAATTGACGGATCGCCAGCTGTCAATCAAACTCCCATATATCACCTGAGACGTTGTATTTTATATTGTGTATGTTACGACGTTTGCTCCGACATTGCATAGATGCACGTGCACTTGCGACCATGTAGCTTGACTAGATATTGCCTGGCGATTTTTCAATACAGTACTTGCTTAATTTCCTTACATTTAATGAAAATAATCAATGAATTATCATTATATTTCGATTTGTTGCAATTACAAAACTGTCATCTTAAAAACGCAGTAAAAGCGAAGAAACAGCTGCAATAACAAGTTAAGAGAATTAAAAACGCTTTATCATCATTTATATTGGAATGATATCTAAGTTTCTATAGAAATGTGTTCTCCAGAAACTGTAATTTAAAATCAAACATATTTGCTTGTTTGTTTTCGTGCTTAGAAAAATAACGTTTTGTGCAGTATGTTTTAGAGGAAAAAAGATGTTGAATGTACAATGCTAATTTTTAGTGTAAATTTTTTCAAATCTACTTATTTGCTATTCAGTATTTTTTATGAATTATTTTTGTAAACCACAGACTGCGCATTCGCAGAACGTGGGGACGGACTCGTTGAACATGTCTTTGGTGTTGGTCTAGTTTATCACGATTGTTCTGGAAGTGAACGATTTGTATCTGCGTTGTGCAAGTGTATAGAAAGAGGTACGAGTTTTTCAGAGACATCATACCAGTGAACATCAGTGATGATAAATCATCATTTCGATAGAAAATCGAATGTATTGATTTTTTACAGTAATACAAAACATTGATTAATACAAAGATAAACTTTATTTAGTTTACATCGATTGCGAAAAAAGACATGTACTTTTATGCAAATCACTTTCGATGGCCCAGAAGTAATCATGTTAGAGATCTTAAAGTGGGAGGAAACCGGAGTGCCCGGGGAAAACCCACGGGATAGTTTAGGTAGCTCTTGATCCTTTCACGTTCATGCTGGAGTGTCGATCTCCAGCCGGCAAGGTGAATGGCGAGTGGACTAATCACTATAACACCCAGCAACAGCAATTAATAGGGAGGGTCAGTTATCTAACTTTATCAATTGCATATGAATATAATATATTGATGACATTGTTTACAGTCAAAGCAGCATTTAATAATTATATTTACCACTAGCCTTTATGGCAATTATCTATGTATGTTTTCTAGTTTTTATTTTGTATTTCTCAGGAAACATTTTTTCTCAATAGTATTACAAAATGGTTTAAAGAGAGTCTTGTTCCGTATGAGTGTTAAAAAAAACACATTATTGAAATTTAAAAAAATATTTTTATTCGCTTGTGATGGTCCAGAAAGTAAAATGTATCGATTTTAATTGATTGATAGCATTGTGTTATCTTTGTTTTAGATACTAAAATAATTGATAACTCTACCCCATTGAAGACCACGACTACACCAAAGAGTACAGCGAGTAAGTGTTTAGTAAACAACTTTGGCAATATGTCATGTCATCATGGCAATCCAATATACACGCATATGGTGAATAGAAAGTCAGGAAAAATAATTTATTATTTTGATTCATTGAGACAAACTTACTTACCAAGCGCAGCGATGATAAAAGGAAACACATATTCCAACGGAACACAATATGATTAAAACGTCCCTCGTCACCCTTTAATCTATTGTCCCCATCTTCTAACGTCACTGTAAAGATTCGCACTTCTGTTGTCGGTTTAATTCGGTAATGTGTCATGTTTTCTTCAGCGACCCCACCAGTTACTACAGACAAAACTGCGATCAGGCCAGGTAAGATCCTCAATCTAGTTTCATTTTCTTGTATTTTAATTTTCGGTTGTTGAACTCATATAAATGTATTTTTGGAGCAAAATTTATAAAAAAAAATTGAAAGTTAAATATCTACAAAATAACAATTATAAATGTATACTCTTATCGAAACCTTAGATATGAACCACTACAAACAGCCGTGTAATTTATTTCACATAAATATGGAAATTTAATGAATTTTTTGTTATTCTATTAATCCGCCATCGGTCTACATACCTAGTAATAGGACTATTTACAATAAGCTGTATACGTATACGCATAAGTATACGGATACGTATTTAAGGAGGAGCAATCATTATTTGTACTTTTTTTTCTAAATTTAGAATAAGACTTATGATATCGTCACAGGATAGCTACCTGCTTGAACAAAAATGCACTATCATTTCGTGGCACGTGTGTACCTTGGTGAACTTGTATGTACGCTAGTAATTAGTGTGGTTCATTATGGTGGCTGATTTCGGTCATGTCGCTTGACGAGCCCGCTATGCGACAGTGAGCCAAGTGAATGAGCAATTAGAATTACACACTGTCGCATGACGCATTATCGCTCTTCGCATGTCGCACTATCGCATGGCGCTTTGTGGCCAGTTGCGACCCCGCCTTCAACAATGCACCATGCGAAGAGCGATACTACAACAGTGTGTCAAGCTAAGAGTGTCAGTTTTGAAAGTTTGCCAATACGTCATGCGGCAAGGCATCATGTGATAAACATATTGTCATATGGTGTACTGTGGCTCTTCGTACGGCGATTTGTTGCCAGTGGCAACCATGCAATGAAACAGTGCGACGATGTGCTATGCGACATTGTGACAATTGGTCATGTAACAATGCACTAAGTGAAGATCGACAATTTGCCATGCGACAACGCATTATCGCACCAACGTCTCTTTGCTTGCAGCATCAATGGGGACAACCTACGTCACCGGAAGTGATATCGGGCACACAAAAACAATGGAAAAACGCCCGCTTCAAGATGAAAATCGGCTGAAAATATGACATAAAAGCAATGCATCTTCTAAATCTATCGTGCGTCAAAAACAGTGTATTGTTAGAGATTCTATGAAGCTATTAAATATCGTCAAAGTAGCTCAGATAATGCAAACACCTCGACATAATATTTTTCGACAGCAGGGATATCGGTCACATTTTATTCAATAAAACGTTAAAAGTTGTAAATAAATAAAATTTGCTGTCATACAACCGTCCCGTTTACTAATACGTAATATATGACTGTTGAAAGAAAATATTTCATTCATAACATCTGCTAGTGGAGAAACATAGACGGTGCTTAATTAGAAATTATGAAAGTGATATCGGTCACACTTAGAACTTTAGGGGTAACGGTCACATCCATTTTTTTCTTTGTAGATCCAGTCTGCTGATGTTAACCACGTTTTGTTTATGAAAATCGATTAAACTTAATTATTAATTATTTTTTACTTTTATAATTAAAAATATTTCAAGTGCTGCAGCTTTATAAAAAGGTGTTAAAATTAGAAACTTTAAACCTCAGACAGACGGAGAAAAATATACTTAAACAGTTTTCATTATGACAAAAAAGAGCGAAAGTGATAGACCGTACTACTTTAATTTTGGATTATTTTAAAGTACATGTGTACCCCTGACAAAATGTTACTTTCGGTATAATACACAGAGAATAATTATTTGATGCTACAAAACCTTACCGTCTTCATCTGCGTGTCCATGTATATCTTCAAAACTCATTTGATACACTAAACTTTTAGTTATAATGACTGCATTTTCTCCCAGGAAAACACGGACGAACATGAACCACAATAACAAAATGGACAATATATACATGAATGTGCATCTCCTCGTTAAGTACATGCTGATAGTGATGTTACACTGTCCGCACACATAGAAGTTTGTCATCCAAATGTCTGAAGGTCATAGAATGTATATGATATTGATTTTGTTGCGAAAGTGTTATAACGTTTTCAACATGAAAAGACATGTCGTACAAATTGATCTGATATCCATACAAAGGCTAGCTATTATGAAACCTGATTTCTTCGCTTACAAATCTCTCGATATTTCCTCCATATGTTACATCAAACACTGATCAAATAACGGCTACCTGTGGTGTACTCAATTTACATCATTAATAAGTAGATGATTAAAGGATAGCAAAGTTTGACAAGCAAAGACTTAGATGAACACATCGACATTTAATATTGTTTTATTTTATAATTATTATCATTTATCTTACGATTACGTCTTGCCATTTCATGATAATTCACAGGTTTCACATTGTATCTATACAAGATACCCCGACACATAATATATAATGCGTTCTTTTTACAGGTAAAGTTCAACTTTTACTTGTTTCTTTGGGTTATTTTGCCATTGTTGGATACTTCGTATATGTATTATCCATGATTGTGTTATGTGAACGTGTGTGATTTGGATGAATGTGGTGATTTGTAAATACGCAAAATCAAGGTGTGTCACTCTTTAAATGTAAGGAATGACCAAAACAGATACTGTCCAATGCCTTATGTTTGTAAATCTAAATCAAGGGACAAAGCCTTAATTTTCCAAGACGAATTGGGAATTACCAAAACAGATACATAAATTCATTATTCAGTTTATATTGGGTTTTTTCATGTGTGTGTTCAAATTTATCAATGAATGCTCAGCTTCTTAAAGTTAATTAATCATTCAGTTGTCCTTACAAAAATACATGTGATAACAAAAAGATTTTAAATCTCCAAATATCCATGCATAACTGATGAATTAAGTGATGAATTTACTTTTGATAGGTATTATAACCATACCTGTATTACGCACGACTAGATGCATTTCGGGGTACGGCACTTCCCCGTTTTCGTACCATCTGACTCGTAATTCCGAGAAATGTATACCGTACGCGTGTCAATATCGACAGCCTTGTACTAGAAGGTCGTCAGCCATATTGATGATATTGTCTCGACACAACAAGCGACCTGGTCGGATCAAACAGGTAACATAAACAATACAAAACACGCATATTTACTCTAATATCTACACATCTATTAAAGGCACTCATTTAAAGTATCTAATGTGTATTAGACAAATCGGTTTTGTTGTAAATGTTTGATTTATATGTCTTCCTTGTAAACATCGTAAGCTCGGCATGGCCTACTTTCGTTTTAGGTTAAAATAATACTGCGATGAAATTGAGCTGATTTTCATATCAATTATTGTGTAGTTGTCTTTTATTACTGTCGAGAACCTATTGCATTCTTAACTGCCTGTAACATATATGCTGAAAATACTAGTATGCGAAATACATATAATTATCATAGTTGAAGGGTGCGCATATGGTCGATATAGAAACCGAAAGCAGGAAAACAGGGATGACGAAATTCTGTACTAGTGAAATATTAAACTTGTTAAATTAATTGAACTGTTCTATAAGAGGCAATTTTTGTATTACTACTATTTATTCTTACCGCATGACCATGTACATGTTGTATAAAATAAAGTATCATACAATGAAAAGACTTCTTGGTTCTAGGTTGTTTTGAAAGATTTGAAAGGGCTTATTCGCTGGTCATTTTCAATGAGAAACAGTACTGTTAAGTATAAGATGAATTAAAATTACCTGTCTGTTTATACATTGGTAAACGTAATATAATAAGCGCACTAATCGACATTGTGTTTCCCTTGCCTCAGAGCAAGCTACGATGACCGAGTTGTTTTAATATGTGTTCAGACATGTTATCACTAGTCCTTCACCTCAGGTTATCGACCTAGCAATATGGCAGCTACATTTACCAGGTCATTGTCTTAGGTCGATGTGTTCCAGGGTTTTCTAGCTTTCCTACATATCCTAAAGCGGACAAGTCCTTTTAATAACCTTGACAAGTCGATAGCGAGTCTCCTTTGTTATTTGTTAGACTGGTTTGATATTATGTTGATACTAAAGCCATGTAAGCAGTCAAGTGTCCATATAAACGTATATGTTTAGTGATATGACAGGACATAAAATTAAAAAAAAACAAAGTTATATCAGCTCTCCTGATTGATGGTTTTTATCTCTCTAAACGTAGTCCAATGAAGGTACAGGGATGGGTCGGGATCCAATTTAAAAGATTTTGATAGCCTTAACCTAATTCATTAATGAGTAACGAGGGGGAACTTTAATTTGTGATTCACGGCTATAAATAGACACAGCGTATACAATGTACGTATACTCTATGTGTCGTGGATTCTCCGTAAGTTCGTGTATTGTACAGTGCATCTAGATCCCATTCAAATTTGATACAAACGACTCAATGTATAATGTTTGTCCGTATATTCGAATTAAAAATTGAAAATCTAATTCTTGTTTCCTAAATTTTTATAACTTCAATAAGAAATTGTTGATACATGACATCACTTTTAAAGCTAATTAAACTACAAATATTAGTTTTTTATAGTATCTAAAATGGAATTTATTAAGATCATTTTTCGGAAGCTTGCAAAGCTGTAGTTACATTCAGAGTCAAACATTTTGATCAGGGTCGTGTGACCATACAATGACACTAGTATAGTCTATATTTGAAATTTGATGACAGTCATACACACAATTACTGAAATACATCGCTGCAATTTCATAAAAGGCAATATTTGAAATGGAAAAAAAATTCTTTCTAAAAAGCATTTCTATAAACTGTTAAGATAACTTGAATAATAGAATAATGGATATTACTAAAGTAAACTCTTCATTACGAATAAGTTGCCAGAGACCGGAATTTCACGGTTGATTACGGCGTGCACAAGTATTCTTAAAATTGTAAAGAGGCTTTTCAACATTTAAATTTTTCAAAAATCTATATGGAAAAAAATATTCACACTAACAACGATAGTCCTAGGCCTGTTACAGGTGATATGGGTCCGAGTTCGGGTTTATTTGACGTGTCGTACAATGTACGTAAATGTCTATTATTAATTGTGACATTTCCCGTTCGATGTTTAGATTTGAGGAAACCTAGCCAGAGTGCGTTTACAGTATTTATGGCTTTACCTATAAGACTGTTGTGTATCGTACTCTCTTTGATAAGGCACTAGACAGAATACCTTCCATCTATCATTACCCCTTATTTCCATTAAACCAATTGCAGGCTAATGAATTCGAATTCACAGCATACATAAGAATAATTTGCGCTGGCCGATTCTAGTTTAATGTTCTCTACGCAGTGATAAGTACGTCATGGATTTCAAAGCAGCATTGGGGGCATAAACTTCTAGATATTAGATATACATAAACTGTTCAAACATTTCATTTATGTATTTTTTCATATCATTTCTAACAGAACAATGAGCACATTGCATAGTATCATTTATATCCGTGATAATCAATTCCTTAAACGTCAGTGTCGAGTAGATATAAATATGACAGCATTTTAACAAAAAAAAATTGACAGGAATACTCTGTTGTTATTTAACGACAAATTATCTACCAAATCTACCTCGCAGGCTGAACTGTGTTTGAACACGAATATTTAAAAGTTATAATCGATGGCTCACAATACATGTTTAGTTAAGATAACATGTAACATATTTTGTGCAGGGTAGGATATCCGCGATATTCCACTCTGGTCATATCCACCCAGGATTATGTCTTGGTAAAACTGAAGGTTCTGTGCTTGGCACCATGTAAAACAGGTAGATTTTGATATATATATCAAAGGACTAAATAACGGTATGATAGATTGTATGGCTTCCAAAATGGAAGTATATGTTAGGCATGCGTTGGTAAGTGTTTTCCTCCTGAAATGTCTACAGTTTTGCTATGTCATAGTCCAGGGGTACGACAGTTCATACTGTTACATTATCTGTGGATAGAAATCAATACATTCACCAAAACCATTTCATTGTGTAGATAACGTGGTCAATTTGTTATTTATAACTCGACAAGTATGTCAGCATTGTAAGACGACAGGTGAACTCGACCAGAATATTGTATTCAGGTTGAAATAGCTTCATTCACTAAAATTGTGTATATATATATATATGAATATAATCATGATATTATTATTAATTAATTCTAATTGAACATCTTTGTTATATATGTAGTGTGAGTGAATCCCCGTCATACCCCCGACAAAATGTCGTCCAATTACGAGGCCGTCGTGGCTATCGACTTCGGTACAACTTATTCAGGGTATGCCTTCTCCAGGACAGACGAATACAAGAAGGTAACATATCATCATATAGCGGCAACAAAATACGACAATGACAAAGATGATTGAAAACCATCATAATTGAATAGGATGTAAAAATATATAGTTGCTGTTACTTTCTAGAATAACAATTTGATATTTAACAGCATCTATTGTAATTTCTCTTAATCTAGTTTTTAAGAGTTATCTTATGCGTCGTTGTTTATCAAGATACAGTTAGTAATTTATGTTTGTCTTATTTATTGATGGCCCAAAGACGCTTGGCGGCATAATACATATCAAGAAACTGATTTTGAAATACTAAATTACAATTCCAGTATAATTTCGTTTGTAGGACCCAATGAAGATATCGGCCAACACATCATGGCCAGCCGGCACAGCAGGACTGATGTCAATGAAGTGTCCTACCTGTATTCTGTTTGACAAGGACAAAAATTTTGTCAATTTTGGCTACGAGGCTGAGGACAAGTACTCAAACCTTTCCCTGGACAATCTTCATCATGAATACTACTTCTTCAAGCAGTTTAAAATGTCGCTGCACAAGAATACGGTACGTAATTCAGAACTATTACCTGTTTTTCCGGTGTTGATAGTTTGTTTAAAACATATGGAGAAACATGTTACATGTCAAACCTTTTTAGTACATCGCTTGCTTACAGACGCTCTATTCCCATTTTATGGAATTGGTATTACTGTGCAGAATTATTTTCAGTTAAATCAATTATGGCATTATACAGGGTGTCCCCAAAAAAACATGTACCGAGTTTGACGCTTTATAAAAATGTTGTGATAGACGGAGGAACTCGATCTTTTTGCCATTAAAAAGGTAGTGATCTGCTCTGTACAACGATATATACAAGAGAAAGTCATATTTCGCTAATTTTGCGATTTTATTCAGAAAATCAACAACGTTCAGTTAAAGAATGGGTGCAAGGTATGCGAACTTCTTTTCGATGACATGATGAATTCTGCCCCTGAAATTCCTCACCACCTGACAATTTTATAAATTTGCTTCCTGCAGATGGAATGCATACCAGGATGACATTTTCAAAACATTTCATTTACTAAAGTAGGGAATTTCCGACCTCATTGTAGAGTTCAATAACAGCCTGAATCTTCATGGTGCTGGACAGTTACCAAAATGTGACATCATCGATGATGTCATCGTTTCTATTATGACGTCATCACACATGATGATGATGTAATCTGTACATTTTTATTCAATTAAGTTAGATTTGGATACTCCTGCTTTCCAAATCATTTTGAATTTTGAAAAAAAATAGAATCGCAAACGTTATAACATGTCACCCTGTATTCTGGCATCTAGTGCATTTGAGCCGCCGGCTGGGATTTAGGTCCTTAACTTCTAGCCAATGAAAAGGGAGAAAAATGGGAATTCCGTCAGACGTAATATTTTTGTACTATTTCCATTTCGCGCGAAAATGGAAACCTCACTTGCGTCATAAAAACGAAAAATACTCTTGATATGTCTATTTATGCATATACCTCAAATAGTTATTTCGAAACCTTATATATGTCAGTTAATTTCTCAAACAATAACATTGGCCGTTAATGTTAATAAAAGTATTTAATCAACAGAAAATATCGAAGCGAATGGGGTTTTCCCGTTTTCTGCAGAACACACTTCCGGTAGTTTGTTTACATTCGCTACGAACATGTGACAGAACGAAAGTGTTGATTGTAAGGCACGGGGAAGTTTACCATGTCTGTTCCACCAAATTTTAATGTTGTTGGATGCGATAGTAGAGATAGATACCGATTTTAGCCATTTTTTCCCATCTACGAGCCGGGGAAACAGTACTGATGAAGTACATGCATCGACTCAGGTTAGCGGTGATCATCAGTTCCAGGAAGATGAGTGTGATTTCGACATTGGAAGTGATGAGGAGGACAGCGAACAGTACTACGGTAAATCAGTAACACACTCACCTATTTTGAATACCAGAATGAGAATTTTCGTCAGAAATGGTAGTGAAAGGGATATTGAATCTGATCAAGAAACATGTGTTAGTGGTGACGATAATTTTGAGGATGATACGGAACAAGAGTGTGACACAACTCGTATGTGTAGCAAGGGTTGCCAAGCAAAGTTTCGAAATAGTGACATTGTGGAGAATAGACTGAACATACAGGGAATGGACAGAGATGTCAGAGACATGTTTATAATAGGCCAGCTTCAGGCGTGTGGTACAACAAGGAGTATGGATGGTGTATCTAGGCCTAACGTGAAACGACATCGGTTTGACTACCAGTTCCAGAACACAAATATTTGTAAGTCATGTTTCCTCTACATCAACAACATCAATGGACATTATCTTAAAAATATCAGAACCCATTTTATTAAGCATGGTGCGGTTCCTAGGATACATGGAAACACAGGGAAAAAGCCCAAGAATGCTGTAACATATGACCATGTACAACAAGTAGTACAGTTTATTTCAAGGTATGTATAGTGTATTTATGCACATGATGTAATTTATAGTTATAACTCAATGTCCTCCTATAAACTACAGTATTCGTAGATGAAAAGCAGAATATTCAAATACAAATGTACTCTATGTACATGCAGAATTAATGAAATGCTCTGAATTATTAATTTTAATTTTATTTGATTTAAGCAAAAGTAATATTACAAATCATAGACTATTACATTATAAATCACTTGTCATTTAACTTAAAAATTTGACATAATTTTTTTTTCATCCGTAAGGTATGCAGATAAAATTGGATTGCCTCAGCCTGCTGCCCCACGTGGACGAGATAGCTTTCCGCCAATTTATCTACCTGGCAGTGATACTTATATATCTGTTCATAAGAAGTACACTCAAGTTTGTCTGTGAGTATTAGATGAACCTCATATCTGGTATTTATTAATACTAAAACTCTAATTAATGAATAAATGTCACCATATACGTATCCTCGATACCCCAGAGGTTCCGATCACTTACAATCTCTATACCCCTGAACTATCTCATAGTAAAATTGAGAAAAAAATCTGAACCAATCACAGGCCTGCAAAATTTCCTTTGAAGACTACAGAGAGAGTGATGCCCAACTTCAAAGCCACACAGTCAACAACAGTGTATCATTGGACAGCTCTTTTGATTTACAGCAAAGGACTAAATTGTATAACCTGTTCTGTTCTGTTGCCTACAGTTTTACCATGAGATAGTCCATAGGTGTAGAGATTGTAAGTGATTTGAACCCCTGGAGTATCGAGGATGCCCTGTACCATATATAATGTATAATAAAAAATTATATTACTGTATCATCCTTAGTGTGCTTTTGTCTACTCAATGGCTAGAACACAATATCTTTTAAAAGTTTTGCTAAATTGTTTAGGCATAAGAATAATAATTCAAATTTACTACTCTATATCGTTTCGCACAATCATGAATCTTAAAGATAAAATGATGGAATCTTTTTTATCTTCAACAGTGAAATAGGAAATAGATGTCTTTCCGAGACAACATTCAGGAGAATTTGGCATCAGTGTCTCCCTCATATTCAATTTATGTCCTGTAAGACTGATGTTTGTCACAAGTGTGAATCCTTCAGGAATCGCATACAGAAGGTATGATAATTATTGCTATGCATATATGCAAAGTTATTTATAATATCATAATACATGTACTTCCTTGTGATACAGGTACCATGTTTTAACTAAAAAAATTCTTATAAAATGAAATAAGAAATGAAAATCAAAAGATGGTTTTGTGAACAAAAGAAATTATTTAATTTTTTTTTTTTGTGTCTAAATTAGTCAACTTGCTAAAAATGAAATATTGTAAAATATAAAATAGGTTTTGACAAGATTTTGGTACATTAAAGGCTACCACAGAGACGGACAAAATGGAGGCCACTACAGACTTTGCTAACCACATTTCATCAGCTCAAATGGAGAGAGATTATTATCGAGAAAGGTGTCAGGCTGCTATTGCAGGTCTCTGAGATCACCCCAAGTCACATGTTGCTATTCCTCCAGCGTCCCTAGACCTCGATGATGTCCACTACACCTTTGATTTTGCCCAGAGTGTACTTCTACCCACCCATTGTAGACAGGAAGGTGCTTTGTACTTCAGGTAATTTTGTTTTATTAAATGCAAACTGTACACCTATATTTGAGTTGAATGAGAGGAAATCATTCAGTGACTGTGTTTTTACATTTTGAAGTAGTGATAGAAACAATTTAAATTCCTTGCAGATGTTTAATATATTTTCATGGTAGATCAACCCACATAGGCAGTTATAAAGTACTGTCCGTAGGTCAGAGATTTTTTTTCTTGGTATTCTAATTTTTCTATATCTCTTAAAGCTGGCATATCCTGTAATAGTCCTGTCCATTTACAAGATGTAAAATAAACCAAAGTAAACCTATGTCATAATTTGTTTTGTAAAAACTTATTTAATTAGTATCACTTTCAATATTTCTGTCCTATAAAATTCACCATCATCAATCTGATATATTTAACACTGGATCATACTTTCTCTCCTGAATTAATTAAGTTTTTGATAATATACTATATTTCTTAATTTTCAAATCTCCATATAAAGCCAATCTGTTTGGTATTTGTAATGATGGCCGCACATTACAGACAATCTACTTGTTTGGTGAGGATCAGTGCATAGGTCTAGATGGATCACAGAGCCACTCAGCCAACTCTGTGATATCAATGCTTCACCATTATTTTGAGCATCATGGGGAAGGGGAAAAGACGGTTTATCTTAACGCAGATAATTGTGGTGGACAGAACAAGAATCAGGTATGAAACACATTCAACTGAGGTATTGTGATAAAACATGTGCAACCCTGGTCAATATAAGCCACAATATACTGCTTGGTTAGAACTTCTCTATAGAACCCAGAGGTCCCGAGTTCGAACCCTTGAAGATGCAGTGATTATGTTTATAAAAAAAATCATGTGCTCTGTTTGTAATTATTATGTAAATTAACATACTCAATTTATATTGTATTAATTTCAGAACTTATTTTGTAGTACTACATATTCTTTTTTACAATACATTGAAAAGTACTTGTGATGTGACAGCAGTGTTAGACTGTCAGTGCACACTGCATACATTGGTATATTCATGCAGATTTTTGACATAGCTTTCCAGTCATGTGATTAATACAATCATCACAATATTACCGGTTTTAAACTGTAATCTATAAGTCTCTGACTCCAAATGACTTTTTCCTGTAAGCATTGTGTGATTATGTGCAATACTATTTTAACAAATATCCATATGTGACATGTCCCACCCCATTTTATGATAACAGATATAGATCAATAAGAGTGTTGGTTCTGCTTTTTATAATGCAGTGCTATTTGTATGTTTTAATTATTCAGGTTGTCACAAGCTATCTCGCATGGAGGGTCGCAAATGGTTACCACAAAGACATCCATCTTCACTTCATGAAACCATATCATGCTCGATGTCTTGTAGATGGAATGTTTGGTATTGCCAGAAGGAAAATTCGGAGGAATGATGTTGATAGTTTGTCTGACCTCAAAATGACCATTGATGCGTCATCCACACATAACCAGGCAGATGTTTATAGCGAGCTGTCTCCAAACTCATGGATATGGAGGGACTGGAAGCAGTTCTTTAAACCTGTTTTCAGAGCTGTACCTGGGATTACCAAATATCACCACTTCCACTTTTCTTCAACCAATACAGGTACATTGTACTTCTGGTGGTTTTTTTTTTTTTTACATAAACACAAAATTACAATATAAACCTTAACTTATTGTTTACCTAGAATAGTAAGGTGTTTTTCTTGGTTGTGAATTTTAAGTCAGTTATCAGGCCGGAGTGGCCGAGTGGTTACATAATGTAAAATGTCCTGATATATATATACCACACGTCTTCAGGTACTAAATGATGGTTGGTGATTTTACTCTGGGTACTCCGGCTTTCCACCAGGAATTAATGTTAAAAGGATGTTTAAATAATCAAACAAAACCAAATAAGGTTGTTATTAGTCTACTGAAAGTATTTTACTGTGTATTTTGTTTTCATTCAGGAATGGTGAAAGTGAAGACAAGCGTTGGTGGAGATCACACAGTTGTGAGACTTCTGAAGAGAGGAAAGGAAATACCAAATGGCATGCCAGTAAGACTAGAAGCAAAAGTCTTTCTCCAGAACGAACATGGTATTTATATAAAAACATCAGAGCTTTTGTAAAGGATCCTTCAAAAGACCTTCTTTGCCCTCTTCCAACTGTCCCAGAGCCTACCAAATCTACACAACCTCATACAGAAGAATAAATCAAACATGGTTTTGAGTTTAATTTTCTCTGTATTTTTAGGGTACAGACATTTAATCTTGATACTAATGTAAAGTGAAATTTGTTTAAAAAAATTGATATGATCTAATGTGTCCTTGTGAGCTTCTTTGTGTCTAACAGATAATTTTGCAGTAGTACTGATGCATCGATGTGAGTAATGTACATTGTATTTAGCTAATGAATGATCCTTTAACTATACATACAGCTGTACATTGTACATGTAGTCACTGTAAGGGTACTCAGTAAGTCAAACATCTGGAATCTGAACACATCTTACTCTTTGATTTACTCAATAGTACTTATTCAAAAGGGAGATATCCTGCAGTTGTTGATTTCTAACAGTAATAAGCTATATGTATGTAAATTATTGTACTTTTCACTCTTTGCATTGATTTCGTAGGTATTTAATGATCGTGGAAGTGAAAATCCCCACGTGATTAAAAGCAACTATATACAGTAAAATGATCTTGTCATCAGTAAAACTGGTTCCTTTTGGTTTCTGATGATTGTTTCAAAATGTCAAATGTTTTAAGTCATTACTTTTTTAACAATATACATTTGTGCCTGCAACAAAACAAAGATTGTCTGTCCATCTCTCTTCTGCCTCTCCTTAATCTGAATGTCTTTGTGCATCATGCAATGATTATAATTATAATCCTGCTTGATTCTGTAGTCTACTGTATTATGATTAATATCACATAATACACATATAGCATACCTATATTCTTTTCTATCAAACAACATGTTTATGTTTATAATTCAGCAGTTTCTTTCGAAATAGTTCGGAAATTTATTTCTGTAATTTCTTTCAAAGTATTTTGGAAATTTATTTCTGCAATTTCTTTTGAAGTATTTTGGAAATTTATTTCTGCAATTTCTTTCAAAGTATTTTAGAAATTTATTTCTGCATACCTGTAATGTGTTTTATCTTTCAGTTGATTATATGATTCACAGTATGTTAAGTCAATTAAGAAATTAATGTGAGACATCATGTTGAGATAATATGAGAGGGCACAAAGAGGTACAAGTTGGGTGTGAGATTGTAATAATTCGTGAAAGAGATGTGGTTGAGGTAGTGTGAGAACATGAAATGTAAATGTAGAAGTTATGAGTAATTGGATCTTTATTGTTATAATTATATAAATATATATGTTGTTAATTATCATTGTACTAAATAAATGAATCTAAACAACAGATATATATTTGTTGCTTTGTTTGTTATAACTATCCATTCATTTAACAGCTACTTGCACTTTCTAGACTGGATAACCACCGGAAACGTGTACATCATGCATTACTATAGTTCTGTTGGGTATTAGTTTTTGATGGCATGCTACTTATACATAGTCTCTCATTAAAAGCAAAAAGTAAATTAAGTCCATGCAATATATATAAAGCATGTAACATACATCTGTATCATTCATCAATTAAAAAATAAAGTGTTATACAACTAACCTCAATGATGACGTCGTCAAAAATGACGTTAAACAGCGGAGGTAAAACAACGTCATGAAAAACGTCAACGTCATTTTACAAACCAAATGTTACATACATTCAATTATGTATAATATTGTCAAATGTTGATGCACTGAAAATATTTTTACACCATTTTAATCCTTAGAACCTCTAGATTGTGAATCAACAAAAAACTCAAAATCGATTTTTTATGACTTAAGGACCTAAATCCCAACATGTGTTGATTCATTTGATTACTTAACTGAGTATTCTTTGAACAGCTTGCATCAAAATACGAACCATATTGCCTACATTTCGATGTGATTAGATTAACAGATGCTAGACGATTAAAGATTTTTATTTTAAATAACGACAATAATTTGATCGACAGGATCTGAACAGAGATACAGTTATAGAAGATGAGAGTGGTAAATCTATGAAAGCCAAAATGGTGTTTGCCGCCGGCATAGAGTACCTGAAAAAACATGCCGAGGGTTTGTTGAATACCAGAGGTATGGACTTCAACGAGTGGGAGATCAGATGGGTACTTACGGTACCTGCCATTTGGTCGGATGCGGCCAAACAATTTATGCGAGAATCTGCTCAAAGGGTATGGATATTATATGTTTCATATATTATTTTTTTCTAAAACTTGTTTAGCAATAAATGTTTAGCAATAAATCTTAAAACGTCTGTTTGGAGTTTGCCTTTAATGGAAGTCCGACATTGGTTTGTAGAGTAAAAATATTCATTAACAAAAATAATTTACATAAAGATAACGCGCGTTTTAATACTACGAGACATTTTGATATAATTTTTATATTCACGTAATATCTGTATGAAGAGGCATGAGGTCAATGCACACACTGCCACAACTACGTTTAAACAAAACGTCTTTTAGCTTTATTAAAATTATGTATAATACAATATCAAATGTCCTCAATGGTGGTGTCAATATATTGATGTAACAACAATGATGTGACACAAACAACTACAGATGTTACAGCCAATATCCAATACTTACACCCTATCAAACGCCATCTGGCATTCCATAGTCAGATTGCATTTTGTCCATTGTGCTATTGGGATTGCGACGTATGATATAAACTTTCAATTGACGGATCGCCAGCTGTCAATCAAACTCCCATATATCACCTGAGACGTTGTATTTTATATTGTGTATGTTACGACGTTTGCTCCGACATTGCATAGATGCACGTGCACTTGCGACCATGTAGCTTGACTAGATACTGCCTGGCGATTTGTCAATACAGTACTTGCTTAATTTCCCTTACATTTAATGAAAATAATCAATGAATTATCATCATATTTCGATTTGTTGCAATTGCAAAACTGTCATCTTAAAAACGCAGTAAAAGCGCAGAAACAGCTGTAATAACAAGTTAAGAGAATTAAAAACGCTTTATCATCATTTATATTGGAATGATATCTAAGTTTCTATAGAAATGTGTTCTCCAGAAAGTGTAATTTAAAATCAAACATATTTGCTTGTTTGTTTTCGTGCTTAGAAAAATAACGTTTTGTGCAGTATGTTTTAGAGGAAAAAAGATGTTGAATGCACAATGTTAATTTTTAGTGTAAATATTTTCAAATCTACTTATTTATTTGCTATGCAGTATTTTTTATGAATATTTTTTGTAAACCACAGAATGCGCATTCGCAGAACGTGGGGACGGACTCGTTGAACATGTCTTTGGTGTTGGTCTAGTTTATCACGGTTGTTCTGGAAGTGAAGTGAACGATTTTTATCTGCGTTTTGCAAGCGTATAGAAAGAGGTACGGGTTTTTCAGAGACATCATACCAATGAACATCAGTGATGATAAATCATCATTTCGATAGAAAATCGAATGTATTGATTTTTTACAGTAATACAAAACATTGATAAATACAAAGATAACCTTTATTTAGTTTACATCGATTGCGAAAAAAGACATGTACTTTTATGCAAATCACTTTCGATGGCCCAGAAGTAATCGCGTTAGAGGTCTTAAAGAGGGAGGAAACCGGAGTGCCCGGGGAAAACCCACGGGATAGTTTAGGTAGCTCTTGATCCTTTCACGTTCATGGCGAGTGTCGATCTCCAGCCGGCAAGGTGAATGGCGAGTGGACTAACCACTGCACCACCCAGCAACAGCGATTAATAGGAAGGGTCAGTTATCTAACTTTATCAATTGCATATGAATATAATATATTGATGACATTGTTTACAGTCAAAGCAGCATTTAATAATTATATTTACCACTAGCCTTTATGGCAATTATCTATGTATGTTTCCTAGTTATTATTTTGTATTTCTCAGGAAACATTTTTTCTTAATAATATTACAAAATGGTTTAAAGAGAGTCTTGTTTCGTATGAGTTTTAATAAAAAAAAACACATTATTGAAATAAAAAAAATATTTTTATTCGCTTGTGATGGTCCAGAAAGTAAAATGTATCGATTTTACTTGATTGATAGCATTGCGTTATCTTTGTTTTAGATACTTAAATAATTGATAACTCTACCCCATTGAAGACCACGACTACACCAAAGAGTACAGCGAGTAAGTGTTTGGTAAACGACTTTGACAATGTGTCGTGTCATCATGGCAATCCAATATACACGCATATGGTGAATAGAAAGTCAGGAAAAATAATTTATGATTTTGATTCAATGAGACAAACTTACTTACCAAGCGCAGCGGTGATAAAAGGAAACATGTATTCCAATGGAACACAATGTAATTAAAACGTCCCTCGTCACCCTTTAATCTATTGTCCCCATCCTCTAATGTCACTGTAAAGATTCGCACTTCTGTTGTCGGTTTAATTCGGTAATGTGTCATGTTTTCTTCAGCGACCCCACCAATTAGTACAGACAAAACTGCGATAAGGCCAGGTAAAATCCTCAATCTAGTTTCATTTTCTTGCATTTTATTTTTCGGTTATTGAACTCATATAAATGTATTTTTGGAGCAAAACTTATAAAAAAATTAAAAGTTAAATATCTACAAAATAACAAATAAAAATGTATACTCTTATCGAAACCTTAGATATGAACCACTACAAACAGCCGTGTATTTTATTTCACATAAATATGTAAATAAATTGAATGAATTTTTTGTTATTTTATTAATCCGCCATCGGTCTATATACCTAGTAATAGTACCTCTTCCCTTTGTTGTTTTACAAAATACAGATCTAGAGTACTCTACGGTTCCACCAACCTCCACAGCAAGTCCACCTTCTTCTACCGGTAACGTTATTACCAATAAAGGTAGGCTGTCAATCATTATAATAACTGTTATTATAGGGTCACGGCACAGACAGTATACGCAGTTTTGAAATGAAATAGTCTTGTTTCGAAAAATATGTGAATGTGTTCACGCTATCACGGGTCTTGCAAATAAATACGCTTCTTAAAAAGTGTCAAAACACATTGAAGTCCAAATGAAATCAATTTTCAACAAATTTAAATATATTACATCTTGTTTTCAACCAAAATAATATTTCAATGACAAATGAAATGCATCGGGTCCGCCATCTTGGATTCAAGTAGTACTTTTAAAAAACGAACCACTTCTAGAGAGCAACCAACTAAATGGTTTTACATAGACCACAGTGTTAAACTTTGTTAAAGTTTTGTACTGTATTATTAAAACAAATATATATTAGTTAGGTACTGTGTCCTATAATTAAAGTCTTGGTTCTCATATAACACTAGATAGAAAAAAAGTTTGGGTCCTTCTGCTCAAACTCCAACCAGGGTAGCTTTATGAAAATCAGGCGCATTTTGCACTAAAAAAAAATCCGGAAATTCTAATGTTTTTACCTATTCATTATCAAAATTGATATTTTGAACCTAAATCTCAATATGAATTTCCAAATTGATATCATGGTTATCTAGGAATAATTACCTGTCAGAAAACATTTTTACTTTTGAAATTCATTATTAGCCAGCAAATCAGCGGCCGGGTTAAAATTCTATCCTGGGCTCAATAAGGGGCCATTTCAAAGGTCTTTTTTTATTTAGTTGGTTGATCCCTTCTACCTGTTCGACTGGCGCAAAGTATACCGTTACAACTGGTAGGAACCGCAAATGGAACGCACGCCCAGTATATTGATGGTGAATTACTATTGACCTTTTATAGATTGTATATATGAGCAAGTTCCCGGTGCTAGCCGTGAGTTCCGGACACCGATGGCGTGGATGCCAGGACAATACATGTGCTTTTCGTGTAACATAGGACAAGAATTCGACATCACGGCATGTAGCTGCGTAGACGAAAAAGGTATCCGACTCTGTAAACTGATTGTACAGAAATTTCAAATAGGATAAGAAAGTTATTTGCTACTTCAAAATATTATTATTATATAATTACGCCAACAAAAAATATTTCATCCCAGAAATGTTTGGAGAGCTAACACAACAGGATAACAGACAATATGTATATGATAACTTGAACCAATATAATCTGCTCTCGAATGGCTTTTGAAAATATTGGGTGAAATTATGTATATTTATGTAGGATTGTTCAAAATAACGACAGTATAAGTATACCAAAACATTGCATTTCATCCTTTGTTTCCACATGCATCAATTGTATTGCATGATGGTTTATTGTTTAGTTGTTAATTTCGAAAGTGACGCATTTCGCGATGTGCTCATTGCAATTTATTGGCGGTGATTTCTTTGTAGCCCTTGAAAGCGTCATTTGCTTGTTATAACAAAATAACACATGACTTTTCAGCTTAGGCGTTGCATTTTGTTTACACCAATAGATTTCCTTTCTTCCGTCTGCTATCGGCGACAATTACTTCCGCTTCTTGCTTTGGAGGGCTGAAGTTGGTTGCGAGTTCCTAGTTCCACGGGACAACGATATGACTATAGCATGTGTCAGACGTGCCCAACCTGCGTCACCCAAAGGTAAATTGGGGATCGAATAGAACCGATGATATAATTTTCACGCACTTAAATTTTTCTGGAAATTCCAATTGAAATGTATTATATTAGATTATATTTTTAAGTGATATTATGATATCTTATACATGTATAATATGTTTTGAAGAAGAGGAAAGCTAAATATAGATTATATCTTCGAAACAAATCCCATTACTGCTTTGTATCTATTCGTGCTTATTTTTACACCAAAGTAACTAGTAAAAGTCACAATGCCTTATATCATATACAGGTCATAGGATCATTAAACATTCTTAAGTCTATAACAGTTTTAAGTTTAGACTTAGCCAATCACAGATGACGTTACAAGAAGTTACGTCATTTTATTGCCTAAGCAATGACTGAATTCTCAGACAGTTTTACAGGTACTGCGTACAGGTATAATAGATGCATAATGAAATATAGTCTGCAAGTTGTAAGTCTTACTATGTAGATAAAGCTGTTATTACATATAGTATGGGTTGACCTAAAATTATATTTCGGGAATGACTCATAAATTGTCGGTTGCTGTTGTTACTGACACAATTGCAAACTAAGTGACATACTTGCAATATTTCTTATTTCATTTTCTTAAATTTGCATTGATTTCCTTTTGTTTTGACAGCCTAAATATTCCGTCCTGCAAAACAAGAAGAGTTTTCATTCGTCGGAAATCCAAAAATCAGAGTTATATTTTGTGTTTTTCTGTAACGTTTGTGATTTATTTTCGTGTGTACTTGTCCATTGAACCAAATTATATACAAAGTTGCCATTAAAACAGAAATAAAGACATACATAACTAACTCAGTTCTCATTGTTATGTAATTATAAAATGTTTTGGAATTGGTTTATGTTGATTTCAGTATATTCTTTGCTATTTAAATTGAATTGTCCTACTGTGGCATTCTTAAGCTGAAGTATGAAAGAAATATCAACCTACTTATAAATCCATTCTGTACGCGTTTGTTTCTTTTTCTAAACGTTTTAAGCTTGTTTTTGAAGGAATAAATGTAATGTCACAATTCATTGTAAATCTACAAGGATAAAAAGACTTATTAATGTAACAGAACTACACCTCATAAACCAACGAGAACAACCATTAACGCTTATACACGTTTATTTACATATTTGACTAATGAAAACATCGTGAAATTATCATAGCAATAAACAAATTATTCACCGTGAGCAAAGGAAGCTACAACAGCAGCTACACTTTTACTGATTCGGAAAGGTAATGTTAATATAAAATCCAAACCCCCATCCGCATAAATTGTAGGTCATGTCAAGCATCGTACATGAGATTTTGTGAAAAACGTAATAGCAAAACCGTAAGACAATATTGGTTTATAAACCAAGTTCCTTGAAACAATAAACAATAAAAAAAATTAAATATGATAGGCAAGGCAATTGTAGGGATTGAGTGATACACTTTTTTCTCCCACTATTATCTGAAGATTTTTCACCAGTTTTAGCCGTCAGAGATTTTCTTCTCAACCCCTAGGGTTAGCGCCCGCTAACCTTTTGAACCTGATTACAATTACGTGACATCATGACTTAATGCTGCGTAACCGTGGCGTGCATTGTCGATGACGTCATCAATATTGACGTGAAGTCGACAAAACAATGTTCATGTCGCCGCGAGAATGCTTCTGTTAAGCCGTTATCTCGTCTCTTTTGTTTCTGGGAGGAAAATAACCATTCCTTATCTATGAACGTGTGACAACGAAATCACAATCCCAAGGATAATTCATGAAGCCTAGGTATGGACGTTCATGAATTACCTGTACCTACTACCGGGTTTTGATTTCGTTGTCACACCAACTGGGTAGGGAAATATTCTATTATTCAAAATGCAGGTTTGCATTAGCTACATATTTGACACTCAACATCACGATCTATATACCTAAACGGAAACCAAATTGTCTCTTTACTTGGTACACAACTCTTTATGGCCGAATAAGATGAACCGAGCTACCGTACCGAGAGTGCAGTTAAGTGTTCTGATAGACGTCAAGCTATATACCTTCTTGTAATACCGCATAAATAAATGTATAGCGTAATTGTTGGACCAATCAAAATTATTCTGAAATAAATCCTTTGTGTGACCAGCGTCCGGCCGAACAAATGTTTTGTTCTCTACGTGGATCATATCTGGATAGATTTTCGATAGCTTTGCTGGCATAATTGTTGAATGATAGCCCCATTTGTTTGGATCATATGTGTCGTAAGCTTTGATCCAGATATTCAGGAAACCAGCATCTCTTGCAGAAAGAATAAGACCATTGCTAAGGTTGACATCGAAAGCTTTACTAAGGGTGAATTGATGTTTTCTTAGGGGATCCAGTGTCCGTAACAGTATTTCATCCGTGTCCATGTATATACCACCATACTCTGAAAGTAATAAAGGCAGGTGCAATGTATTTACGTCAACAAAAAAATCATTGCAATTGTCCTATTCTGTATTTGCATATTATCTGCTATTTGTTTTTATAAAAAATAATTGTGAAATCATGAGCGTAATGTCATAATTTTCAGCAAAGGGAGGTAACTCTGTTACATTCAACGACGGATTACGCCTATAGTAAAATTGACGTAATTTTCAAAACTTTTATACCTTAAATGAGACAAGATTAAACGTTCCCTACTGGTATTAAAAGAAAAACATAAATAATAGCAAGCACGACACAAATTATTATCTGGTTTCATCTCTATGAATTCCAGTTGTTTCCAATAACATAGTTTGCGTTTTGTTAAGAATGTTCCATTGCCGACAGAGCATATACAATGCTCATCATTTGAACAATACCTGATGTTAAACCGTGTAAATATGTGTCTAATTAGCACAAAAGTACTTATACAATAATTTATTTTGCTCTTGGTGTATGCGCAATCAGTACTTCATTTCATATAGGACATAGTACCATGGATTATTTTCGGAACACAATTTATTATTTTCAATATTTTTATCCTAAAATAAAATAAGAAGCTCAAACCTTGCAATAGTGGTAATGGAATAAAGTAAGTAACTTTTGTAACTGATTCGTCTATTATTCCTGTTTTTGGTAGCGAAAAAATACCAAAAATCGTCAGCGATGTAGCATCTTAAGTTAATGTCATACTTGAAATGCAATGCATTGTACAGCTGCTAATCTACTCTGTCATAACATCAAAATGAAATAAATACAGAACAGCTACATCTTAAATACGCAATTAGGACTGAAAATATTGATTCGAAAAATAAGCTGTATCGATCTAAATTAGCACAAGAAGATGTAAATGGCGAATATACAACACGATTAACAGGAAAAAGACATCAAAGGTGAAACAATGAATAAAAAACAATATATTAGATCAGATTGTGTGTTAACCATGTGCCCAATATTAAGTTTAGACATAAACATGCATTTGATAATATCATAATGCAAATATTTTCTTTACAATGTATAACACCGACTATGTTACTATGTTGAAGATACTGGTCATTTACTTATACTACCCACCTTTCAGTACATTCAGCCGTGTTATATCCGCTTTGTGTTCGATGTGCAATATGGTCTTGTTTGCAATTTCAACCGGAGGGATTTGTTGTAAAAAATAATATATTAGGAACAATTTTCAGCAGAAAGTTCCAGTATTCTCCCGTTGGCATAAAATCTCCGTGTATAAATATCACACAAGGTTTCTGTATTTTGAACACACTGTAAACACTAAGGAAATGATAAAATCGCATAGGGCGCATGTTATACCATACATAGTGAACAATATTTGGCACAGGGAAGTTGCTGGAGCAGTTCAGTCGTAAGAACGTTCTTATACATGGATGTTGGAACTGCAGTACTGGAGTACTGTCTGTGACTTGCGTCAATTCCCTGACAAGATATCCTTTGTCTTGGTCACATACAGGGACTAGTTGGACACGGCTAGGTGAATCGAACATCATATTGATCGCTCTGCAATTGTATTTGCATTGCAATGTCCAGTCAGAAATGTCTCCCATTTTGGGACAATTGTCATTTTCAGGAATAGGCTTCTGAATGACAGTACTCTTAAACATCTCATCTTTCAGTATGCCGCCTAAAAAACGGTGTATTTAAATTAATGGATTAACATAGAGTCAAACCTGTCTATAAGCTGTCTATAAAGACCATTTTAAGATGCACCACCGCCGATTAAGCATAGACGATACTAATCAAAGGAACATTAATTATATATAATATTTTGTATAATCGTGTATATGTATGTCTAATTACACAAATTTAATATGAAATCATTTATTTTGCTTTTGATGCCTGCGCAACCAATACTCCATTCAATATAGGTTATAGTGCCACGGAATTTCTTCATGATGCAATTAATTATTATCAATATTTTTGTCTTGAAGTATAAACATTTCAGTGGCAGTAATGGTGTAAAGTAAATAAATTTTGTAACCGAAGAAAAAATCTAATTCGTCTGCTCCTGTTTTAATAGAGCAAAATACAGTGTACCACTTGTCAGCGGTGGAGCATCTTAAATGGACAGACGGAAAAGAGCTAGAGCTAGGTAGAAGTATTGTAGCCTTGATAAACAAGTGGACTTGTGTTGAAATTGGTCATTTAAGGAATGTGGTCTTATTAAGCAGGTGGTCTTTACACAAAGTTGATCGCTAAGAGGGGATTTACTGTAATTGCAATTGACATGTCCAGGAAATTCTAATAGAAAATTAAAATAAGAAAATATCTTATTGTAAGTAATGTTGACTTGCACGTACTCGTTTTTAATCTTCATTGGGGGTACTATTGAACAAGCAAATCATTCTTAACCTTCGTATTCAATTCCATTAAATATACTTTTGATATTATCTTAATTAATATCGAAATTATTAACTATACTTTATCAATGTTTTGAAAGCCAAAAAAAATGTTATGTTAATTTCGGATTTTTTTTAAAAGTACGTCTGACAAATGCTACAAACAACTTACTGTCTTCATCTGCGTGCCCTCGTATATCTTCAGAACTTACTTGATACATTAAACTTTTAGTTATAATGACTGCATTTTCTCCCAGGAAGACACAAACGAAAATTAACCACAGCAAACAAATGGAAATTATACACGTGTATTTCCTCTGTAAGTCCATGTTAAGATAATGATGATACGCTGCCCATATAGAAGTTTGTCATCCAAATGTCTGTGAGGTCGTATTTGATTTTGATTTTGATGAGATTGTGTTATCAAGTTTTCAACATGCACACAAACATGCCATCCAAATTAACTGATATCCATACATTAACTAGCTAATATGTAAAATAAAATTGATTTGTTCACACATAAATTTCTTGATAGTGTTCCCTCCACATGTTACACCTAACACTGATCAATTACTAAAATAAAGGCTATTTGTGGTATGTTCAGTTTACATCCTTAGTTCGTAGTTGATCAAAGGATAGCAAAGTTTGGCAAGCTATGTAAACATTAATGGTATCATTTATCTTACTATTCATTTTGTCATTTTATGATAATTCGCAGGTTTTACCTTGTGTCTTTACAAGGTAGATTTGTACCTCGAGACATTTTGTATAATGCGTTCCTTTCAAAGGTAAAGATCAGCTTTTACTTGGTTCCTCGGGCTATTTTGCCGTTGATGGGAACTTCGTATATTTAATATCCACTGTGTTATGTATACGTGCGTGATATAGATGAATGTGGCGATTTGTAAATAAGCGAAATCCAGTGGTGTCACTTCTTGAATGTAAGGACTGACCAGAAGCAGACAATGTCAATTGTTTAATGTTGGTATATCTAAATCAAGGGGCAAAGCCTAACATAATGAATGTCTAACAGAAAGGTTGAAAGTAAGGTGAAAAGGAGACAATGACATTATATTCAGCGGTAAAGGAAAATACATGTTTACGATCCACCTTGGAAGCATCGAGTATTATTCTTATAATTTGATTCTTAACATTATATATTTTTTTTTGTTAGACAACTTCAGATCGATCCCGAATGGCACAATATTTTCCATGTTCCTATAGTCAAGTTACGTTATTCCGGAACAGGTTTTAGATGTCAATGGTCGCCTATACGTAGTAGGAACTATCTCTATAAATATGTCTTATCCCTATTTGGTGTTTCTTTGTATGTGTGTGCTTTCAGTGTTATCTATGAATAATTAACTTTCACAAATTGCCGTTAAGGAAAATCATATTCAAATGTCCTGACAAAAATGTGATAGTAAACAAATATAGAATTTTGATGAGGTCGATACATGGTTATATCAACATATCGACAAAAGAAAAAATATTGACCGAGGACGTATTTTTCTGGGTTTTTTTACATTTTGAAATGAGTGTGAAACCAAATAAGCATCGCATTGTAAATTCTGCTCGTGATGACAGTTACAATCTTATGATTTTGTAACAAGTTTGATTTAACTACAACATATGAAAACAGTATCAATTGATGCACTTCACCATTTTATTACATGCACCCGGTGCATGCGTGTTTGTTAACTGCCAACATGTACATGTACGCCATTACACCTGTAGCTCTATGTCTTAAGGACACATTCGATTAAATGTATAGTTTGAAAAATCTACTTCGACGTCAAATATATATTAACAGATTCAGATTGGCAATAAAATAAATTCACTCTCTTATGCTTAGTACTCCATTCCGTAAAACAAAAGTCGTATACATACAGTAGGATTAAACTATGCCTAATGTTGTAACTAGCCCAGGTGGAATTTTTAAAATAAACACTAAACGTATTCACTATTCAATAGCTCCAGATGCTTAATAAACCTTATTCGATTATTTCCAACTCTCCCACCGTGTTTATGTTGAAAATTAAAAGTTTAAATTGTAGTAATCAGCTGGAAGTCATCATCATCTTTGATAGAAACCGAAACAATATACGTCGTCTGTCGCATTTGGTGGTTAAGCTTCATACTCTGGTCATCTGTCAGTTATAAGACGAATTGCAGTTACCTGTTTCTTTACATATTGGTAAACGTAATACAATCACTAATCGACAATGTGAGCTAGCTACGATGACCGAGTTGTTTTAATAGGTATTCCGACATGTTATCACTAGCCCTTCACCTCTGGTTTTTGAATTCGCAATAGGGAAGCTACATGTACCAGGTGATTGTCATAGGTCGATGTGTTCTAAAGAGCTTTCTGGCTTTCCTCTATATCCTAAAGCTGACAAGTCCGTTTAATTACCTTGGCATGTCTATAGTTCGTTGTCATGTATTACTGTTTTGCTATTATGATGATACTTAAGATATGTAATCAGTCAAGTGCCCATATAAACGTATATGTTTAGTGATATGACAGGAAATAGAAAAAAAAACAAACAAACAAAAATGTCAGCTTTCCTGATTGATGGTAAATGTTTACCTCCCTAAACGTATTCCGATGGAGGTATAGGGATGGGCCGCATTTTTATTGCTAATGCCTTTCGTCGATGTTTTCTGGTGTATTTAGCAAATACATATGCAAGACCACACACTTGTGTTTTTCTAACGAATCAGAAAGCACGAGTTTATTGTGCGGACGAATATATTCATGAGTGCGCGGAGCGCACGAGTGAATATATACGTCCGCGCAATAAATGAGTGCTTTCTGATTCGTTAGAAAAACACAAGTGTGTGGTCTTGCTTTTATCACATACCTTCCCTATTTGATGTAGATCGTTAAATCTAAATGTTTCAGTTCGCTTCGTCTTTCAAAAACCGGTCTGAACCAGTTTCGGTACAAGCCACTGCCTTTCTTGTCAGAGAGAGAAGATGAAATGCTACAAAGTGTAGATTTTGAAAACTATCTCTTTTTTTGTTATTTGATTCAGTGAAATTATAACTCAACAAGTAAGATACAGGTTTTGATTTTTATAAATGACAACAATTCCCCGTTAAGATTTACAACAATTGCTTGTAAAATAAGATAAAAAACACAAAAACATAGTAAATTCTCCCAACTCGCGGTATCATGGTCTGATCGTGACGTCACCGACATCGGTCACACACTCAAAATTTCCCACGACGTAACTTCAGTCAGAATCGGAGTCAGGTAGCTGTACGTTTGTACTTACGAGGTGAAGTGTTAGATGTTGTATTTTTTGACTGGGATGATATTTGGAATGAGATATTGAAAGTTCCACCACTTATATTTGCACCAGAAAACATTCCCGTCGCAAGATCTTGTAGGCTTACGTCTTCTCACAACACGTGGTGACATCTGGTAAACTCTTCCTGTGTGGTGTTTCCGCCATGATCATAGGCCTGCGTGATACTATGGAAGTTACACTGGAAGCTACACTGGAGGATACAGCAGACTTTTTCACATTTTGAAGAATTTCGCACATTTCACGCTGTTGGTTAAATGAGGCGACTGCATAGTTATTTACGTTTTTGTGACCAGATAACTGCATAATTGTCGTAGGAGCAACACCTGAATGTAGGATTTTGTACACAGTGTCTTTCTCAAGGATTGGTTTGTTTTCTTACCAGTTAAACCAGCATTACTTGCCATTGTTTTCATCATTACACCGAGTTTGTTTCTTCCGACGGGTTGATTTTTGAACCACTTCTGACCACTTATTTTGATTAACAGCAACGTAAAATGGAGATTCGGGTGTATTCATCGCTTGAGGTCGATGCTTTGCGTATAGTTTGTAGGCCTCGATCGGACATCGCGACTTATTTTCAGGATTTCTAAACTGTTTCGGATTAAACAATCTCATGTGAGTACTGTTTCCCCCTCTTGTTTTTGTTGTTCTTTCGTTAAATTCCAGGTATTCTGATCCATTTTCATCCTGCTTCAATTCTATATCTCCCCATTTTTCCCTTTTAATATTTCAAATTTAAATTCTACCCAGAACTATTCTATGTCCACATTTTCTTTATTAATTTATATTTTAAATAAAGTACAAAAATAAAATTTACAATTTATTAACTAGATAGTAGCAAACTTTTTTTCCAAAAATAAACCAATGCAACACAAGGGAATTCCCCTAAAAAGTAGTTCCGGCTAGTAGGTGAATACAACATTCCGTATTGTACATGTGCAATACAAAACATTGTATTTCATTGTCTGAAATTTGCTTGTATTACTATAACCAGATTCAACAGGTATGTGATAAATGATTATATACATCGAAAGATATGTTGCTAATCTCGAATTGAAAAAGATTCTGGTAGAAAAATACTAATTAGCGAGTAACTATGGAAAACCTTTAACTGTGTTACTATAAATAGACGCTATTAAGTTGAACACACACCTATTTAAGTTAGCTTTCCTCTACGATTTCAGCTTTTGTAGAACATTGGTAAACAATAAACATTGAAATATATTATACAAAACTCCAATGAAAAGATTTTGAAAGCATTAACCTTATTCATTAGCGAGTAAAGTGGGGAAGTTTAATTTGTGATTGAAGGCTATAAATAGACACTACGTATACAATTTACGTGCTCCGTGTACCGTATGCTGCACCCGATCCACATTTGATACAGTCGACTCAATGAATAAAGGTTTTTCCGTATATTCGAATTCAAAATTGAAAATCTTATTTTTATTTCCGAACTTTTTAAAACCTTCAGTAAGAACTATTTATGCATCCTCCATCTTGTCACATAAACATCAAAAAATAGTATTATATGAAATGGCCACCGTATGGTGACATTTAATATTACACAAAATATATAGACAAACAAATAAAAAGTCATACTGACTAAGGCATAGCATTATACATATCAAACAAAGGAGACACTTTGTAAAATAAAGAAAAGCATGAGTGGGGTTTACCAAAACTCTGCCAAACATAAAATTTAAAACAAAAAAGCATAACTAAATAACTTACTTGAGTAAAATAAAAGATCATGGCTGGAAATATAAATTTATATAAGTGTTCAAAACAGAAATTGTGTTCCACAAACGATAAATTTAGGGTGGAAGAGGGTGGGTAATTGCTAAAACTCGACATTGGAGCTCGCACTTTCTCATGATAATAGCGCCTTGATTTTTTTTTCTGCCCATGATCCTTTACTCCTATCATTAAGGGAAGTAATCCTTACAATAAATTTGGGTACTAGATCAAAGAGAGAAAACTCCTATAAAATATATGTGCAAGTATCGGTATGCATAAATTAAGCTAAGTACTTAGCTGCCTTTTATGCATCCTCCATCTTGTCACATAAACAACAAAAAATAGTTTTATGTGAAATGGCCACCGTATGGTGACATTTAATATTACACAAAATATATAGACAAACAAATAAAAAGTCATACTGACTAAGGCATAGCATTATACATATCAAACAAAGAAGACACTTTGTAAAATAAAGAAAAGCATGAGTGGGGTTTACCAAAACTCTGCCAAAAAACCAAGATATTGAAAACATCTAGGTAAGGCTGAAAAACTACAATCTTTTCTTGTACCGATGGGTCATTTTCAAGTCTGGCAATAGTCGCGCCGCCAACACCTAAAAAATCTATTTCACACTGAGAAAGCTTATAAGTGTGCAGGTTCTGTTCATGCAGGTAAGAAAAAAGTCTACGGACAAAACTATGTCCTAAAACAAGAACACGGGGTAAAAACGAACTCATGCCGAATCACAATGAAATTGTCAATACTTAAACTTGTACTGTAGATCACCCGCTCCGAGCTGGGGTACTGGATTGACAACCCACTAAGACTCGAGCTCCTTTCCGCTATTAAGCGATGTTTTTCCCTCCACTTTAGGCTGACAACTTCTTACATAGTTCGTATGGAATGAATGGCACACTGAAAAACCTTCTTCTTATCTCGTAGACACTTTCTATAATTGCTAAAATTCAAAATTGGAGCTAGCACTTTCTCATGATAATGGCGCCTTGAAAATTTTACCCATGAACCTTTACTCCTATCAGTAAAGGGAAGTAATCCTTACAATAAATTTGGGTACTAGATCAAAGGGAGAAAACTCCTATAAAATATATGTGCAAGTATTGGTATGCATAAATCAAGCCTTATATATGTATAATATTTTAGATACACAACATCACTTTTAAAGCTAATTTAACCACAAGTGTTAGTTTTTGATAGTATCTAAAAATGAATTTATAAAGGTTTATTTCTGAAGCTTGCAAAGATGTAGTTACATTAAGAGCCAAATATACGATTACACTAGTATAGTCTATATGTGGAATTTGATGACATTCATATACACAAATTCCTGAATTACATTGCTGCAATCTCATAAAGGCAATAATTGAAATAAAAAAAAAATCCCGGCCTCAGTGTTTTGATTGATGGCTTTACATATTAGACTGTTGTGTATCGCACTCCCTCTAATAAGGCACTAGCCAGAACACCTTTCATCTGCCATTACCCCCTTATTTTCATTAAATCAGTTGTAGGTAAATGAATTCAAAAATTCTAAAATAAGAAACATTTGGCAATGGCCAATATTTCTTGACTAACTGTTGGTGATAACAGTTGAACATATCATTTTAACATAACTATTGAAACATTGTTTAGAATCAATTATATATGATAATCGATTCCTTAAATCCTGGGGTCGTGTAGATAAATATGACAGCATTTTAACATACAATTTGACAGGATTGTTCTGTTGTTACATGTATTGGACTACAAATTGACTACCAAGTCTACCTCACAGAGTGAACTGTGTTTGTACACGAAGTATTTATAGGCTAATCGATGGTTCACAGTATATGTCTAGTTAAGATAACATGTAGCATATTTTGTACTGGGTAGGACATCCGCGATATTCCACTCTGGTCATATCCACCCAGGCTTATGCCTTGGTAAAACTGAAATATATGTGCTTGACAACATGTAAGAAAAGTAGATTTTGATGTACATCAAATGTCTAAATAACGGTATGATAAACTGTATGCCTTTGAAATTAGGATGTATCGCTTCCTCATAGGAAGTATCTGTAAGGCATACGACTGGTTAGGTTTTTACTCCATAGTTTTGCTATGTCATAGTCTAGGGTACGACAGTTCACACTGTGCACTATCGATGTATCGAAATCAATACATTCACCGTGACCATTGCATTGTGAAGATAACGTAGTGAATTTAATATTTGTAACTCGACAGGTCTGTCAGGATGGATTGTGAGCCCAATGTCAAACAGCTTATATCCATGTCTTTATTTCTAGCATGATATGATCAGTATATGAATGGTGTTAGCAGGTCCGGAATGGGCGAATGGGCGAACTCGACTAAAATCATGTATTCAGACTGAAAGACCTTCATCTAGTAAAATTATACTATATATATATATGTATATATATATAAAATAAAAACCATTACGACCGTCTAGTACGTCAAGTTGATCGATACGTACATGTAGATAATATATATAAAAAAATCTAAGTCAAGACGATCGATCCGTATAAATATATGAATATAATAATGATACTATTATTATGAATTAATTCTAATTGAACATATTGTTATACATTTAGTGTGAGTAATCCCCGTCATACTCCACACAAAATGTCGTCCAATTACGAGGTCGTCGTGGCTATCGACTTCGGGACAACCTATTCAGGGTATGACTTCTCCAGGACAGACGAATAAAACAAGGTACATGTACGATAAAGGAAAGACTGGCTGAATGGAACATATCTTATTGTTAAAGAACAAAACAATTAGACGTGATCGATATATCACCTCATTCAGTCATTCTTAATGATACACGTTATAATATGATATACAAGCATCACATGATAATAACAAAATACGACAAAGAGAGAGAGATAATTGGAAACCAACGTAATAGGACGTGACAGAATAATGTATAGTTTTTATTAATTTCTAGAATAACAATATAATATTTACACTCCATCTATTTTCATTTTTCATTATCAAGTTTGAATTGAGCGTGATCTTTTGCGTCGTAGTTTCTTTTGTTGCAACAGGATACAGTAAGCAATTTGGGTTTTTTAACATTACAAATATTGTATTCCCCCGACTGAAAAGTATATCGTGTATACAAATAGGCATCTGTGTCTTGTTATTCGTCTTGGTCTTATTTCTGAATGGATCCAAAGACGTTCGATGACATAATAAATATCAAGAAACTGATTTTGAAATGATAAATTACATTGTCCAGTATAATTTTGTTTGTAGGACCCAATGAAAATATCGACCAACGCATCATGGCCAGCCAGCACAGCAGCGTTGATGTCGATGAAGTGTCCTAACTGTATTCTGTTTGACAAGGACAGAAACTTTGTCAATTTTGGCTACGAGGCCGAGGACAAGTACTCAAACCTTTCCTTGGACAATCTTCATCATGAATATTACTTCTTCAAGCAGTTTTAAATGTCTTTGCACAAGAATACGGTATGTAATTCAGAACTATTCCCTAGTTTAATTGTTAATTGTGTTACTTTGTAAATATTTTCGGGGTTAATAGCTTTTTTCATGGATAAAAAATACATGTCAATTGTTTTCAAGTTGTATTTCTTGTAATTTTCACTGAAACGATATGTCGTTTTAACATTTGATATTTGAACATGGTCATGTATCTTGATGATTAAGCTCCCCAAAACCATATGTCAGCCTATAAGAGAGCCGAAATCTCGGGATCATAAATTCCTGGGATTGAATAAAACTCCTTCAATCACCACTAAAATAGTGTACATCAAATGTGTAAAAATACATGTAAATTGACCTATCATCAGACGTACATAACCATTATTGCCAATGAAGATATCGGCCAACACATCATGGCCAGCCGGCACAGCAGGACTGATGTCAATGAAGTGTCCTACCTGTATTCTGTTGGACAAGGATAGAAACTTTGTAAATTTTGATTACGAGGCCGAGGACAAGTACTCAAACCTTTCCTTGGACAATCTTCATCATGAATACTACTTCTTCAAGCAGTTTAAAATGCTTTTGCACAAGAATATGGTATGCACTTCAGAACTATTCACTTTTTAATTGTTAATTGTGTTGCTTTGTAAATATTTCCGGGGTTAATAGTTTTTTCATGGTTAAAAAAATTACATGTCAATTGTTTTAAAGTATATCACTTGCTTACAGACATTAAATTTCTATTCAGGGATTTAGTAATACTGTGCAGAATTATTGTCAGTTAAATCAATTATTGCTGCGAGTGTGGAAGAAGGTTGGAATTTATTCAGTTCAAATGCGCATGTTTCAAGAAAGGTATATCAGATGATATTTGAAATATATAATTTATGTGCAGGTTATGTAGTTATCGTTTGGGTTGATGCATGCATATCAGTACCATTATATAAGTTAAAATAATGTACATCTAATGTGTAAAAATTAGAAAAAAATAGTATCCCAGTGCTAATACATGTAAATTGACCAAGACGTTCATAACCATGCCTCGTGCTCGCTCGCGCTCGTTTTTGCATTCAATGCTGGAGCTAACTTTAATTAGTAGCATACACAATACAAAATGCACGTGCAGTTTGATCGACAGTTAGTGATCAGGCAATTTTTATGCATGTCTATCGATTTCATTTTAAAACTTGTTTCATACTTCAAATTTTTAACACAAAACTGCTAATCTGCATTAATTATCAGAACAATGCATTTTTGTCAGAATATATTCTGTACCTGTTGTTTAAGTTGATATTATTCAGGAATACATGACGATGATAGATAATGAGGTTTTGAACAACATTATTACCCTTTGATGTTCCATAATTATTGCCTAAATAATATCATGTGAGAATATGCGTTGATGACAGTATCTGGTGACTCGCTAATAAAAATCAATACTCTTTGAAATACCATTATCTGTATTTGCTATTTACTTTGAAGGTGTGTTTACTGATCCCACATCAACACCGCTTACCAAGGACACAGGTAAATATACCTGAAACTTGTATCACTTAGCACAAAATCTGCAAACGAAATGGTGCAATTACGTTTTAGGGCAAATATGATCAAGAACATATAACGCGAAATGGTGAATTTGCGCAATTACTATAATGACTAAATTAATAACAGTTCATCCAAGTAACCCTGACACGAAAAATTCTGAAACAAGATTATGGCTACAATATGTACGTTAATGCACAATTCATATGGTTCCCTTTACTTAGATACGGAATTAACCAACAATATTTAAATTACAAAGTTACAATTTATTATTTACGTCAAAGTCAATTACTAATTTAATGTATAGTAAAATAAAAAAAAAACATCAATTACTATTGAGCTCAGATACACTAAACAAGTTCCAGGCTATATAAAATAGTAACCAGCGGACCTCAAACGTTTTCATATACTAATGCGTTTTGATTCAAGATACAAAAATGGCAAGATACAAGATAATAGCAGGCTAGCAGCAACATGATTCAATCTGAAAATCGATAAATCCCTGTCTAATAGAAACAATACAAAGATTAAAATAAAATCCATTACAGACAACATGTACAATATGTAGGGAAATAAATTATGCGTAATAAATAGAAATCTATTCCCTGCTCACATTACCAAAGTTGATTATATTTAATGTTTTTGGTATTCTTTAATTGGTTTGCATTTTTATCTCTTTTCATGTCATCAACAGCAATTGGATGTGGTAAAAATGATGTCGTCATCACTATAACTGACCAAAACCGTGTTCAAAGTAAGGTTATGTTTTTCTAATCTATTTTCGTTTTCTTACAAAATCTTAAGCCAATTTAAACTTATTGAATTTACCTTTATCCAATTTAATACGAATGACAAGTCTTTGTTTTTCATATTAACGTTTGATTTAATATGTTTGGTTCGATTTAAATTTTCGAGTTTTACCGTAACACTATAATTACCTGTAAAACATATCATATATATATTGCGTCCTTGAAAGTAGATAACATCAATTGATATCTGACATGACACTATTCATTTCAAAGATAGGATACATTGATATGTATAATACAATATCAAATGTCCTCAATGGTGGTGTCAATATATTGATGTAACAACAATGATGTGACACAAACAACTACAGATGTTACAGCCAATATCCAATACTTACACCCTATCAAACGCCATCTGGCATTCCATAGTCAGATTGCATTTTGTCCATTGTGCTATTGGGATTGCGACGTATGATATAAACTTTCAATTGACGGATCGCCAGCTGTCAATCAAACTCCCATATATCACCTGAGACGTTGTATTTTATATTGTGTATGTTACGACGTTTGCTCCGACATTGCATAGATGCACGTGCACTTGCGACCATGTAGCTTGACTAGATATTGCCTGGCGATTTGTCAATACAGTACTTGCTTAATTTCCTTACATTTAATGAAAATAATCAATGAATTATCATCATATTTCGATTTGTTGCAATTGCAAAACTGTCATCTTAAAAACGCAGTAAAAGCGCAGAAACAGCTGTAATAACAAGTTAAGAGAATTAAAAACGCTTTATCATCATTTATATTGGAATGATATCTAAGTTTCTATAGAAATGTGTTCTCCAGAAAGTGTAATTTAAAATCAAACATATTTGCTTGTTTGTTTTCGTGCTTAGAAAAATAACGTTTTGTGCAGTATGTTTTAGAGGAAAAAAGATGTTGAATGCACAATGTTAATTTTTAGTGTAAATATTTTCAAATCTACTTATTTATTTGCTATGCAGTATTTTTTATGAATATTTTTTGTAAACCACAGAATGCGCATTCGCAGAACGTGGGGACGGACTCGTTGAACATGTCTTTGGTGTTGGTCTAGTTTATCACGGTTGTTCTGGAAGTGAAGTGAACGATTTTTATCTGCGTTTTGCAAGCGTATAGAAAGAGGTACGGGTTTTTCAGAGACATCATACCAATGAACATCAGTGATGATAAATCATCATTTCGATAGAAAATCGAATGTATTGATTTTTTACAGTAATACAAAACATTGATAAATACAAAGATAACCTTTATTTAGTTTACATCGATTGCGAAAAAAGACATGTACTTTTATGCAAATCACTTTCGATGGCCCAGAAGTAATCGCGTTAGAGGTCTTAAAGAGGGAGGAAACCGGAGTGCCCGGGGAAAACCCACGGGATAGTTTAGGTAGGTGAAGGTGAATGGCGAGTGGATGCTGGAGTGTCGATCTCCAGCCGGCAAGGTGAATGGCGAGTGGACTAACCACTGCACCAACCAGCAACAGCGATTAATAGGAAGGGTCAGTTATCTAACTTTATCAATTGCATATGAATATAATATATTGATGACATTGTTTACAGTCAAAGCAGCATTTAATAATTATATTTACCACTAGCCTTTATGGCAATTATCTATGTATGTTTCCTAGTTATTATTTTGTATTTCTCAGGAAACATTTTTTCTTAATAATATTACAAAATGGTTTAAAGAGAGTCTTGTTTCGTATGAGTTTTAATAAAAAAAAACACATTATTGAAATAAAAAAAATCTTTTTATTCGCTTGTGATGGTCCAGAAAGTAAAATGTATCGATTTTACTTGATTGATAGCATTGCGTTATCTTTGTTTTAGATACTTAAATAATTGATAACTCTACCCCATTGAAGACCACGACTACACCAAAGAGTACAGCGAGTAAGTGTTTGGTAAACGACTTTGACAATGTGTCGTGTCATCATGGCAATCCAATATACACGCATATGGTGAATAGAAAGTCAGGAAAAATAATTTATGATTTTGATTCAATGAGACAAACTTACTTACCAAGCGCAGCGGTGATAAAAGGAAACATGTATTCCAATGGAACACAATGTAATTAAAACGTCCCTCGTCACCCTTTAATCTATTGTCCCCATCCTCTAATGTCACTGTAAAGATTCGCACTTCTGTTGTCGGTTTAATTCGGTAATGTGTCATGTTTTCTTCAGCGACCCCACCAATTAGTACAGACAAAACTGCGATAAGGCCAGGTAAAATCCTCAATCTAGTTTCATTTTCTTGCATTTTATTTTTCGGTTATTGAACTCATATAAATGTATTTTTGGAGCAAAACTTATAAAAAAAATTAAAAGTTAAATATCTACAAAATAACAAATAAAAATGTATACTCTTATCGAAACCTTAGATATGAACCACTACAAACAGCCGTGTATTTTATTTCACATAAATATGTAAATAAATTGAATGAATTTTTTGTTATTTTATTAATCCGCCATCGGTCTATATACCTAGTAATAGTACCTCTTCCCTTTGTTGTTTTACAAATACAGATCTAGAGTACTCTACGGTTCCACCAACCTCCACAGCAAGTCCACCTTCTTCTACCGGTAACGTTATTACCAATAAAGGTAGGCTGTCAATCATTATAATAACTGTTATTATAGGGTCACGGCACAGACAGTATACGCAGTTTTGAAATGAAATAGTCTTGTTTCGAAAAATATGTGAATGTGTTCACGCTATCACGGGTCTTGCAAATAAATACGCTTCTTAAAAAGTGTCAAAACACATTGAAGTCCAAATGAAATCAATTTTCAACAAATTTAAATATATTACATCTTGTTTTCAACCAAAATAATATTTCAATGACAAATGAAATGCATCGGGTCCGCCATCTTGGATTCAAGTAGTACTTTTAAAAAACGAACCACTTCAAGAGAGCAACCAACTAAATGATTTTACATAGACCACAGTGTTAAACTTTGTTAAAGTTTTGTACTGTATTATTAAAACAAATATATATTAGTTAGGTACTGTGTCCTATAATTAAAGTCTTGGTTCTCATATAACACTAGATAGAAAAAAAAGTTTGGGTCCTTCTGCTCAAACTCCAACCAGGGTAGCTTTATTGAAATCAGGCGCATTTTGCACTAAAAAAATCCGGAAATTCTAATGTTTTTACCTATTCATTATCAAAATTGATATTTTGAACCTAAATCTCAATATGAATTTCCAAATTGATATCATGGTTATCTAGGAATAATTACCTGTCAGAAAACATTTTTACTTTTGAAATTCATTATTAGCCAGCAAATCAGCGGCCGGGTTAAAATTCTATCCTGGGCTCAATAAGGGGCCATTTCAAAGGTCTTTTTTTATTTAGTTGGTTGATCCCTTCTACCTGTTCGACTGGCGCAAAGTATACCGTTACAACTGGTAGGAACCGCAAATGGAACGCACGCCCAGTATATTGATGGTGAATTACTATTGACCTTTTATAGATTGTATATATGAGCAAGTTCCCGGTGCTAGACGAAAAAGGTATCCGACTCTGTAAACTGATTGTACAGAAATTTCAAATAGGATAAGAAAGTTATTTGCTACTTCAAAATATTATTATTATTATATATTTACGCCAACAAAAAATATTTCATCCCAGAAATGTTTGGAGAGCTAACACAACAGGATAACAGACAATATGTATATGATAACTTGAACCAATATAATCTGCTCTCGAATGGCTTTTGAAAATATTGGGTGAAATTATGTATATTTATGTAGGATTGTTCAAAATAACGACAGTATAAGTATACCAAAACATTGCATTTCATCCTTTGTTTCCACATGCATCAATTGTATTGCATGATGGTTTATTGTTTAGTTGTTAATTTCGAAAGTGACGCATTTCGCGATGTGCTCATTGCAATTTATTGGCGGTGATTTCTTTGTAGCCCTTGAAAGCGTCATTTGCTTGTTATAACAAAATAACACATGACTTTTCAGCTTAGGCGTTGCATTTTGTTTACACCAATAGATTTCCTTTCTTCCGTCTGCTATCGGCGACAATTACTTCAGCCCTCCTCTTGCTTTTGGGGATTGAATGGCTTGAGTTCAGCCACGGGACAACGATATGACTATAGCATGTGTCAGACGTGCCCAACCTGCGTCACCCAAAGGTAAATTGGGGATCGAATAGAACCGATGATATAATTTTCACGCACTTAAATTTTTCTGGAAATTCCAATTGAAATGTATTATATTAGATTATATTTTTAAGTGATATTATGATATCTTATACATGTATAATATGTTTTGAAGAAGAGGAAAGCTAAATATAGATTATATCTTCGAAACAAATCCCATTACTGCTTTGTATCTATTCGTGCTTATTTTTACACCAAAGTAACTAGTAAAAGTCACAATGCCTTATATCATATACAGGTCATAGGATCATTAAACATTCTTAAGTCTATAACAGTTTTAAGTTTAGACTTAGCCAATCACAGATGACGTTACAAGAAGTTACGTCATTTTATTGCCTAAGCAATGACTGAATTCTCAGACAGTTTTACAGGTACTGCGTACAGGTATAATAGATGCATAATGAAATATAGTCTGCAAGTTGTAAGTCTTACTATGTAGATAAAGCTGTTATTACATATAGTATGGGTTGACCTAAAATTATATTTCGGGAATGACTCATAAATTGTCGGTTGCTGTTGTTACTGACACAATTGCAAACTAAGTGACATACTTGCAATATTTCTTATTTCATTTTCTTAAATTTGCATTGATTTCCTTTTGTTTTGACAGCCTAAATATTCCGTCCTGCCAAACAAGAAGAGTTTTCATTCGTCGGAAATCCAAAAATCAGAGTTATATTTTGTGTTTTTCTGTAACGTTTGTGATTTATTTAAGGATTGATTGTCAATTTTGTTGCTTGCATTGACTGATGAAGAAAGTTAATCTCGTGCAAATGAAGTGAACTGCGAAGCAGTTCATGTAACATTTGCACGAGATTAACTTTCTTCATCAGTCAATGCAAGCAACAAAATTGATAATCAATCCTTATATTTACGTTAACCAATTTAAATATCCCGCTTTTGAAAAAAGTCAAATTATATGTATTCGGTATAAGATTATTATACAATTTGCAACATTGTACCAGTTATCGTACATGTATGTACAGCTACGGAACAGCCGCCAGTCAGTTCTTTTCGTCACCAAGGCAACATAAAATGTAGTTCCGAAAATAACTTCATTCTTTGCGCGTTGTTACAATTAAAAACGGCGATTTTGAAATATTGTTTTTATGTACAGGAATTAATGGCTTAAATTGTATCATAAAAACATGATCATGTAGCTTCAAATAAAAAAATACTGCGCAGTACTAGCAGTGCAGTCAACGTGTAATCCGGTTGCTCGATTTAGCAGGGGTCCGGTTTTGAAGAAAATGACGATTGTGGTGAAAATGCTGAATAGTTGGTATCTAAACATAATCAAATCTTTTAAAAATCAATTGCGATTGTTATGGAATGTACCTGAATGTTGTATTTCCGTCTGGTAATTGTTTGTAGCTGGCAGTTAAATGTTTATTAACTAAACCTGTTGTGAAATCCAACTCCTGTGTCTATGGTATGCGATGCAGTCCAAGAACCATGCTTCAGGGGCTCAATAAAACGTGTTAAAATGTGGGATTTAGTCGCAGATCACTGGAAGACTTGTGTGTTATTCTTGAAATGTGATAAATTCTCTGTCAACTGGAGTTTTAGGATTAAAATTCTGTATAAAGTAAGTAGAGAAACATTGATTTGAAATGTTGGTGGTTTCCAACGACCCTCGAATGCCGTGGGTTTTGACACTCGCAGAATCGTTTCGTTAGGCTTATGTCACTGAAATCAGCCTGTTTGGTATTTGAGCGTATTTTTATGGAATCTATCGTTTCTAAGCTTACATGTATGTCACCGTTTCACATATAGATCTATATATTGTACACATTATCCTAACTATTTGCGTTTGATTATGCCTACTTCGATGAGTGATGAACATCGCTGCGCTCAGTAGCCTATGTTCAGCATTTTCCGGGGCTTGAGCCTAAGTCATCGTTTCTTCAAAATACGTGTAAAATATCTGTAATATCATATTACTAACAATTTCTAATATCACTTTATCAAACATTTCTGTCTGTGTTTCTAAATGTACAGCGATAGGCCACATCCCAGAAAGTTCATTCAAAACTGAAGCGGCGTAAAACTAGGTTAAAATGTAAACAATGTCAAAATGTATTCTCACGCTGGTCAGAGGTCAGCGCGTGACCAAGCATCTTCATTGGGAAATGAAGTGATCGGAGTTTACTAGTTTCATTGAGGCGGAGCGAAGTGAAAATGTAAATATTTTCGTGTGTCCTTGTCCATTGAACCAAATTATATACAAAGTTGTCATTAAAACAGAAATGAAGACATACATAACTAACTCAGTTCTCATTGTTATGTAATTATAAAATGTTTTGGAATTGGGTTATGTTGATTTCAGTATATTCTTTGCTATTTAAATTGAATTGTCCTACTGTGGCATTCTTAAGCTGAAGTATGAAAGAAATATCAACCTACTTATAAATCCATTCTGTACGCGTTTGTTTCTTTTTCTAAACGTTTTAAGCTTGTTTTTGAAGGAATAAATGTAATGTCACAATTCATTGTAAATCTACAAGGATAAAAAGACTTATTAATGTAACAGAACTACACCTCATAAACCAACGAGAACAACCATTAACGCTTATACACGTTTATTTACATATTTGACTAATGAAAACATCGTGAAATTATCATAGCAATAAACAAATTATTCACCGTGAGCAAAGGAAGCTACAACAGCAGCTACACTTTTACTGATTCGGAAAGGTAATGTTAATATAAAATCCAAACCCCCATCCGCATAAATTGTAGGTCATGTCAAGCATCGTACATGAGATTTTGTGAAAAACGTAATAGCAAAACCGTAAGACAATATTGGTTTATAAACCAAGTTCCTTGAAACAATAAACAATAAAAAAAATTAAATATGATAGGCAAGGCAATTGTAGGGATTGAGTGATACACTTTTTTCTCCCACTATTATCTGAAGATTTTTCACCAGTTTTAGCCGTCAGAGATTTTCTTCTCAACCCCTAGGGTTAGCGCCCGCTAACCTTTTGAACCTGATTACAATTACGTGACATCATGACTTAATGCTGCGTAACCGTGGCGTGCATTGTCGATGACGTCATCAATATTGACGTGTAGTCGACAAAACAATGTTCATGTCGCCGCGAGAATGCTTCTGTTAAGCCGTTATCTCGTCTCTTTTGTTTCTGGGAGGAAAATAACCATTCCCTATCTATGAACGTGTGACAACGAAATCACAATCCCAAGAGGTAATTCATGAAGCCTAGGTATGGACGTTCATGAATTACCTGTACCTGCTACCGGGTTTTGATTTCGTTGTCACACCAACTGGGTAGGGAAATATTCTATTATTCAAAATGCAGGTTTGCATTAGCTACATATTTGACACTCAACATCACGATCTATATACCTAAACGGAAACCAAATTGTCTCTTTACTTGGTACACAACTCTTTATGGCCGAATAAGATGAACCGAGCTACCGTACCGAGAGTGCAGTTAAGTGTTCTGATAGACGTCAAGCTATATACCTTCTTGTAATACCGCATAAATAAATGTATAGCGTAATTGTTGGACCAATCAAAATTATTCTGAAATAAATCCTTTGTGTGACCAGCGTCCGGCCGAACAAATGTTTTGTTCTCTACGTGGATCATATCTGGATAGATTTTCGATAGCTTTGCTGGCATAATTGTTGAATGATAGCCCCATTTGTTTGGATCATATGTGTCGTAAGCTTTGATCCAGATATTCAGGAAACCAGCATCTCTTGCAGAAAGAATAAGACCATTGCTAAGGTTGACATCGAAAGCTTTACTAAGGGTGAATTGATGTTTTCTTAGGGGATCCAGTGTCCGTAACAGTATTTCATCCGTGTCCATGTATATACCACCATACTCTGAAAGTAATAAAGGCAGGTGCAATGTATTTACGTCAACAAAAAAATCATTGCAATTGTCCTATTCTGTATTTGCATATTATCTGCTATTTGTTTTTATAAAAAATAATTGTGAAATCATGAGCGTAATGTCATAATTTTCAGCAAAGGGAGGTAACTCTGTTACATTCAACGACGGATTACGCCTATAGTAAAATTGACGTAATTTTCAAAACTTTTATACCTTAAATGAGACAAGATTAAACGTTCCCTACTGGTATTAAAAGAAAAACATAAATAATAGCAAGCACGACACAAATTATTATCTGGTTTCATCTCTATGAATTCCAGTTGTTTCCAATAACATAGTTTGCGTTTTGTTAAGAATGTTCCATTGCCGACAGAGCATATACAATGCTCATCATTTGAACAATACCTGATGTTAAACCGTGTAAATATGTGTCTAATTAGCACAAAAGTACTTATACAATAATTTATTTTGCTCTTGGTGTATGCGCAATCAGTACTTCATTTCATATAGGACATAGTACCATGGATTATTTTCGGAACACAATTTATTATTTTCAATATTTTTATCCTAAAATAAAATAAGAAGCTCAAACCTTGCAATAGTGGTAATGGAATAAAGTAAGTAACTTTTGTAACTGATTCGTCTATTATTCCTGTTTTTGGTAGCGAAAAAATACCAAAACTCGTCAGCGATGTAGCATCTTAAGTTAATGTCATACCTAAAATGCAATGCATTGTACAGCTGCTAATCTACTCTGTCATAACATCAAAATGAAATAAATACAGAACAGCTACATCTTAAATACGCAATTAGGACTGAAAATATTGATTCGAAAAATAAGCTGTATCGATCTAAATTAGTACAAGAAGATGTAAATGGCGAATATACAACACGATTAACAGGAAAAAGACATCAAAGGTGAAACAATGAATAAAAAACAATATATTAGATAAGATTGTGTATTAACCATGTACCCAATATTAAGTTTAGACATAAACATGCATTTGATAATATCATAATGCAAATATTTTCTTTACAATGTATAACACCGACTATGTTACTATGTTGAAGCTACTGGTCATTTACTTATACTACCCACCTTTCAGTACATTCAGCCGTGTTATATCCGTTTTGTGTTCGATGTGCAATATGGTCTTGTTTGCAATTTCAACCGGCGGGATTTGTTGTAAAAATAATATATTAGGAACAATTTTCAGCAGAAAGTTCCAGTATTCTCCCGTTGGCATAAAATCTCCGTGTATAAATATCACACAAGGTTTCTGTATTTTGAACACACTGTAAACACTAAGGAAATGATAAAATCGCATAGGGCGCATGTTATACCATACATAGTGAACAATATTTGGCACGGGGAAGTTGCTGGAGCAGTTCAGTCGTAAGAACGTTCTTATACATGGATGTTGGAACTGCAGTACTGGAGTACTGTCTGTGACTTGCGTCAATTCCCTGACAAGATATCCTTTGTCTTGGTCACATACAGGGACTAGTTGGACACGGCTAGGTGAATCGAACGTCATATTGATCGCTCTGCAATTGTATTTGCATTGCAATGTCCAGTCAGAAATGTCTCCCATTTTGGGACAATTGTCATTTTCAGGAATAGGCTTCTGAATGACAGTACTCTTAAACATCTCATCTTTCAGTATGCCGCCTAAAAAAAAAAGGTGTATTTAAATTAATGGATTAACATAGAGTCAAACCTGTCTATAAGCTGTCTATAAAGACCATTTTAAGATGCACCACCGCCGATTAAGCATAGACGATACTAATCAAAGGAACATTAATTATATATAATATTTTGTATAATCGTGTATATGTATGTCTAATTACACAAATTTAATATGAAATCATTTATTTTGCTTTTGATGCATGCGCAACCAATACTCCATTCAATATAGGTTATAGTGCCACGGAATTTCTTCATGATGCAATTAATTATTATCAATATTTTTGTCTTGAAGTATAAACATTTCGATGGCAGTAATGGTGTAAAGTAAATAAATTTTGTAACCGAAGAAAAAATCTAATTCGTCTGCTCCTGTTTTAATAGAGCAAAATACAGTGTACCACTTGTCAGCGGTGGAGCATCTTAAATGGACAGACGGAAAAGAGGTAGAGCTAGGTAGAAGTATTGTAGCCTTGATAAACAAGTGGACTTGTGTTGAAATTGGTCATTTAAGGAATGTGGTCTTATTAAGCAGGTGGTCTTTACACAAAGTTGATCGCTAAGAGGGGATTTACTGTAATTGCAATTGACATGTCAAGGAAATTCTAATAGAAAATTAAAATAAGAAAATATCTTATGTGACACAATTGTTGACACAATTGTTGGATAGCAAAGTTTGGCAAGCTATGTAAACATCAATACGTTTTTACAATTCTTAATGTTGACTTGCACGTACTCGTTTTTAATCTTCATTGGGGGTACTATTGAACAAGCAAATCATTCTTAACCTTCGTATTCAATTCCATTAAATATACTTTTGATATTATCTTAATTAATATCGAAATTATTAACTATACTTTATCAATGTTTTGAAAGCCAAAAAAAATGTTATGTTAATTTCGGATTTTTTTTAAAGTACGTCTGACAAATGCTACAAACAACTTACTGTCTTCATCTGCGTGCCCTCGTATATCTTCAGAACTTACTTGATACATAAAACTTTTAGTTATAATGACTGCATTTTCTCCCAGGAAGACACAAACGAAAATACACGTGTATTTCCTCTGTAAGTCCATATGATGATATATGATAATGATGATACGCTGCCCATATAGAAGTTTGTCATCCAAATGTCTGTGAGGTCGTATTTGATTTTGATTTTGATGAGATTGTGTTATCAAGTTTTCAACATGCACACAAACATGCCATCCAAATTAACTGATATCCATACATTAACTAGCTAATATGTAAAATAAAATTGATTTGTTCACACATAAATTTCTTGATAGTGTTCCCTCCACATGTTACACCTAACACTGATCAATTACTAAAATAAAGGCTACTTGTGGTATGTTCAGTTTACATCCTTAGTTCGTAGTTGATCAAAGGATAGCAAAGTTTGGCAAGCTATGTAAACATCAATACGTTTTTACAATTCTTAATGGTATCATTTATCTTACTATTCATTTTGTCATTTTATGATAATTCGCAGGTTTTACCTTGTGTCTTTACAAGGTAGATTTGTACCTCGAGACATTTCGTATAATGCGTTCCTTTTAAAGGTAAAGATCAGCTTTTACTTGGTTCCTTGGGCTATTTTGCCGTTGATGGGAACTTCGTATATTTAATATCCATTGTGTTATGTATACGTGTGTGATATAGATGAATGTGGCGATTTGTAAATAAGCGAAATCCAGTGGTGTCACTTCTTGAATGTAAGGACTGACCAGAAGCAGACAATGTCAATTGTTTAATGTTGGTATATCTAAATCAAGGGGCAAAGCCTAACATAATGAATGTCTAACAGAAAGGTTAAAAGTAAGGTGAAAAGGAGACAATGACATTACATTCAGCGGTAAAGGAAAATACACAACATGTTTACGATCCACTTTGGACGCATCCAGTATTATTCTTATAATTTGATTCTTAAAATTATATTTTTTCTGTTGTACCTGTTCGATTTCAAGAATCAGTGGTTTATTTCAAAACTGATATTGCTTTGATATTGATAATGTTTTTTTCTCTTTCTACACAATTATCTATCGTTATGTTATAGATATGACACCAAACTCTTTTTTGTTAGACAACTTGAGATCGATCCCAAATGGCACATTATTTTCCATGTTCCTATAGTCAAGGTACGTTATCCCGGAACACGTTTTAGATGTCAATGGTCTCCTAGACGAAATAGGAACTATCTCTATAAATATGTCTTATCCCTATTTTGTGTTTCTGTGTATGTGTGTGCTTTCAGTGTTATCAATGAATAATTTACTTACACAAATTGTCGTTAAGGAAAATCATATTCAAACGTCCTGACAAAAATGTGATAGTAAACAAATATAGCATTTTGATGAGGTCGATACATGGTTATATCGACCAATGAAAAAATATTGACCGAGGACGTACATTTTATTATTGTATTTTTCTTTTTTTAACATTTTGAAATGATTGTGAAACCAAATACGCATCGCATTGTAAATTCTTATGACTTTGTGTCAAGTTTAATTTAAAAGCAACATATGAAAACAGTATCAATGGATGCACTTCACCATTTCATTACATGCACCCGATGCATGCGTGTTTGTAAACTGCATACATGTACATGTACTCCATTACACATGTAGCTCCATGTCTTAAGGACACAATCGATTAAATGTATAGTTTGTTCTAAAATAACAGTTTTATACTATTTAGTTGATAGTTTTAGTTAATATATGTGCAGTATGTATAGTGTATATATACATACATAGGACAGTTATTAGGGACCAGGTGGCCACGTGCACATACCCATCTGGGGTCGTTACGTATACGTAGGGCGCTAAGGCACCGCATTCTTTTTTCCATATAAGTAGTTGTTTACGACTAGGGCTGTGAATTAGGGTCCAGTTTGCTGGACAGGTTGCGTAAGGTGTTCGTATTAATAGTAACAGAGAGCTAAATTTAGGTATTGGTCACTTCGGCCAGCCAATTAGAGTTAGGTTGGGAGGGGAATGGAAGTAGGTAGAAATACGTAATCATAGTAAGATTCAGCCAATGAACGTGAGAATGAAGATTGGAGGAGCGAGGTTTTCGCCAATTAGAGGATAGTATGAAAGTGGTATAAAAAAGGGGTGCACGTGACGAAACGACAGAGATTACATGAAATTTCAGGACATACCCCACGTATCTCAGGATCAGTTATTTTAATTCGGATTACTTTACTACACTTAGTGTGTTTGTGACTAAGGGATTTATACTTGCATTTGGGATGTACTGAATACTTCGCAATTATGGATTATCACCTAGCAGTGATCTTAAATGAAACAGTATACCAGTGTGTGTGTGTTCCTAATGGATTTATTGTGAACTTTATTACGTGGATGTTTATGTGAATAAATTATGTGAATTTTAAAGTGATGTTTTCTAGTTTTCCTTGCCGTAGTCACCTTCCATCACGGACTTATGATATACAATTGCGTCTCGTCATAGCATAAGTGCTATCATATTTTGGAGAAACGCTACATGATTTTCATATTATTATTGTGAATTAGTCATTTATTACTGTAGCATCCTTAACTACCTACAACATGTGTGTTGAAAATACTAGCATGCGAAAAACAAACACAAATAATTAATTATTATAGTTAAAGGATGCGCATATGGCCACTGTTGCAAACGAAAGAAGGAAAACAGCGATGACGAAATTATGTGCTGGTGAAATACTAAACTGGTAAAATAGATTGAACTGTTCTACAACAGGTAATTGTTGTATTACAACGATTTATTCTTAACGTACAAATCGTATAAAGTAAACTATAGTACAAAAATATACTTTCTGGTTCTAGGCTATTTTGAAAGATTTTAAAAGGGGATATGTTTGCTGGTCATTAATTAAAAAAATTACATGTCAATTGTTTTAAAGTACATCACTTGCTTACAGACATCAAATTTCTATTCAGGGATTTAGTAATACTGTGCAGAATTATTGTCAGTTAAATCAATTATTGCTGCGAGTGTGGAAGAAGGTTGGAATTTATTCAGTTCAAATGCGCATGTTTCAAGAAAGGTATATCAGATGATATTTGAAATATATAATTTATGTGCAGGTTATGTAGTTATCGTTTGGGTTGATGCATGCATATCAGTACCATTATATAAGTTAAAATAATGTACATCTAATGTGTAAAAATTAGAAAAAAATAGTATCCCAGTGCTAATACATGTAAATTGACCAAGACGTTCATAACCATGCCTCGTGCTCGCACGCGCTCGTTTTTGCATTCAATGCTGGAGCTAACTTTAATTAGTAGCATACACAATACAAAATGCACGTGCAGTTTGATCGACAGTTAATGATCAGGCAATTTTTATGCATGTCTATCGATTTCATTTTAAAACTTGTTTCATACTTCAAATTTTTAACACAAAACTGCTAATCTGCATTAATTATCAGAACAATGCATTTTTGTCAGAATATATTCTGTACCTGTTGTTTAAGTTGATATTATTCCAGAATACATGACGATGATAGATAATGAGGTTTTGATCAACATCATTACCCTTTGATGTTCCATAATTATTGCCTAAATAATATCATGTGAGAATATGCGTTGATGACAGTATCTGGTGACTCGCTAATAAAAATCAATACTCTTTGAAATACCATTATCTGTATTTGCTATTTACTTTGAAGGTGTGTTTACTGATCCCACATCAACACCGCTTACCAAGGACACAGGTAAATATACCTGAAACTTGTATCACTTAGCACAAAATCTGCAAACGTAATGGTGCAATTACGTTTTAGGGCAAATATGATCTAGAACATATAACGCGAAATGTTGAATTTGCGCAATTACTATAATGACTAAATTAATAACAGTTCATCCAAGTAACCCTGACACGAAAAAGTCTAAAACAAGATTATGGCTTCAATATGTACGTTAATGCACAATTCATATGGTTCCCTTTACTTAGATACGGAATTAACCAACAATATTTAAATTACAAAGTTACAATTTATTATTTACGTCAAAGACAATTACTAATTTAATGTATAGTAAAATAAAAAAAAACATCAATTACTATTGAGCTCAGATACACTAAACAAGTTCCAGGCTAAATAAAATAGTAACCAGCGGACCTCAAACGTTTTCATATACTAATGCGTTTTGATTCAAGATACAAAAATGGCAAGATACAAGATAATAGCAGGCTAGCAGCAACATGATTCAATCTGAAAATCGATAAATCCCTGTCTAATAGAAACAATACAAAGATTAAAATAAAATCCATTACAGACAACATGTACAATATGTAGGGAAATAAATTATGCGTAATAAATAGAAATCTATTCCCTACTCACATTACCAAAGTTGATTATATATAATGTTTTTTGGTTTGCTTTAATTAGTATGCATTTTTATTTCTTTTCATGTCGTCAACAGCAATTGGATCTGGTAAAAATGATGTCGTCATCACTATAACTGACCAAAACCGTGTTCAAAGAAAGGTTATGTTTTACTGATCTATTTTCGTTTTCTTACAAAATCTTAAGCCAATTTAAACCTATTGAATTTACCTTTATCCAATTTAATACGAATGACAAGTCTTTGTTTTTCATATTAACGTTTGATTTTATATGTTTGGTTCGATTTAAATTTTCGAGTTTTACCGTAACACTATAATTACCTGTAAAACATATCATATATATATTGCGTCCTTGAAAGTAGATAAAATCAATTGATATCTGACATGACACTATTCAATTCAAAGATAGGATACATTGATATGTATAATACAATATTAAATGTCCTCAATGGTGGTGTCAATATATTGATGTAACAACAATGATGTAACACAAACAACTACAGATGTTACAGCCAATATCCAATACTTACACCCTATCAAACGCCATCTGGCATTCCATAGTCAGATTGCATTTTGTCCATTGTGCTATTGGGATTGCGACGTATGATATAAACTTTCAATTGACGGATCGCCAGCTGTCAATCAAACTCTCATATATCACCTGAGACGTTGTATTTTTTATTGTGTATGTTACGACGTTTGCTCCGACGTTGCATAGATGCACGTGCACTTGCGACCACGTAGCGTGACTAGATACTGCCTGGCGATTTTTCAATACAGTACTTGCTTAATTTCCTTACATTTAATGAAAATAATCAATGAATTATCATCATATTTCGATTTGTTGCAATTACAAAACTGTCATCTTAAAAACGCAGTAAAAGCGAAGAAACAGCTGCAATAACAAGTTAAGAGAATTAAAAACGCTTTATCATCATTTATATTGGAATGATATCTAAGTTTCTATAGAAATGTGTTCTCCAGAAACTGTAATTTAAAATCAAACATATTTGCTTGTTTGTTTTCGTGCTTAGAAAAATAACGTTTTGTGCAGTATGTTTTAGAGGAAAAAAGATGTTGAATGTACAATGCTAATTTTTAGTGTAAATATTTTCAAATCTACTTATTTGCTATTCAGTATTTTTTATGAATTATTTTTGTAAACCACAGACTGCGCATTCGCAGAACGTGGGGACGGACTCGTTGAACATGTCTTTGGTGTTGGTCTAGTTTATCACGATTGTTCTGGAAGTGAACGATTTGTATCTGCGTTGTGCAAGTGTATAGAAAGAGGTACGGGTTTTTCAGAGACATCATACCAGTGAACATCAGTGATGATAAATCATCATTTCGATAGAAAATCGAATGTATTGATTTTTTACAGTAATACAAAACATTGATTAATACAAAGATAAACTTTATTTAGTTTACATCGGTTGCGAAAAAAGACATGTACTTTTATGCAAATCACTTTCGATGGCCCAGAAGTAATCATGTTAGAGATCTTAAAGTGGGAGGAAACCGGAGTGCCCGGAGAAAACCCACGGGATAGTTTAGGTAGCTCTTGATCCTTTCACGTTCATGCTGGAGTGTCGATCTCCAGCCGGCAAGGTGAATGGCGAGTGGACTAATCACTATAACACCCAGCAACAGCAATTAATGGGGAGGGTCAGTTATCTAACTTTATCAATTGCATATGAATATAATATATTGATGACATTGTTTACAGTCAAAGCAGCATTTAATAATTATATTTACCACTAGCCTTTATGGCAATTATCTATGTATGTTTTCTAGTTTTTATTTTGTATTTCTCAGGAAACATTTTTTCTCAATAGTATTACAAAATGGTTTAAAGAGAGTCTTGTTCCGTATGAGTGTTAAAAAAAACACATTATTGAAATAAAAAAAAATATTTTTATTCGCTTGTGATGGTCCAGAAAGTAAAATGTATCGATTTTAATTGATTGATAGCATTGTGTTATCTTTGTTTTAGATACTAAAATAATTGATAACTCTACCCCATTGAAGACCACGACTACACCAAAGAGTACAGCGAGTAAGTGTTTAGTAAACAACTTTGGCAATATGTCATGTCATCATGGCAATCCAATATACACGCATATGGTGAATAGAAAGTCAGGAAAAATAATTTATTATTTTGATTCATTGAGACAAACTTACTTACCAAGCGCAGCGATGATAAAAGGAAACACATATTCCAACGGAACACAATATGATTAAAACGTCCCTCGTCACCCTTTAATCTATTGTCCCCATCTTCTAACGTCACTGTAAAGATTCGCACTTCTGTTGTCGGTTTAATTCGGTAATGTGTCATGTTTTCTTCAGCGACCCCACCAGTTACTACAGACAAAACTGCGATCAGGCCAGGTAAGATCCTCAATCTAGTTTCATTTTCTTGTATTTTAATTTTCGGTTGTTGAACTCATATAAATGTATTTTTTGGAGCAAAATTTATAAAAAAAAATTGAAAGTTAAATATCTACAAAATAACAATTATAAATGTATACTCTTATCGAAACCTTAGATATGAACCACTACAAACAGCCGTGTAATTTATTTCACATAAATATGGAAATTTAATGAATTTTTTGTTATTCTATTAATCCGCCATCGGTCTACATACCTAGTAATAGGACTATTTACAATAAGCTGTATACGTATACGCATAAGTATACGGATACGTATTTAAGGAGGAGCAATCATTATTTGTACTTTTTTTTCTAAATTTAGAATAAGACTTATGATATCGTCACAGGATAGCTACCTGCTTGAACAAAAATGCACTATCATTTCGTGGCACGTGTGTACCTTGGTGAACTTGTATGTACGCTAGTAATTAGTGTGGTTCATTATGGTGGCTGATTTCGGTCATGTCGCTTGACGAGCCCGCTATGCGACAGTGAGCCAAGTGAATGAGCAATTAGAATTACACACTGTCGCATGACGCATTATCGCTCTTCGCATGTCGCACTATCGCATGGCGCTTTGTGGCCAGTTGCGACCCCGCCTTCAACAATGCACCATGCGAAGAGCGATACTACAATAGTGTGTCAAGCTAAGAGTGTCAGTTTTGAAAGTTTGCCAATACGTCATGCGGCAAGGCATCATGTGATAAACATATTGTCATATGGTGTACTGTGGCTCTTCGTACGGCGATTTGTTGCCCGTGGCAACCATGCAATGAAACAGTGCGACGATGTGCTATGCGACATTGTGACAATTGGTCATGTAACAATGCACTAAGTGAAGATCGACAATTTGCCATGCGACAACGCATTATCGCACCAACGTCTCTTTGCTTGCAGCATCAATGGGGACAACCTACGTCATCGGAAGTGATATCGGGCACACAAAAACAATGGAAAAACGCCCGCTTCAAGATGAAAATCGGCTGAAAATATGACATAAAAGCAATGCATCTTCTAAATCTATCGTGCGTCAAAAACAGTGTATTGTTAGAGATTCTATGAAGCTATCAAATATCGTCAAACTAGCTCAGATAATGCAAACACCTTAACACAATATTTTTCGACAGCAGGGATATCGGTCACATTTTATTCAATAAAACGTTAAAAGTTGTAAATAAATAAAATTTGCTGTCACAAAACCGTCCCGTTTACTAATACGTAATATATGACTGTTGAAAGAAAATATTTCATTCATAACATCTGCTAGTGGAGAAACATAGACGGTGCTTAATTAGAAATTATGAAAGTGATATCGGTCACACTTAGAACTTTAGGGGTAACGGTCACATCCATTATTTTCTTTGTAGATCCAGTCTGCTGATGTTAACCACGTTTTGTTTATGAAAATCGATTTAAATTAATTATTTTTTTTTTTTTTTACTTTTATAATTAAAAATATTTCAAGTGCTGCAGCTTTATAAAAAGGTGTTAAAATTAGAAACTTTAAACCTCAGACAGACGGAGAAAAATATACTTAAACAGTTTTCATTATGACAAAAAAGAGCGAAAGTGATAGACCGTACTACTTTAATTTTGGATTATTTTAAAGTACATGTGTACCCCTGACAAAATGTTACTTTCGGTATAATACACAGAGAATAATTATTTGATGCTACAAAACCTTACCGTCTTCATCTGCCTGTCCGTGTATATCTTCAAAACTCATTTGATACACTAAACTTTTAGTTATAATGACTGCATTTTCTCCCAGGAAAACACGGACGAACATGAACCACAATAACAAAATGGAAAATATATACATGAATGTGCATCTCCTCGTTAAGTACATGCTGATAGTGATGTTACACTGTCCGCACACATAGAAGTTTGTCATCCAAATGTCTGAAGGTCATAAAATGTATATGATATTGATTTTGTTGCGAAAGTGTTATAACGTTTTCAACATGAAAAGACATGTCGTACAAATTGATCTGATATCCATACAAAGGCTAGCTATTATGAAACCTGATTTCTTCGCTTACAAATCTCTCGATATTTCCTCCATATGTTACATCAAACACTGATCAAATAACGGCTACCTGTGGTGTACTCAATTTACATCATTAATAAGTAGATGATTAAAGGATAGCAAAGTTTGACAAGCATAGACTTAGATGAACACATCGACATTTAATATTGTTTTTTTTTTTTTTTTTATAATTATTATCATTTATCTTACGATTACGTCTTGCCATTTTATGATAATTCACAGGTTTCACATTGTATCTATACAAGATACCCCGACACATAATATATAATGCGTTCTTTTTACAGGTAAAGTTCAACTTTTACTTGTTTCTTTGGGTTATTTTGCCATTGTTGGATACTTCGTATATGTATTATCCATGATTGTGTTATGTGAACGTGTGTGATTTGGATGAATGTGGTGATTTGTAAATAAGCAAAATCAAGGTGTGTCACTCTTTAAATGTAAGGAATGACCAAAACAGATACTGTCCAATTCCTTATGTTTGTAAATCTAAATCAAGGGACAAAGCCTTAATTTTCCAAGACGAATTGGGAATTACCAAAACAGATACATAAATTCATTATTCAGTTTATATTGGGTTTTTTCATGTGTGTGTTCAAATTTATCAATGAATGCTCAGCTTTTTAAAGTTAATTAATCATTCAGTTGTCCTTACAAAAATACATGTGATAACAAAAAGATTTTAAATCTCCAAATATCCATGCATAACTGATGAATTAAGTGATGAATTTACTTTTGATAGGTATTATAACCATACCTGTATTACGCACGACTAGATGCATTTCGGGGTACGACACTTCCCCGTTTTCGTACAATCTGACTCGTAATTCCGAGAAATGTATACCGTGTCAATATCCTTGTACTAGAAGGTCGTCAGCCATATTGATGATATTGTCTCGACACAACAAGCGACCTGGTCGGATCAAACAGGTAACATAAACAATACAAAACACGCATATTTACTCTAATATCTACACATCTATTAAAGGCACTCATTTAAAGTATCTAATGTGTATTAGACAAATCGGTTTTGTTGTAAATGTTTGATTTATATGTCTTCCTTGTAAACATCGTAAGCTCGGCATGGCCTACTTTCGTTTTAGGTTAAAATAATACTGCGATGAAATTGAGCTGATTTTCATATCAATTATTGTGTAGTTGTCTTTTATTACTGTCGAGAACCTATTGCATTCTTAACTGCCTGTAACATATATGCTGAAAATACTAGTATGCGAAATACATATAATTATCATAGTTGAAGGGTGCGCATATGGTCGATATAGAAACCGAAAGCAGGAAAACAGGGATGACGAAATTCTGTACTAGTGAAATATTAAACTTGTTAAATTAATTGAACTGTTCTATAAGAAGCAATTTTTGTACTACTACTATTTATTCTTACCGCATGACCATGTACATGTTGTATAAAATAAAGTATCATACAATGAAAAGACTTCTTGGTTCTAGGTTGTTTTGAAAGATTTGAAAGGGGTTATTCGCTGGTCATTTTCAATGAGAAACAGTACTGTTAAGTATAAGATGAATTAAAATTACCTGTCTGTTTATACATTGGTAAACGTAATATAATAAGCGCACTAATCGACATTGTGTTTCCCTTGCCTCAGAGCAAGCTACGATGACCGAGTTGTTTTAATATGTGTTCAGACATGTTATCACTAGTCCTTCACCTCAGGTTATCGACCTAGCAATATGGCAGCTACATTTACCAGGTCATTGTCTTAGGTCGATGTGTTCCAGGGTTTTCTAGCTTTCCTACATATCCTAAAGCGGACAAGTCCTTTTAATAACCTTGACAAGTCGATAGCGAGTCTCCTTTGTTATTTGTTAGACTGGTTTGATATTATGTTGATACTAAAGCCATGTAAGCAGTCAAGTGTCCATATAAACGTATATGTTTAGTGATATGACAGGACATAAAATAAAAAAAAAAAAACAAAGTTATATCAGCTCTCCTGATTGATGGTTTTTATCTCTCTAAACGTAGTCCAATGAAGGTACAGGGATGGGTCGGGATCCAATTTAAAAGATTTTGATAGCCTTAACCTAATTCATTAATATGTAACGAGGGGGAACTTTAATTTGTGATTCACGGCTATAAATAGACACAGCGTATACAATGTACGTATACTCTATGTGTCGTGGATTCTCCGTAAGTTCGTGTATTGTACAGTGCATCTAGATCCCATTCAAATTTGATACAAACGACTCAATGTATAATGTTTGTCCGTATATTCGAATTAAAAATTGAAAATTGTTTCCTAAATTTTTATAACTTCAATAAGAAATTGTTGATACATGACATCACTTTTAAAGCTAATTAAACTACAAATATTAGTTTTTTATAGTATCTAAAATGGAATTTATTAAGATCATTTTTCGGAAGCTTGCAAAGCTGTAGTTACATTCAGAGTCAAACATTTTGATCAGGGTCGTGTGACCATACAATGACACTAGTATAGTCTATATTTGAAATTTGATGACAGTCATACACACAATTACTGAAATACATCGCTGCAATTTCATAAAAGGCAATATTTGAAATGGAAAAAAAATTCTTTCTAAAAAGCATTTCTATAAACTGTTAAGATAACTTGAATAATAGAATAATGGATATTACTAAAGTAAACTCTTCATTACGAATAAGTTGCCAGAGACCGGAATTTCACGGTTGATTACGGCGTGCACAAGTATTCTTAAAATTGTAAAGAGGCTTTTCAACATTTAAATTTTTCAAAAATCTATATGGAAAAAAATATTCACACTAACAACGATAGTCCTAGGCCTGTTACAGGTGATATGGGTCCGAGTTCGGGTTTATTTGACGTGTCGTACAATGTACGTAAATATCTATTATTAATTGTGACATTTCCCGTTCGATGTTTAGATTTGAGGAAACCTAGCCAGCGTTTACAGTATTTATGGCTTTACCTATAAGACTGTTGTGTATCGTACTCTCTCTGATAAGGCACTAGACAGAATACCTTCCATCTATCATTACCCCTTATTTCCATTAAACCAATTGCAGGCTAATGAATTCGAATTCACAGCATACATAAGAATAATTTGCGCTGGCCGATTCTAGTTTAATGTTCTCTACGCAGTGATAAGTACGTCATGGATTTCAAAGCAGCATTGGGGGCATAAACTTCTAGATATTAGATATACATAAACTGTTCAAACATTTCATTTATGTATTTTTTCATATCATTTCTAACAGAACAATGAGCACATTGCATAGTATCATTTATATCCGTGATAATCAATTCCTTAAACGTCAGTGTCGAGTAGATATAAATATGACAGCATTTTAACAAAAAAAAATTGACAGGAATACTCTGTTGTTATTTAACGACAAATTATCTACCAAATCTACCTCGCAGGCTGAACTGTGTTTGAACACGAATATTTAAAAGTTATAATCGATGGCTCACAATACATGTTTAGTTAAGATAACATGTAACATATTTTGTGCAGGGTAGGATATCCGCGATATTCCACTCTGGTCATATCCACCCAGGATTATGTCTTGGTAAAACTGAAGGTTCTGTGCTTGGCACCATGTAAAACAGGTAGATTTTGATATATATATCAAAGGACTAAATAACGGTATGATAGATTGTATGGCTTCCAAAATGGAAGTATATGTTAGGCATGCGTTGGTAAGTGTTTTCCTCCTGAAATGTCTACAGTTTTGCTATGTCATAGTCCAGGGGTACGACAGTTCATACTGTTACATTATCTGTGGATAGAAATCAATACATTCACCAAAACCATTTCATTGTGTAGATAACGTGGTCAATTTGTTATTTATAACTCGACAAGTATGTCAGCATTGTAAGACGACAGGTGAACTCGACCAAAATATTGTATTCAGGTTGAAATAGCTTCATTCACTAAAATTGTGTATATATATATATATGAATATAATCATGATATTATTATTAATTAATTCTAATTGAACATCTTTGTTATATATGTAGTGTGAGTGAATCCCCGTCATACCCCCGACAAAATGTCGTCCAATTACGAGGCCGTCGTGGCTATCGACTTCGGTACAACTTATTCAGGGTATGCCTTCTCCAGGACAGACGAATACAAGAAGGTAACATATCATCATATAGCGGCAACAAATATACGACAATGACAAAGATAATTGAAAACCATCATAATTGAATAGGATGTAAAAATATATAGTTGCTGTTACTTTCTAGAATAACAATTTGATATTTAACAGCATCTATTGTAATTTCTCTTAATCTAGTTTTTAAGAGTTATCTTATGCGTCGTTGTTTATCAAGATACAGTTAGTAATTTATGTTTGTCTTATTTATTGATGGCCCAAAGACGCTTGGCGGCATAATACATATCAAGAAACTGATTTTGAAATACTAAATTACAATTCCAGTATAATTTCGTTTGTAGGACCCAATGAAGATATCGGCCAACACATCATGGCCAGCCGGCACACAGCAGGACTGATGTCAATGAAGTGTCCTACCTGTATTCTGTTTGACAAGGACAAAAATTTTGTCAATTTTGGCTACGAGGCTGAGGACAAGTACTCAAACCTTTCCCTGGACAATCTTCATCATGAATACTACTTCTTCAAGCAGTTTAAAATGTCGCTGCACAAGAATACGGTACGTAATTCAGAACTATTACCTGTTTTTCCGGTGTGTGATAATTTGTTTAAAACATATGGAGAAACATGTTACATGTCAAACCTTTTTAGTACATCGCTTGCTTACAGACGCTCTATTTCCATTTTATGGAATTGGTATTACTGTGCAGAATTATTTTCAGTTAAATCAATTATGGCATTATACAGGGTGTCCCAAAAAAACATGTACCGAGTTTGACGCTTTATAAAAATGTTGTGATAGACGGAGGAACTCGATCTATTTGCCATTAAAAAGGAAGTGATCTGCTCTGTACAACGATATATACAAGAGAAAGTCATATTTCGCTAATTTTGCGATTTTATTCAGAAAATCAACAACGTTCAGTTAAAGAATGGGTGCAAGGTATGCGAACTTCTTTTCGATGACATGATGAATTCTGCCCCTGAAATTCCTCACCACCTGACAATTTTATAAATTTGCTTCCTGCAGATGGAATGCATACCAGGATGACATTTTCAAAACATTTCATTTACTAAAGTAGGGAATTTCCGACCTCATTGTAGAGTTCAATAACAGCCTGAATCTTCATGGTGCTGGACAGTTACCAAAATGTGACATCATCGATGATGTCATCGTTTCTATTATGACGTCATCACACATGATGATGATGTAATCTGTACATTTTTATCCAATTAAGTTAGATTTGGATACTCCTGCTTTCCAAATCATTTTGAATTTTGAAAAAAAAAATAGAATCGCAAACGTTATAACATGTCACCCTGTATTCTGGCATCTGGTACATTTAAATTTATAACATTTGTCAACATGTGTTGATTCATTTGATTACTTAACTGAGTATTCTTTGAACAGCTTGCATCAAAATACGAACCATATTGCCTACATTTCGATGTGATTAGATTAACAGATGCTAGACGATTAAAGATTTTTATTTTAAATAACGACAATAATTTGATCGACAGGATCTGAACAGAGATACAGTTATAGAAGATGAGAGTGGTAAATCTATGAAAGCCAAAATGGTGTTTGCCGCCGGCATAGAGTACCTGAAAAAACATGCCGAGGGTTTGTTGAATACCAGAGGTATGGACTTCAACGAGTGGGAGATCAGATGGGTACTTACGGTACCTGCCATTTGGTCGGATGCGGCCAAACAATTTATGCGAGAATCTGCTCAAAGGGTATGGATATTATACGTTTCATATCATATTTTTTTCTAAAACTTGTTTAGCAATAAATGTTTAGCAATAAATCTTAAAACGTCTGTTTGGAGTTTGCCTTTAATGGAAGTCCGACATTGGTTTGTAGAGTAAAATATTCATTAACAAAAATAATTTACATAAAGATAACGCGCGTTTTAATACTATGAGACATTTTGATATGATTTTTATATTCACGTAATATCTGTATGAAGAGGCATGAGGTCAATGCACACACTGCCACAACTACGTTTAAACAAAACGTCTTTTAGCTTTATTAAAATAAAACAGTATTGCATTTTTAGGTCACCTGAGACGAAGTCTCAAGTGACCTATTCTAATCGCCTTTTGTCCGTCGCCGTGCGTCGTCCGTCGTCCGTCGTATGTCCGTAAACAATTTACATTTTCGACTTCTTCTCCAAAACTGCTGAAGCAATATCAATGAAATTTTGCACAAACCTTCTAAGGCATAAGGCCAATCAAAATTGTGAATTATGTGGTCTCCAACCCCCAGGGGGCTGTGGGAGGGGCCAAAAGGGATAAAATTGAGTAAAATTTCAAAAATCTTCTTCTCTACTCACAGATGTGGTAGAATAAAAAATACTCTTCATAGATAGAAAGGTCTTAAGGTCCTTTACAAAAATTGAATTATATGACCCTGGGGTCTCTAATTTCCCCCTGGGGAGGGGGTTAAGTTTACTATAGTTTATATTGGGAAAACACATTTTTGCGCATTATTTGGTCATTTGTAATAGGAAATGAGTCAATTGTTGTCAGAATTATCAGTTTGAGATGGCCATTTAATCCTATTAACAAATTTTCTATGACTGACCCCCAGGGGCCTTCGGGCGGGGTCAAAAGGGGTCAAATAGGCTGAAACTTCAAAAATCTTCTTCTGAAATTCTGGAAATGATAGAATCAAATACTTTTCATAAATAGAAAGGTCTTAAGGTCCTTTACAAAAATTGTGAATTATATGACCCTGGGGTCTCACGTTTCCCCCCAGGGAGGGGGTCAAGTTTACTATAGTTTATATAGGGAAAACACATTTATGAGCATGTTTTGCTCAATTTTCATTGGAAACGAGTCAAACTTAGTTAGAATTATTAGCCTAAGATAGCATTTTAATATCATATCCACATTGGTCCTGGCCGACCCCCTGGGGGCAGAGGGGCGGGGCTAAAAAAGGGTCAAATAGGCTAAAACTTCAAAAATCTTCTTCTGAAATTCTGGAAATGGTAGAATCAAATACTTTTCATAAATAGAAAGGTCTTAAGGTCCTTTACAAAAATTGTGAATTGTATGACCCTGGCGTCTCACGTTCACGTTTCCCCCTTGGGAGGGGGTCAAGTTAACTATAGTTTATATAGGGAAAACACATTTATGAGCATTTTTTGCTCAATTTTCATTGGAAACGAGTCAAATTTGGTTAGAATTATAGGCCTGAGATAGCATTTTAATATCATATCCATATTGGTCCAGGTCGACCCCCTGGGGGCAGAGGTGCGGGGCCAAAAAAGGTCAAATAGGCTAAAACTTCAAAAATATTCTTTTAAAATTCTGGAAATGGTGTAATCAAATACACTTTATAGATGAAAAGGTCTTAAAGTTTGTTTATAGAAATTGTAAATTATATGACCCTGGGGTCTCCTGTTTCCCCTTGGGGAGGGGGTCAAGTTTACTATAGTTTATATAGGAAAAACACATTAATGAGCTTTTTTTGCTCAATTTTCGTAGGAAATGAGTCAAACTTGGTTAGAATTATTAGCCTGAGATAGCATTTTATTATCATATCCACATTGGTCCTGGCCGACCCCCTGGGGGCAGAGGGGCAGGGCTAAAAAAGGGTCAAATAGGCTAAAACTTCAAAAATCTTCTTAACTTCTGGATATAGTAGAATCAAATAATTATAGATGGAAAGGTCTTAAGGTGTTTTATAAAAATTGTGAATTATATGACCTTGGGGTCTCACGTTACCCCCTGGGGAGGGGTCAAGTTTACTTTAGTTTATAAAGGAAAAACATATTTGTGAACATTATTTGCCCAATTTTCGTAGGAAATTAGTCAAACTTGATTAGAATTATTAGCCTAAGATATAGCATTTTAACATCCATATCCGTCCTCGATGACCCCCTGGGGGACCAGAGGGGCAGGATCAAACAGGGTCAAAATGATTAAAATTTCAAAAAAATACCTCTTAGTTCACAGATTTGATGGAAACAAATACTCTTCATAGTCTAAAGAGTCAAATTTATAAATCACTGACCAAGTTCAAGGCCCAGCATATAGTGTATATATGTCTTTAATTTGTTTCATTATTTGTTTCATTATATATTCTAACTCAGGTGACCGTTAAGGCCCATGGGCCTCTTGTTATTTTATCAAATCCAGGCGGAAATTATGAACGACCAGTTGCTGATCGCACTAGAACCAGAGGCCGCATCAATTTGCTGCCGTTACCTACCAGACAGCAAGGGCTCTGATATTTTCATGCCTGGCTCCAAATACATGGTCCTCGACCTTGGCGGTAAGTAGCCGTTGTAATTATATTTACAATACCGAGTGAAATATATTCAGTTTTCACAAAGAGAATCACTACAGGTTAATTCGACCTTTTTCTTACAAACAAAATATGTCTTTGAATTAGTTACGTATATACACCAGACGTCACTATTACCTAGTTAGTAAGGCGTCTGAACTTGCGCTCAAACTTATAAGTCACCAGTTTGGAACCAGTGTCGGGAGAATTCCTGGTATTGAACGATTTCTCTGAAGCATCTTACTTCTAGCTACCTCTTACATCTGATTCATGGAAATGCTTTCAAATCGTAAATGTAGTCAAACCTGACTCAGCGACCACCTCTGTTTAAAGACCACCTGTTTGATAAGACCACTTTTGGCATTCCAGATGTTTATAAACTTCAACACGATTTGAAGGTGTATGAAGCTCACTTGCTATTAAACTACTTTTGTCCCTTCGGCGGTCGTTTTAAACAGGTCTGACTGTATTTTAAATTTCAATATTGATACAAACTTTTTGACCTGAAACTGAATTCAGTTATGGAAAATTGTATGTCTATCTCATAGATATGTAATTGAATAATATTGCATTATATAACGTTGATAAGAAACCGTTAGAAATGTTCTAGTAAAATTAAATAAGATTTTAGCGTTTCCATAGATGGAGCAATAAGGTTTTTATTCCTTATCAAAATGTGCTAAAATATGGCAACCTGTTATCATTAGGTGGTACAGCAGATATCAATGTACATCAGGTGGCGGACGATGGGAGTTTGCAAGAGCTGCACAAAGCATCTGGTGGAGCCTGGGGAGGAACAAAGGTCGATGCCTCATTCATCCGTCTTCTCAGTGCTATTATTGGAGATTACGTAATGGATGTTTTTCGTAGAAAGCATCCCGCTGACTACATAGATCTGCTTCGTGAGTTTGAAGTAAAAAAGAGAAACGTCAAGGAGAAGATGGACACTAGCGTCAATTTCAAGCTTCCAATCGCTCTAACACAATTATTTGAAGAGACGAAGAAGAAAACATTTCGCAAAGCTCTTGAAGAATCGACTTATAGCACCGACGTCACGATCGCAGCAGACAAGATCAGGATCAAGCCAAATCTCATACAGGGGATGTTTCGAGACCCTTTAGTTCATCTCGAGGACCATATTCGTTGCATACTTGCCAAGCCACAAGTCAGGGGGACGTCTACCTTCCTTCTTGTCGGGGGTTTCTCGGAATCGCCGATCGTACAAGAAACAATTAAAAGAAAATTTCCACGGGTGAAGGTCATCATACCAGCTGATTGTGGACTTGCCGTCCTGAAAGGCGCAGTGATTTTCGGTCATGAGCCTAAGACAATCAGTGCTCGTGTTGCTAAATTAACATACGGTATTGCAATAAGCAAACCCTTCATAGACGGTCACCACCCACCCTCAAAAAAGAAAGTCACACAAAACGGTGCCATCTGTACAGATGTTTTCCACAAGTATTTCGAGTGTGGGGAATCCATTGATGTTGAAGACGCGCAAACTTTGTCTTTTTGCGCAGCAAAAGGGTGTTCGACCAATCGCGTTCGCGTTTACAGTTCCACTGCGGCTGACCCGATGTTTGTGACAGACGACGGCTGTAGTTTGTTGGGGGAGGTTATTCTCACCCGGGAGGCAAACGACTTGAATTCATCTCAAAAAATTGATGTCAGTCTTACTTTTGGAGGAACCGAATGTTCGGTTGTGGTTAATAATAATGAGTCAGGTGAAACATTCCGGTCCAAATTTGATTTCCTCAACAGCTAGAACGAAACATTGGATTTACAACTGTCCAGTAAAACTATTGTATAAGCATCCAACAAGAATTAATCTGTAGATATAAGTTGAAGAGACATGTTTCTTTTATCATATTACTGTCATATTTTACTGTATATAATGTGGTAAATTGTATTTCATGGTAAGATAAATGTTTATTTATTTAATTGTAACGTTACAAGAAATTTACAATGTCATTTTCATGATTTGACAACGCCTGTTTGTCCCGTAGGTAGGCGAAATGTCCCCATATTCATTATCTTACATACGTATTCAAACGTTGTTCTTTTTAAATGTGTTTTGTTATAGATACTTAATGCAATGATAATGAAATACCGTTTAGGTTAGGTTTGATACTAGAAACTTAATAATTTTGCTTGTATTTTCTAGTTCATTCGATATTTATGTTTATGAGGAGTGTTTTTTATCAATGAAAGTGCATAGTATAATTTTCAACTGTTTTGTACAACTACCTGTTTAAAATGGAAAAGTCTTTACAAAAATCAAATTATTGTGTTATGTCTTGTCGCAATCCGATGATGATTTGAAATTGTGCTACATAAATGACTCGGATTTTACCTATATTTCTATTATATAGCTGATTTCTTTTTTAATTGACGGGTATATATTAATTTGATTTAAATTGTTAATATCTTGTAGAAAGTTTATTATCTGATACGTGTAGCATTTGGTGAAATGCTGCATCGACATAGCGCTAAGATAAGTTGTGCTGCAACAGGAAACTGAGAATCAATATTTTGCCATTTAAAAAAAAACGATTACGCAGAAAACTTTTGAAACCTTTTTAAAATCATTTTCGGCAGGTTGAAAAGTATGATAATGATGGAAAAATATCTATCATCCATCGCCGATTTAACTTTCGAAGACACGAATTTGATACATGTTTGTACTTTTGGTGTCTATTGCGATAAATTGCGACATTGATATACAGATATTTCAACGGAACAGCTCCTTGGGTTATTCGAAGTACACGACTTGATATACAATATAATAATTGCATTGATGTTAAGAAAGTAAATAGTACCGTTACTGAGGTGTTCTATCATAGCAACTTCCATTGGTTGTGTCAAAGAAAAGTAAGTATATACTGATGCATTACAACTCGCAATGACATTGATATGTGTATTTATATTCATTATTGTGTTGTTTTGTTTCCTTCCATTTTAATGCCATTGGAGCAAGAGTTAGTTTTTTGGGATATACACTGACCATACGATTACTGTAACTTTATGTTGGCATATGCTCTATTTCGCTTCTTCTTTATTTGTGGGACTAGTATCTCCATGATGACCTAGTCAAATAGTTTGTGCGGGACTAGTATCTCCCAGTGGTGACATGGTCACATAGTTTGTGCGAGATTAGTATTTCCAGTGATGACATTGTCCAATAGTTTCGGCGGGACTTGTATCTCCAGTGGTGACATTGTCACATAGTTTGTGCGGGACTAGTATTTCCATTGGTGACATGGTCACATAGTTTGTGCGGGACTAGTATTTCCATTGGTGACATGGTCACATTGTTTGTGCGGGACTAATATCTCCAGTGGTTAAGGAACGTAACTAATTGTAATATTCCCGCTGAAATGACGTTAGCGCGGAATATCATCTTTTGACGTCATTCCAATACCAATAGAAACATTATTCCTGCACAGAAGTTATGGATAATCACGTATTACATGAAATATTCCCATTGCATATAAGATAGTGTTTATGTATAGTGTGGTTTTGTTTATAATTATGTATTAATGGTTTGTTATTATGTTGTTGTCACGTGAAACCGAATCCGCATGTTAGTGAATTTACCGAGACGATATGTTAACTTTTACACTGGTCATGATATAAACACATACTCATACAATAGCGGTAATCGAAGAGATCTGATAATCATGTTATTTTTTTCATTTTAGTATTACTAGTTATTTTATTTCTCCCTTTTTTGTTGTATACATCAAACTTTTGAATAATATATCAAAATGTACTATATATAATAAACGTGCGTTTTTCCGTGATTCTAATATTTGTAGAAATTGAAATACGCATTGAATTGGAAGCATGTTAAGTGGATAGACCATGACAGGCTTATTAAGTAATTACGTCATCCCACCAGAGAAAGTTGCAACGGCAAGACCGTGTATGTAATGCCATTATCATGTTTGTTTGACTAATGTATGTTGTGATTTATATCAATGACTTTTGTATTTTCAATAAACTAATAAAAAGGAAACCTGATCTATTCGTGGGAGTTAATGTTAAACTTAAAATAAATAATTGTTTTTCAACGTAAATCACCCTGTCAAAGTTAAATTGCTGAGTGAATTTACGAACTGAATTTTGGTCCTATGCTTGTTGCAAATTTTGCTGAATATCTTTTTAACTAATATACTAAATGGGAAGATATTCAGTACAATTTGCAGTAAGAATGGGACCAGCATGCGGGTCGCAAACTCACTCTCACAATTGTTACTTTGATAGGGTAATTTAAAATAATGGACAATGTGTTGTTAAGTGTTGTGCAGTAGTTCCTCGTAGCATTTAATCACCAATACGATGATCATTCATATCATTTAAGAACACTACCGTCTTGAAACTAAAAATGGCGTGTTGGAGGAAAGTATGTCGTTCGTACTAAGTATGCAGATAAGGCGTTTTCATCAAAGAAGTCCTCCGAAGTTCTGGTAGATGATGAGTACAGCCGGCCCTTCAACAACTCCAGAAGGAGGAAACGCACCATTTAATGAAACAGTTAGTATCACTTTACTAATTCGAATGGTCGATGTCAATTTTCTTGGTAATCATCATTATTAATTATATCTTAATTCAAATCATGACAATAGACCAGAAAGAAGAAGCCGGTATTCAATACCGACCGGTAAATTAATTAACATCATCAGATGCATTTAACTTTCGGTTTTAAAACAAGTCCATCTCTTTGTTCTTCAATCATAAATGTTGTTAAATGGTATAAAAATATATCAAATGACGAAGGATAAATGTTTGCATCACAAAATAAAATTAAAATTACATGTATGTGAAGCTATTGCATTTCAAAGTTTTAAAAACGTAAGTTAAAAAACAATCTTTTAGCTACCATTTTCAATGCATATCTTTCATTTTAAATATTTACAGAGAACTGGTGTTGAATTTCTTTTTTGCATCCTAGAATAGTTTAGAACTAATTCTTATCAAATGAAAAAATCAGTAAATAATAAAATACTGATACCCTATCAAAGTAAAACATTGTAGGGATATCACTATATATAGCCAATATTTCCTAACCTGAAATTGACCTGAAATTGACCAGAATTTCTGGTTAAAATTTTGACCTGAAATTGACCTGAAAGGAGCAGAACAGTCAATTTCAGGTTAAAAAACTAACCTGAATTTCACCTGAAATTGACTTGAATTTCACATTAAAATTTGCTGAGGTCAAATTCTGGTCAATTTCTGGTCAAATTCATGTGAAATTCTGGTCAATTTCAGGTTAGTTATTTAACCTGAAATTGACCTCAAATTATATTCTGGTCAATTTCATGTGAAATTATGGTCAATTTCAGGTTAGACTTTTAACCTGAAATTGACCTCAATTTTCTCAGGTCATTTTCAGGTGAAATTCTGGTTAAATTCATATGAAATTCTGGTCAATTTCAGGTTTGATTTTTAACCTGAAATTGACTTTTCTGCTCCTTTCAGGTCAATTTGACCAGAAAAAATCTTGACCTGAAATTGACCTGAAATTCAGGTCAATTTCTGGTCAAGATTTTTTCTGGTCATTTTCAGGTCAATTTTACTGTCTATGTCATTTCCAGGTAAATGGTTCACTTGCATCAGGGTATTGTTAGAATTTGTAGCCATTTCTGAGCATATCAGGTGTTGCAATCACGCTGCTGAGGAATGTTTGGTGAGTTTGGTCATTTGTATCTTATGTTGTAGGAAACAGATTTTTACAGGTGAAGAATATTAATCAAAATGTGACCATTGAATTGTTTTTTCCTTGACATTTTCAACTTTACTGACCATAAGGAATGAGTGTGACCACCCAAAAGTAGCAGAGGCGGCTTAACTACTTCTAAACCATGAACTTCGTGGATATAAAGGACCGCATCCAGTTCATAGCAAGGAGCTTATGGCCCTAAACATTCCAAATGATCAGATCACGAGGCTACTAGGTTGCAGCATCCGCACATGTTTATAACCTCCTTCGACACGTACAGTCGGGTAATGCTACCATCAGGAGACAACCTAGCGAAGTCTTATGAGAAATTACAGAATATAAATCAATTGTCTGACAAAGAAGTCACATTTTAACAAGTATTCTTCACCATAGCATATTGTTTAAGTTTTATATACATGTACATGTAGATATACGTACATGTTGTAAATACATTTATCTATTAAAAGAAGAAATGATAATCACAGATTGTTTTGTCACTTCATGATAGCTTTAAACGATTCACATTCAAAGAGGTTCACCTTCTTCAACTCTTTTTTTTCTAGGAACTTCGACTTTAGTGGGTCGATTTTTTTCGTAGAGGATCTGTTACACAGCCTAGAACTCTCCTACCCTCCCTCCCCTCCCCATCCCCATCCCTAGGGAAACAATGACAAAGTCTGTTTTCTGCTTTATGTTATTTATCTTCCAAAAGTCCTTTACTTGATCTTCTTGCCACTGCAATCCCTGAAATGTAAAAGAGAAACATTTACATTTCAACTGCACATGATCTACAAGTTATTTAGCTGAATCTACAGACATAAAGTCAAAACTCAAAATAAAACTGCATGTAATATACTGGAAATGGCATACTGTGTTAACACTTTCATTATAAGTCGGAATCATATTGTACACTGTTCTGGAAATAAAGAACACTTTGTCATCAAATGCGTTGGTTTTTTCCCTCTAAAATAGTCATAGTAAGATAAAAAAATGTTCAAGTTTCTCTTAACATTTTTTGGGTTATATATACAGTAAATCAGATGACTCAGCATTACCAGTGTTTAATTAAATTAGATTATAAAAGTTTCAGGAAAAATCATATATACATGTAGCATCTGACATGTTTACTGTATATAGAATTCTACATAATTCTTTCATAAAATAAGTTATTGCAAAAGCTTAAGGATGTCATATGGAATTGTTATTATGAAATAAAGTCAGTCCCTTATTTTCCACGTATGGTTCTTCATAAAGATATTGTGTGCGTGTTATATTTGATACTTTATTAGAAACCATTTAATGTATCGTTGTAACTGCAATAAGGTAATATTAGTCAGTCATGTCATGATGTGCTTCATGTCCAAATATATATACATGTATTAGCAACCTGCATAGCTAGAGATACCAACAGGCATGCATTTACACTACAATTATAATTATTAAATATCCCCAAAAAACACGGATTTCATCACAAATATCAATACAGCAGTCAGTCAATTTATTATATACAGCATAGGCCTACATGTACAAATGTAGTTGCCTGTTACAATATTTTACTCAACATGTTATTAACATAATAATAAGAAAACCAACAAATCAGAATAAATTAACAATAAATCTGTGTAATTATGACGACTACTAGAATGTTTTATGAAAGGCGTGATGTTTTACATACAAATGATAATTATTCTATATAGACAATGCAATTTGTAACTTGTTTTTTTAAGAACTTGTAAAATTAATCGCATCTTTACTTTAATTTTAATAGGCCTAGCATAAAGTACAAATGTAGTTCTACATGGTACATTACTTGTCATTAGCTGCAACAAATTAGCTAGATACTGTTTTAGCTAAAAGATATCACCTTCTGACTGATCTTTTTTATTTTTATTTTTTTTTCTTGTACAGGTACCCCTATACTTAAAACCACTTTTAAATATAGTACTGAAAATCAATTTGGAGTAGTTTATATATGTATATTGTAAATTTACATACCGTACATGTACAATTGACAAAACGTCAAGCTCCTGTACGTGATTTACATGTACTGGCTAGGCTACTTCAGTCATATTTTTCTGTATTTTGACAAAATTTCAATTTACTGTCATGATTTTATTAATTTTTTCCTAAATTGGCAATTATTGCAGTTATGGGCTTAACGAATCATATTCCTAGGGAAATCTAATAAAATAACCGCAAGGAAAAAATATCCCAAGGTCTGGGTCAGGACCCCAATGAAACTTTTCACAAATATTGTCTGATCAACAAAAAAAACAACCTCGTTTGTTTTATGAGAGAGAAAAAACTCGTCTAAATTTCATATTCATATCGATGGATTACCTGAAACAACTTCTTTCGCCTCTACTCATTTTCTACGGAAGATTGTCAACATCCCGGCCTCTGTAGTCAAAACGCGCACGTGCTGTTGTTTACGTCTGCTCGATATAGATGGCGCTCTAGTTCAAATCTAGATCATCGATATGTTTATCATTTACGGATCGGCGGAGTCAAGCATCTCATCGACCCAGATTGGATGGAGTCTGTGACAACAGATCAAGGCGGTGGCTTTTGATATTGTCACAATATTTTGATTATATCGTCAATATTAGTGAATGTGGTGTAATACATTACGATATATGATGTTTGCCGGTACACTACGACTAGGATGCCTAACTGTCAGCGATATTACAAGCAGCTTAACTATGTTATCGGAACAAAATACGACAATCACAAAGTAAGTTTGAGAAGCCAACATCTGATGAAAAATAAATCCTATGCCGCCCGGAAGCGGGGAGGTTCTGATTAAGACAGTAGTTGTAGTGTGTCTTTTTATGACTCCATATATTTACAAAGTACCTAAAATTAAAGCCAAATAAATCCGTAAGAAAGCCCAGTCCATCTGACCCAATAAATAAAGGTGTATACATTATGTCCAATAGGCCTACTGTTTGTAGGTCTACTCTATGTAGAGTCTAGTAGTTTGTGTATCATCAGGTACTGTATGGAGTGTATGCATATCCATATTCAGTGAATTAGATTGTCACAACCCATACTGTAATGAATCCTTCAAATTACATTTATAATCATGATTGGCATGAAGAAGTATACATGTACATTAATTATACCCTACATGTAGACTACATAGTACATGTAGAAATCTACATATAATAATTGTACATGTAGAACTAATTATATATTTATAAGACTCAAGACTGTCATCATTCAGAAATTCTCTATTGTCCATAACCTTGCTTAAATAGGCTTATGTAAAGAATAAAGGTTAAATAAGAAATCAAATAAAACAGGAAATTAGAAATCAAATAAAACATGAACACTAGCTGTTTGTGTTATCACAACTTCAGTGTGGTAATTGTATAAATTCCACACCATTATGGATAATGTTTATATATGTAAATGGTGAAGTTTACATTGGTATACATTCTGCAGCTTCACAAATTAATAAATATAGTGCATAATTATGTACATGTACCTACCAGGAAAGGATCCCTTCATGTTTTCGACACAGCTTTTTTAATGAAAAAAAAATCACTAGACTAAGAAAAAAGAAATACCAGAGTAGTGATGCTTTAATTTAGATACAATGATAATGTTATAATTAATATAATCCTGATTCAATGATGGCATTTATGTTTTGTAAACATTCTTTAATTTGTTCTTAAATTTATCTATGGTACATATTGTGTCAACTGAATATTAATTCAGATCCAATATTGATGTTTTCTTTGTGAATCTTATCAATATGCAATTTTGAAATACATAGATTAATTATAGTAAATAACTGACAACCAATGGCTAAATATAATTATATGATTATTTAATAATATATTTCTAATATTTTGCTATCATGAAAATATAGAATATTAAAATTAATTGTGGATACTTATAATTACATTTTGTATGTCTAGTCTTTGATGATGACATTTATAGAACTTTTAACTGATTCGATAGTTCTGTAAAAGTTTATTTTAAGAGAACAGTTATCAGCATGGTGTACTAGGGAAAAGTAAATCTTTAAAGAACCTTACTTGCAATATTGATTCAATAATCCCAAGTAAATACGGGTAGTTAACCTATAGGTACATATAGTTACATACACAAAATGTATACATGTACATACATGTATATGTCAGATATACAAACATGTTAAATTGCCACCCTTAGTTTATTTTTCTTTAATTTTCCAGATTTGACAGATTGATGTCTTTGAAATTAAATACCGGAGATATAAAATTGATTTTAATCAAGAAAATATTTCAGGACTGGGCAAGAAGAACTTACCCAAACTTTTTTATTTGGTAAGCAAACAAAATATGGAAAAAAAGTTTGTATGATATTGTACATATGAATGTCACTGTATTGATAAGTGTATTGGGAGCAAAGTTTTTATTCATTGTAAGTTTCATTCCATAATTAACTTTAAAATCAGATTGCTATAACTCATGTGGTATATTATACAATATACATGTATACTTCATAATATCTTCCCTTTGAATAAAGTGAGATATATTGTATAAGAACTGGCTCTTCATCCTCTTCTTATCTAATAATATCCTGCAAAGCCCTGCATTTCTGAAGTGTTAAATATATGACTTATGGTGATGAAATTTGAAGGATACATATGTAGTTCAATTCTGTAACCCAAAGCTGATGTTTAATACACTACATTCAGGTCATTGACCCTATGTTCTAAGAGAAAGGTAAAAAATAAAAGCCAATTTCACAGTGATTTGATTGTCCAGGCTGGACCCTATTCTGAACTATTTGTAGTAATAACTACTAATAAGGGGAGACAATCTTGAGTTACGCTGCATATGATTTGTTCTACAGATGTAATATTTAATTTAGTCACAATTTTTCTTTTTTTTTTCTTTTTCATACACATGGGTCTGTGAAAGACTTGCCATGGACCTAACATATATAAAAAGTATGTACCCATTTTCACAAATATGTACATGATCTAATAGTGACATTCCAACATTATAATTTATATGTCTAGGCATTGATCATAACAAAAAGGCACTAGTATTGTAGCCTCTTTGTTGTAAAACTTTATTAATGACAACTGTTGAATATTTCAGACTGACCACATTAAAATGCATGGCCACAAACAGCACTTTTCTCAAGACGTGACAGTGTTTGAAAATTGAAGATCAGCAAACTAGCCATGCCTCTTCGGCTACGAAGATCAGGTATTTTTTCACATCTGAAATGATTTCATACTTAAATACGAGTTGTCTTTCTGAAATTTATGAAACTTACTTAGTCAATATATTTCTTTTGTGACATTAAGTTCCTGCTTGTAAATTTTAAATAATGTGGTTAACATTTACCTTGTTTGAAACACATACATTTCTAATGTAAGAAATAAGGACTTTTAAGTTGGAGTTGGAGAATGGTTTTATACTAACCATGTAGAATTTTAAATACATGTTGTAATACCTTCAAATAGATCAAATGTCCATAATTAATTTGGTAAAAGACACAAATGGTTTTCGGGATGAATAACATGACTTGGTAATTTGACGAACAAATAACAAAATGTTTTTCTTTTTTACTTGCGGTTAATTAAGACCAATATTCATATTTTATGCGTGCCGGCAAACCACAGAAACATCTAGTAATACATACACTATGTACGTGCATGTACATGCTATCATGATATTTACTTAGTCAACATCATATTCATTGTGGCATTTGTTTTTTATTTCTATTTTTTTAGGTTTTCTTTCTCCCTAAATGGATGGACTGCTGCCTTCTGTTGGTATGAGATTGCAGATATCTGGGGCCAGTCAGTGCCTGTAACCCCTGAATTGGAGTGAGGAGTCCATACTCTGTTTGTCTGAATTATTGGTTATTTCAACAAGCGACGGCTACTCTCAAGTAACAGGCTTGACCATGGCAACAAGGGATTTGATTGGCTACAAGGCAACACCTCTGGTCATATACACAGCTCCATATATATAACTGACAAAACCCACATCATCCTTTGTAAAAATGTACATATATTAACTTAACTTCAGTGTATATACCAATTATTACCGAATTTTGTAATTATAAGTACAATTGCTATGTGTCAGAGCACGAACTTTTGTACATACCGGTATATATATCATGCATAATCTGCATATTTCTTTGTCCAAAGTGATGATCAAACAAGATATTGGTAAAGAGTTATCGCTCTTTGCTACAAATGATAAGCAAAACATGTGCTTAAGTTTTATGTAGCAGGTTTTCTTTTCTTAACTGCAAAATAAATACTGCTTTAAAACACTTACAATGTCTTTTTTCAGACGTTTTTATACTGGAGGAATCATTTTAATAGACAATTTTACAAATTATTTTTAATAGAAAGTAGATCTATGAAAGCCATAACAGTATCCAGTAAATGATCCAAAGAAAATTTGAAAAATTTTGGGTGACCTGAAAGTCACCCAAGGAAATCTTAACCAGTATTTCAGGTCAAGATTTCTTGACCCAAAATTGACCTGAATTTGACCAGAAATTCAGGTCAAGAAATATTGACCTGAAATTCAGGTGAAGATTTCTTAACCTGAATTTTAGGTCAAGATTTCTTGACCAGAAATTGACCTGATAATGACCAGAATTTCAGGTCAAGAAATCTTGACCTGAAATTCAGGTTAAGATTTCTTGACCTGAATTTCGTGTCAAGATTTCTTAACCTGAATTTCAGGTGAAGATTTCTTGACCTGAAATTCACCTGAAATTCACCAGAATTTCGCATGAAATTTGACCTGAATTTCAGGTCAAGAAATCTTCACCTGAAATTGACCAGAATTTCTCTTGAAATTTGACCTGAAATTCAGGTCAAGAAATCTTAACCTGAATTTGACCAGAAATTGACCAGAATTTCAGGTCAAGAAATCTTGACCTGAATTTCACCTGAAATTAACCAGAAATTCTGGTCAATTTCAGGTGAATTTCAGGTCAAGATTTCTTGACCTGAAATTCAGGTTAGGAAATATTGGCTGTGTAACTATCAGATAAATAATTGTTTTGAATTAAAATAGTAAATGAAAAAATATACTAGGTAAAAACAAAAATAAAGAAGAAAAAAGAAATAAGTAAACCATATTGGAGCGATCACATCACCTTTATTTTCTTTGAAATAGAGAAGGCATTTGAAATAAGCATAGATTTCCAAGTACACTATAAATGATATACTTCTTGATCTAAATAAACAAAATATTCAATTTCCTATATATGTATATTTATTACAGGTGATCTATACAAATCATTAAATTATCCTGGGGTTTTTTTCCAAATATTATCAAATTAATAATATTCATTATAATAACTATCGTACTATATCTATAACACACATCGTTTAGGTTTTAGCAACAACATACAAGAACACCATGTTATTCATAAGAAAAATGAAACGATACAATATTGTATACATAATCTCCACAACAATTCATTATACTAGAAACAACCTTGATCAACTGTAGTACAGCACACATACATATATATTGAATAATGTTTATTCATTTAGTATAGCCAAACTATCAGGTGACCAATAAAGTATCTACGGTTAAAATATATTGATTTCATTTATCTAATTAAGCAAACCACTTATGAAGGATCTGATTTTTTTTAATTACAAGATAATAATCAAATAAAAAAATTAGAGATTAACGTTTATGTTAAATAGTCAAAGACAAGATGAAAACACAAACATGAATGAATAAATATTATAGAGAACATCAAACAAATCACAAAAACGAGTTAGCGATCAAATAGCAAAACAATAATTACGTTACTGATGGAGAAATAGAGTAATTCAACATCTTAAGAATCTGGATGTTCAAAAAATCATACCTAACTTGAACTATGTTTTCAGTAAATAAGCTCACTAGCTGATTTAAGGGTTCATTATTAAAAGGTGAGGGCTTAACATCTGAAATTGAAATTTAGTAGCTTATACAGAAAAATAATACACTGCTCCAAATACAAAAAAGCAAATTTTACTTTATAAATTTTCAAGTGTTTATTTTCATACATGGTTATGAAATTTAAAGCAGATATTTTCTCTTCAATTAAACCATCAGCCATAGTTAGTTGTTCAATATTTTTTAAAGTGAGATGAAAGCTCTTACTCAAAGCAAAATACCATTCAATCAATATCAAATATGTACATGTTTGTGTTTGATATATCAAGACTGTTTATTATAACCTACACAACGAAATAAACTTATGTTATCACTTTTATGATCACTATATTCCAGATGATATACGGTTAAATAACATGTTCACAACACCTACAAAAAAGCATAATCTCAACTAGTGTTATATATCATACAAACTTATCTTATATTTTTTCTTTGTGTTTTGCTAACTTTAAATACGAACACAAATTAGTTTGAAAAAAAAAGAATGAATTTTAAATAGCAAGTGTAGAAATCGTTTTACATCTTAAGAAGGTTTGTTCCTATCTATATCATTACAAGGACAGGAAATGGAATTCATTGGAAGAGAGAAAAAAACATGCATAGGATGGATACTGTAATAAAATCATAATAATATTAAATGTGCAATGCCATTCTCAGAATCGTGTGATAAAGCTAAATCATAATATAGCATACGTAATCTCCCAACACTTCCATGATATGATTTGGTGTTAATATTTGTTGACAGAAAAAGAAGAGGAATTTTGCTGTGATATATGAATTATGCAGTAGGCGTTACTTTGATGCTATATACATATGCATATAAATTCACAAAGTCTTTTTACTTTCTTTAAAACTTTAGAAAATACATCAATCAACCTGTATGTTTATACCTAATCAGATATTATTGTTTCACATCCATAATATATATGCTGGTAATTGCCTTTTGTCTACTAACGTATAAAATGCATTACATTTAATGTAATAATTAATGTAAAACAGTTATAAAGATATAAAACATAAATAGTTTTAATAAAATGGGATGATTATTGCAGTGTATGCATACGTTGAAGAACACAACACTTAAAATTAGAAAATTAAAATCAACATGACAAACATTGCACTTGTTATTAAAATAGTAATTATTGTTTTAAACATATTTTAACACAACCTTCATGCGTATGCGTATCAATAACTATTGAGAATTAAGCACTACATAGTTATTGAACTAGCGGACAGCAAATATTGGACATTACAAAAACATGAAATCAGTTTATATCGACTTCATTTTTAAAGCTAAAAAAACTCAGACTTTACCGTATATCTCGTGTTGTCTGATACAACCGACCGTGGTAAAAACATACATAAGGATACATTATGTACATGTCAGTTGTGTTCATACTTAATAACCGTTTCTTTAGCCTCCGTTTTGTCGTACAACAACCAAGTTTGCTGTTTAAATGTTTCCATATCCTTTCATGATACGTGGAAAATACGATCCATTACCATTCATTGTACTATTGATAGTAGAGAGAATTATTTTGAGATAAACGTTTCTGCACTGAAACATTCTGCTAAGAACCTTATAGCTGTTGATCTTAGAACCTATTACCTAAAAAATGGTAGTAAACCTTTATATATATTTATTTGTTTGGTTTGGTTTTCATGCCCTGTGCTACCCCTTTTGCCAACATGGGTCCCCCTTTGTGTAGGTAGAGGATTGGCCACACGACGTAGTCGACGCTGTCTCCACCTTTCGTGTAGGATCTGAGACGGTCATGGTCAAACTTCTCACCGCGAGAGAATTTCCATTCCATATACACAGGTGGGTCTTGCACTCGCATCATCCAGACGTATTTCACGGTCGCGTTGATAAACTCATCACATGCCTGGATAGTTTTTTCTGTCATGGTTTGTTTTAATCTTGCTTTGATGACCTGATAAAAACAGTATTAGAGTAAAAAAAAACAAGTTTAAAGTATATCCTGTGGATAACGCATTTGATGTTAAGGTTAATAAGAATAGTAATGTTCTTAAATATCTCCTCATTCATTCTTATCTTAATGCAATTGTTCGTTTTTGTATGCAGGTATTACTATATAAATATGACAATGAAATATCGATTATATTGACTGTTTATTGATGTACGACGGACGCCGAGCTACGGGCGGAAAGCGAATTGAACTGTTCAACATCTTATTATGTTGTACTAATATCTTATTTGCGCACAACGACTGCTACCAGAGAAATAAAATATATCACACAGTTTGTTTTAAGATAAGTGCAATTCATACACAAAGCTTTAATAGCTACTATCTTCATTAGATATAAAGATCACTTACATTACACAGCAGTGGGCTGACCAACTCGCATTTGCCTTTCCGATAGTCCTTTAATGGCTTTGTAATTTCTGTTGTTAGTTCAGTCAGTTTATCAGGGGTCTGGAAAACAATAAGTTTACGTAAGATTTGATAAACTGATAGCCACCTGATAGGGACATATTATTTACCGTTTATCACTCACTATACGAAACTAAAACAAGAGGCCCAGAGGGCCTGTATCGCTCACCTGGTTTGTAATGCCAATTAATGTTCTGAATAAAAGTTCATTGTTTCTTTCTGAAGGAATTTGAATATTAACCTCTAATCCCCCTATTGGGCCCCACTTTTTCTGCTCCAGTGGGTCAAAGCCAAAATTTATACGAATTCTGTTAACCCCAAAAATGTTTCTGGCCAAATTTGGTGGTACAATCCATGCAGAACTCTAGGACAAGTAGCGATTTATAGAATTTACCTCTATTTTCCCTATTGGGCCCCGCCCCTCCTGCCCCGGGGGGTCAGAGCCAAAATTGTTGACAAGTTCTGTTCCCCTTCCCCCAAGGATGTTTCTGGCCAAATTTGGTTACAATCTATGCAGAACTCTAGGACAAGTAGCGATTAATAGGATTTACCTCTATTTCCCCTATCGGGCCCCGCCTCTCCTGCCCCCGGGGGTCAGAGCCAAAATTGTTGACAAGTTCTGTTCCCCTTCCCCCAAGGATGTTTCTGGCCAAATTTGGTTACAATCCATGCAGAATTCTAGGACAAGTAGCGATTTATAGGATTTACCTCTATTTCCCCTATTGGGCCCCGCCCCTCCTGCCCCCGGGGGGTCAGAGCCAAAATTGTTGACAAGTTCTGTTCCCCTTCCCTCAAGGATGTTTCTGGCCAAATTTGGTTACAATCCATGCATAACTCTAGGACAAGTAGCGATTTATAGGATTTACCTCTATTTCCCCTATAGGGCCCGCCCCTCCTGCCGCGGGGAGTCAGAGCCAAAATTTATACAAGTTCTGTTCCCCTTCCCCCAAGGATGTTTGTGGCCAAATTTGGTTACAATCCATGCAGAACTCTAGGACAAGTAGCGATTTATAGGATCTACCTCTATTTCCCCTATTGGGCCCAGGCCCTCCTGCCCCCGGGGGGTCAGAGCCAAAATTTATACAAGTTCTGTTCCCCTTCCCCCAAGGATGTTTCTGGCCAAATTTGGTTACAATCCATGCAGAACTCTAGGACAAGTAGCGATTTATAGGATTTACCTCTATTTCCCCTATTGGGCCCCGCCCCTCCTGCCCCCGGGGGTCAGAGCCAAAATCTATACAAGTCTGTTCCCCTTCCCCCAAGGATGTTTCTGGCCAAATTTGGTTACAATCCATGCAGAACTCTAGGACAAGTAGCGATTTATAGTATTTACCTCTATTTCCCCTATTAGGCCCCGCCCCTCCTGCCCCCGGGGGGTTAGAGCCAAAATTGTTGACAAGTTCTGTTGCCCTTCCCCCAAGGATGTTTCTGGCCAAATTTGGTTACAATCCATGCAGAACTCTAGGACAAGTAGCGATTTATAGGATTTACCTCTATTTTCCCTATTGGGCCCCGCCCCTCCTGCCCCCCGGATCCGGAGGTCAGAGCCAAAATTTATACAAGTTCTGTTCCCCTTCCCTCAAGGATGTTTCTGGCCAAATTTGGTTACAATCCATGCAGAACTCTATGAATAGTAGCGATTAAAGGAAATGTTGACGGACGGACGGACGGATGTGACGGACGACGGACGGACGGACGGACGGACGGACGGACGGACGCCGCGCCTTTGGGCCAGGTGAGCTAAAAATATATTGCCTTGGTTGTTCTATCATATCCATATAAACAATCATATAAAGAATCAATACATTGCAATTGTGTTATTTGCAGTTTTAAAATCAAATATTGATGTTTATATTAAGACTTATGCTATACTATATATACATGTAGCTAGTATTGATATCACCGTGGTCACATCGAGAATATATATTTTGCGGGTTATTAATGATATACCGTCAAGTCTGCCTTAACGAGGGGCCTCGGTAGCCGAGTGGTTAAAATGTATCGACATGGCACAGGCCTTCCACCTCTGGGTTGCGAGTTCGAATCCCATGTGTGGAAGTTGCCAGGTGGAAACTGACCGCTGGTCGGTAGTTTTTTCTCCCGGTACTCCGACTTTCCTCTACCAACAAACCTGGCACGTCCTTATATGACCCTGGCTGTTAATAGGACGCTAAACTAATAAAACCCCAAATCCCTGCCTTAAAGACCACCTCTGTATAAAGACCACCTGTTTAATAAGATCACTTTCTCAAGGTAGGTCTCAAATGGTTAATTTAACACAATTTGCCCTGTGTATAAAGACCACTTGGTTATTGTTTTGATCCCTTGGTAAGTCATGATAGTCTGCACGTGTACATGCATATTAAGAATATGTTAGTTGGATAACATGCATAAACTCATTTATGATGTGAGATATGGACCTGGATACATCCATACACATAGGTAATCATTTTATTAAAGAAATTCCAATTATTCGATAAAAAACGCAATGTTTACCAAAAGTGATGCTTTAGCAATGTTCCTTAGATTATCAATGTCTGGTACTGCTATTGGAAGTTGTAGTGAAGATATAAAGTCTGTTTGAGCATCTCCGCTCTCTGCACAAGTTCCAAATACATTCTGAAAAAACCACAAAGAAATCAAATACAGAATATTCAACATCGAAGCATCAGATTATTTACAACATTTATTACTGTTTGTCAATACCATGAAGAAGTTATGAAATATACAAGAAAATGTAATGAAATTTCCTAAATGTTATTAATCTGGCCATGGATTAACTGCACATAACATGACTATTGAAAATGGCGCTATGAATAATTAATGTAATTATCATGGAGAATTATTAGACTATGTTAACGACCAGAAAATTCTATAATGGTCACTTATTCATGTTAGGATTTTTGACCATTTATTTTTCAGCGATGAAATTATACCTTAGACGAAATGTAGAACTCTATGGTCATTGACATAATAATAATGGCCTTGAGCTAATAGCAGAACTTAAATGGAAATAATATGAAAATAATGAAAATGAAATAAATGAGGCTGACTGATCCAAGATTCATGGTCGTAGCAATTTATAATTATGAAAATTAATTAAACAATTTTGACAGTCTCTAGCAATTTCATTTATTTAATATCCCTGCCTTCAAGACTTGGTTTTGTTTGTCAAGGTCAATAATTAGTCAAGTGACTTCTCTTTAATGCTGGGGACACCAGAATTCTGTTTTCTTTTGTTCGAGTTATATGATTCCTATATTTGAGTAATTTAGTCTTACGACTAAACCACAGGAAATCAGAAATGGATGCTGTGTATGTTTATGTGTAGCCATGAGAACAATGCACACGCTCACTCTTCTTAAATACATTCTGTAGGCAAGTGATGATTATTCCTGATTTTCTAAAGGCATAGTACACTACTTTAAATGAAATTTAATTCATTGTTATTAATGAAATAACCTACACTGCCATAATTGCCAAATTCTTTCAACTACATACATAAACCATGTGGATGCCATCCTCGATACTCCAGGGGATCCGATCACTTACGATCCCTACAGCCATGGACTATCTTTGAGCAAACCTGAAGGCAGCTCTGGGGAACAAATCTGAACCAACCACAGACCTCCAACAAATTTCTTTGAAGACTACAGAGAGAGTGACGCCCTACTTCAAAACCACTTCCTAGTCCTATGACATGTATTGTCACGAATTGTGCTGCTTTTCGTTTCATGCTCAATGTTCATGGGAATTTCATGCATCATTTTCATAAGTAGAGTTTATGCTACATCCACGGGCTTGAATGCAGTAGTGACTAAACGTACCTTTAGAATTCATAATGGCAAAAAGAGAAAAAAATAATAGGACCACCCTTTAAAATGTACTACAGTAATTTAAAACTGTATCGCCGGTATGTCCATATTTATGTTGCATTAGCGCAATCCAACAGAACTGTATTGAAGTGTATCTACAATGTACCACTTTAACGACTGCATGATCTTAAGTCTTGTTTGATTGGTTTAATATCATTTGAACATTCGCAGTCATGTGGAGACATGCCAAATGTAAGAGGTGCATGAAACTCGGAGTACCCCGAGAGAAACCCACCGGCTTGTTGGTCAGCAACAACCCCACATAGGATTTTGAAATCGCAACCCAGAGGAAAAAAGAGCAGATTTTGAACTTTTGGTAGCATATCGAGATATAAAAGTCGAGAACTTTAAAAATTCGACCACTGTAGAACCTTATGTTGAAAACTAGAGTTGACATACAATCTACTGTGTGATACATTTACAATATACTTCGCTATAACATTTTATCTCAATGTTAATACATTTTGACAAGTCTCGTCGGCATTTGTTGGATAACTTACAGCGACAATATTAAGTAGAACTTTGATAGCTTCTTGTTCTTCCATGTCGTTCTCGAGATTCTCCATAGCATTAGTCCATTCATTATCGTAGAGTTCGGACACTTTCTCGGCTAGTTTCATTGGTCTGTTTGGGTCACTTAAGTCAGTTATAGCTGGGTTATTGTCGCGGAGCTTGTTGCCAGCTACTGCACTAAGTCTACAGATAATCAAAACATAACCATCAAAAATATAAACGAAAACCAGTCGCAGTAAAATAGATTCATCACAAAAAATTACAACGTGAGACATGCTTTCTATCGTTCCTCTGAAAAGTGATATTTAGATAACACTGTAGAAAAAAAGTATAATAATCCTTCGGAAACAGAATGGCGTCTTACCTTATCAGTGCCTCATCCTTCGCTTCCCTTTCTGCTGACACGTTTCTCTGAAGTCTATCTATTGTGTCACGAAGGTTTTCCTCATTCGATTTGCTATGGCGTAAGCTATTAATGATAAAGTAGAACGTTTGTGAAATAGCTAACTTAGATTAGATGTGAATTATAAGCTGGTATAGGTTTCCTTAACTCACAATTTCGTTGCAACATGCACAATACTTTCTGCATACCACGACAGAATTACGAGGTGTAGGTTAGATACCTATACAATTATTTCTCTTCACCTGGCCGGCCGGAGTTCGATCCCCGGCACGGACGTGAAAAGGTTAGGGGGTCACCTGCCCGATCACGTGGGTTTTCTCCGGGCGCTCCGGTTTCCTCCCACACTAAGATCACTCGCGCGCTTACATCCGGGCCATCGAGACTGATTTACATAAGTTGTGTAACTTGTTTCGTAATCGATGTTAAATCAATAAAGTTTATAATTATAAACCGTTCGTGACTTTAACTGAAAATTACATTTTGTGATTTTTAATTTTCCCGATTTGGCTTTAAGATTACATATAATGTATATATGTTTAAACCATTTTAAAAAACTTGTTTTCGCATATCACAATTTGTCACGTGAATGACCCTATCAAAGTTTAAACAGGAAATCGAGAAATTTTCAGCCGCGAAATTTAAGAACTTTCATTTATAAAAGAAAGTATTAAAGTATATAGTACAGTACATTACCTATTCAGTGCCTCTTCCTTAGCCTGCCTTTCCTTGGTCAAGTCCCTTTGTATCCTGTCAACGTTGCTTTGAAAGTTTCCATCTCTTGCTTTCAACTGATTCAGACTAGAACGTATCGAAAATCAAAAGGTTATGGTAACGCCATAGTTGTGCTGTTAGAGTTATGTTCCATTAATTAAAGATAAACACAAACAATGGAAGGTATGTATGTTTAGTCTATTAGAAAACAAGAGGCCCATAGGCCTTAACGGTCACAGAATGAAATAAAGACATTTAAACACCATATATTAGGCTATCAGGCCCTTGGAGTCAAAGTCAGTGATATTATAAATTTGCCTGTTTAATCTATGAAGAGAGTTTTCGAAATTTCAGTTATTTTGACCCTGGTTAGCCCCGTCCCTCTGGTCCCTGGGGGTCAGCGAGGACAGATAAGGATATGTTAAATGCTATATCTATAATTCTAACTGAGTTTTATATATTTCCTTCGAAAATTGAGCAAATAAAGCTCATAAATGTGTTTTTCCTGTATAAACTATAGTTACGTATGCTCCACCGCTGACGAATGGTATTTTTTATTTATCAAAAACAGGGACAGACGATTTAGTATTTTCATTCAGTTACAAAAATTACTTACTTTACACCATTACCACCATATTTATTCAAAAGATAAAAATGTTAAAAATAATTAATTGCATCCCGAAGAAAATTCCGTGGCACTTTGTCCTATATGGAATGATGGAATGATGGAATGGCCTTATGCCTTAGAATGTTTGTGCAGAATATCAAAAGGACGCAGAACAAAAAAAACCACTAATACAAACTTGGCCTAACATTCCTAATTAATCAAAGATTCATACCCATGCACTTTACCACGATAATTTTGCTATAATTTCAACACAATGGAATTGCATAAACAAAATCAGAAAATTGAGATGTCATATTTATTTTACCTCTGCTCTACTTCTTCTTTAATCTTCTTTAAGCTCCTGTTTTCATTTTTCATATGTTCCAACTCTTGTTGACTTCTATGGTAAAATGTATATTACATTTATATGTAGCGTGTTATGTTCATTAAACGCCTTCTAATATAGAACGGCTTTATTCTTCATTTGTAAAATCACAAATGTAAAGTCGCTTCCTTTAATTTTGATTTGAAGCTGGATTTACTCGAAGTCGGTTATAGTGAAATCCTCAGGAAAATGGAAATAAAAACAACCATGTGACAGAATCTGGCTCAAGATTAGTACTGCCAAAAATCATTATATTAACATATCTATCTAGAATTCAGTAAATTGATAATATACGGTCAAACCATAAAGCTAACAATTTCATTCCACACCTTTACAGTCTTTTAAGTTACTGCAAAGTGATTTCTGCTGTTTTGTTTCCATCAACAAATCGAAACAAATTAAAGTCATAAAAATCACGAAGTTTATAATGCAAAACGTCTGCGCTGTAAAAAAAACGTTTTTAATGCATTATATATGTGTTTTCTATTCATCTAAACAATTTTCACACCTTTATTCATGAAACCTCATGGAATCAAACATATTACTGAAGAAAAAATGTCTTGTTAAAATGTTCGCCAAGTTACAAAACATATAACTTCAATTAACAGTTTATATCCAGACAGCAGCTACAATATGTAACTATCACTGTAAATAACTTTGGTCAATGCTAAACATTGTTTCGTCCCTATCTTGTATTGACTATTTCAAACTGATTTCATTGGATTGCTCCGAAAGCTTGCAAAGTAGTTGAGATACTTATCTATATATACTAGGCCGCTTGTAGTTTAGCCAAAACGAGTGTGTCAGTACTGTTCAATTTCAAAGTTGTCAGTTCATAGTTAGATGTATCTTGTTATTTGTTTTTGAACGTTGTGTCACTTAATAGTGACGGAATGTATTCAACGGGATAAGACCTAGTGACTTCCATTATCACGTGCGAAGTAGGGATATAAGCGAGTACTCTCACACTAAAAAAAATATTAGTGATTCTATTACAACAGGGACAAAAACCCAAAATGATAACTATTATATCAATATGACAATTTTTTTTACAGAAATTATTCTAAAGGTATGTAACTTTGGCTAATATCAAACCAAATAGGTTTGCGATACCTAAATCTGTTGAGTTTCGTCTGCTTATTTAATACTTTTGTTTCGTATGTTGATAAAATGAAAGGTAAACAACGTACAATGACATAATCATAAGTAGTATGGTATACATTGTATATAGAGATTCCACCAGAAGTTACTACTGTCTTTAATTAAACATAACTGAGGAAATATGTGTTTCGTCTCTATTCAGGGAAACACATCCCAACATATCGCGTCATTTATATTTATCACATTCTTTCAGTAGATTTATGGTGATGAATGTACCATACCTAAAGTAAACACAATCGATTTATTGAAAATGATATATGTGAAGAAAAACGTACAGACGTGGTCATTTTGCACAAAACCTAAACAAAGCTATTTCGTGATGTCATGTATATATCTTCCAAAATCGTATTCCCTTAGTCGTCTAGCAAGAGATGTATACGTTTGTCAATTCTCAAAGATATCCATGCATCAATGAATAATAATTTTTATCTGACATGTATAAGAGAATAGATTATACAAGTACATTGTAGTTGATTTTACCTTGCCAATGTAGCATCACTACCTTCCATCTGTTTCTTGTACCTCTCGACTTCGCCTTTTGCATCTTTTAATGCCTTCATTGTACCAACGCTATTGTCTGACAATCTAGATGCAAGTTTAATAAAATAAGGAACCAAACTATACTGTTTACATATTTTATGCATATTCATGATTTTGATTCCGAATTGATACTTATTTATGAGAGATCATCTATTGAATGAATGAGTGACTTTCACATTTATAACTTAACATAATTAATTCATAGAAGCCGGGTTACATAAAATTTACACTGGCTCCATTATCATTATACCCTCATAACCTCAACAAAATAAACATCTATTCCTTATATTTACAGTTTTTAAGTAAATGAATATTATTTGTTCCCGCGGCAAATGCATATTTTTTATTAAAATGCCCATATTTACTCTCTCCCGTCATCGTCAACGAATTCGATTGAACAGCTGATTGGAATCGAGTCATTCATATGTTCCCGCCAAAATTGGAGTCATGACCCCACGTTGCTACGCCATCGACTATTCACGTAACAATAGAATCGCCGCGCGTGTTGTGCTAACATTATACACTGATAATGATGATACTGGAAAGCATGATTATTGAGTCCATGTCAGTGCAAACTGTAAATATATGTTTTACCAAAAAATTATCAAAATATTACTTACGATTTATTTTCTTCCTTTAAATTTGCTATCTGTGTGCTAAGTTCCTGTATTTCCCTCTCAAGAGTGTCATAGTTCCTAGAATCTCTCCTTGTACCTTTCGAGCTACTACTACTCTCGTTACGGTAAACAGGAGTTCGAGACGGTGCTTTTCTGTCAAGACTCCCATCCTGTTTTGCTCGCTTTGAAACATGCGATACTTGTTCATGTTCGTTTGCTTGTGCAGCTGGACGTTTTGACATGTTTTCTTGTTGTTGTTGTTGTCTTCCTCGTCTTCCTCTATCAGACAAAGGCTTCAGAAGAACGATACATCATATTGTGTAAACATCCAGTTGCTATTATTCATTAATCAAACAATCAGAAACCAAAAAAATCCGAATTGGAGCGAAAACTGACGTCATCATGACGGCACAATAGAAACAATGACGTAGCAAATTGATTTAGTAAAAAGTATTCTCTTCGAAAGACATTGGAATCATTCGAGAAAACGTATTTTATTTCATTAAGTGGTATGGAAAATTTATTAGCACTGATGTCACTATTTATTTATTTATTTATTTATTTATAATTATATTTTCTATGTTTCTGGCTTTCTGATTGGCCTTTTCATTTTTTTTTTTTCATTCCATGATTGAAACAAAAAATCCGAGAATGGCGCGGAAACCCCACGTTATCGTGACGTTACAATAGAAACATTTACGTTGCGTATTGATTTGGCAAAAATAATCCCTTGGAAAAAATTAATGGAATCGTGCGAGAAAACGCATTTCATTTTATAAAGTAGCCTGGGAAATTAATTATAATAATTTTTTTTTAATTTTATCGGATATGAAATAAAAGTTTGCAAACTTTTGTAAAAATCCGCTAAGCAGATTTAAATAGTTTGCAAACAAAATTTCTTTCATACCCCAATAAAATTAATTAATAGTGACTTCAATACTTAGATAATAAAATATATATATTTTAAGAATCCGCTATTCGGATTCACATAGTTTGCAAACATTTCATAAATGAAATCTAAAGAAATATTGAAAGCAATGCTTAAATAATTATTTCTTTATTTTCACACTAAATCTGGCATTTTATTGGCCGATTTTCTTTTTACTCTATTTCACTAAGCCACTATTCCGTCTTACAGAGTGGCCTCCCTTTCAGGTAGGTATCGATTGTTACGTCATTATTTTGTGCGCGCAATTCACATTGGTTTCTCCACAAAATATAAGGTTACGATCGCAAACACATGACGCCATAATCTATACCTATCCGCAAGCGCAGATAACTCTATAATATGCAAATACGGAATAGAAAATCAACGTTGGTATTGATTTTTTTAAATCAATTGGTGAAACAATAGAATCGTACGTGTCAATGTGTTTTATTTCATCAATTAGTCTGGAAAATTAATTCAAAGCATTTAGTCACTATTTTTTAATTTCATAGTGTAATGAAATAAATTTTGTTTGCAATCTTTTTTCAGAATCTCATACGCGAATAAATACAGTTTTTAAACAAAATTTCTTACTTCACTTAAATGGTTAATGCTTAAATAAATCTCAAGTTTTGATACGAGTGTGAACTATTTTGACTTATAATTCAATATTTTGCATGCGATGTGTTTGCTTTTCATAACGTTCTTACCTGTTCTCCAAGGCGTTTCTTCAGATTGCTGATTTCTATTTCTGCTTCCTCAAGGCGATACTCTGCATCATCTCTTTCCCTAGCTAACTTGTTTACACTTGCCTTTAAATCACTAATTTCTTTAGATTCTGATTTCGGCCAAGTTAATTCAAGTTTCTGTAAAATAATATGATACCCAAACATATAAGCGGTCATCTGACTACCTTGTATCCGAAATTGATTCATTTTAGTTTTGAAAGTTTTGAAAACCAAAAAGTGGAATTAGCTCGAATCGATTATAGGAAATATGAGCAAAAGTATGATCGAATAGATAATATGTAAAAAAATATGCAGGAGAACAAATCCGGACCAAACAATATGTTCTATTCTAACAGCAGCTACGTCAAATTTATCTTTGTATCATTCTAACATTTGAAATTTGAAAAGTTTACAAATGACGGACAGTTCACAATGCACGGTGTTGAAAGAAGTACAATGGCTAAAGGTAACCCTGAACATTTTATCAGATTAATTAAATGCATTCGATTGTCACTCTGTTTTATTTTGGATCGATATATCAATATAGATAGGCCTAACTTCAGCATACTTTACATTCTGTCAGCACATAGGATTCCCTATGACATTAATCTGTAAGTTATCGCATTCAACATTTTACACAAATGATAATGGGACAATATTGCCGACGTATTGTACAGAAAATTGGATAATTCAAGAAACGCTATATTAATAATTTTATGTATCATAATGGTTCATTGACTAAGCGTTAAGATTTTAATAATTACCTCTCTAAAGTTATCCACATGACCAATCAGTTTGTTGGCCTTGGCTAAGTAATCGGAGTTGACTTTTTTAAATTTTTCGTCGTCTTCCCACTTCGAATGAAGCTCTTTACATCCCTTGACAGTATCTTTAATGCCTTTCAAAATTTCACGAACGGCGTCTGCGTCAACTTCTCTATGATCAACGATATAAAGAATAGTCATACCTTAAAATATAAATCTTATGTACATCCTAAAAATTATGCAAAAAAATTAATTTTCACAAAACCAATAAAATGCAGTAACTTATAGCATTATATAATTTTATATATTTTCTGAGGAGGGTTTCAGTGGCTTTATTACTACATTTCCAAGGAATTTGTCTTTCAGGCTTTAGTCTGGCTAGAAGTCTTTTATTTTTTATCGCTGTAATTTAACTTTATCTGTATATACTTAAAGTAAGTGTATAAATCAAAGCTGAAAACTTCACACACTATTTTTTTTTATTAAATTTTAAAAAAGAGTGATAAAATAGCTAGGGCTGGAGGTAAAAAATAGGGTAGGGAGGGGGAACCTGAAACATACATATCTATTTTGTTTTGTTTGTGTTTATCTATTTTTTTTTTCCTTTAAAGTAGTGTGATAAAAAAAGCCTTGCTACAGATGGATAACCCATTTCATACGGACGATATGAATTAATTTACTATTTAGCTAGACATGCATGCGTCTACGACCAATATACATTGAGTTGTGATGCGGTGAAGTAACAACCTGAGTACGAGTGTTACATGTACCATATATAGTGTCTGCAGGCTGTGGTGGTCGAGTATCCAATGCTATGTTTCAGAGAAGTCATTCATACATGCATGAAAGTAGCCATATCGACCCCTTTCGGCCCTATTTCTCATGACAAGACCACTCGAATTATCACTTTAACCCTTTGTACATTTTGAGCCACTCCCCCCCCTTTCCCCCACACACACAGTCAAACACACACTTACAAATACCTGAAATGGATCAACGAAGCTACATACGAAGCTTTGATACATGTGGTAGCGGTATTCTATACTTAGGTTTAAAAGAAGAAGTCGTCTATATAGAAACAACCAAATTGATATATTTCGGGCCTCATCCCACAATGAAATGGGGGAAAAACACAGCAAAATATTAAATTAACCGGGACAAGGTTATATACGTCAATTATTAAACAATTAAATTGAAATAGTGTTTTTTCGAAGCAGAGGTACATGTATGGATTGGTATACACTTGTGAATATCTAGGGGAGCTAACTCTGTGAAGTTTTAATAGCATAAATTCTAGATTATCTCTGCATACAACAACAATTAAGCGTAAGATCATGATTAAGATAATCTTAATTTGCTACGATACATTCCATAGAAGTGTTTTTCATATAATAATAATAAATAATATCCAACATTGCAGATCTACACACTAATGCTTCCAATAACGAAAGTAGGAATACCGTACATAACGAAAGTAGAATACTTTACCTGGGGCTTAGCTGGCCGCGGCGCTTTTTACTCTCGCGTTGACTGCGTCTGAATGCCTTTCTGATACCTGACATTACAACAACTTTAGTTAAAGCTAATAGCACAATGCATACGTACAGCAAAATCAACCCGGAATGTAATTGGTATCTAATGCATACCACCCGGTCCCAGGTGAAGGTCGCTAGATCATGATAACAGGCTTAGGGGAGCAATCATTATTTGATACTATGAGGCACAAAAAGGGTTATCTAAAAAAACCGGTACACTATTTACAATAATCTCTCAGACAGGACCTCTTCATAAAGATAATTTACGTTATCCAACGACTACATATATAACCCTGTGAGACTCTCAAAATTGAATATGAATCATTCTGTTTATAACTAGCTCTGCTTGTTTCCTACAGTAAACAAACCGCCAGTGCACGTGGTAGACCTTCGTTAAATACATAAACAATAGACAAGATTAAATAATTACACCACCATCTCTGGTATAATTACCGTGTTCACATACCTATAGCTTTCAAATCTGAATATGCATGCCCCAGGACATGACATGCGACAACTATGGATACAGGTATGTGTGTATTTCACGGTAGGTTGATCAGACCTCAATGCAAGTTATCGGTATCGCTCAGCTAAGGCCGGTTTTCAGAAGTGTATTTTAGTTGCATTTGACTATTCCAATCTCAAAATCGGTCCGGTATTCGGATGGGGGGGGTCTTCCCCGAACACCAACTCTTGGGTAGGGTGGGGTGTTTACATAGGGATTAAGGTGTGTTGATAGGGAGTTATAGTCTATCTCAGAATTGTTCTCATTGCAAGATCACAGGTAAATCTCAGGTAAATCAACTCATCTGATAGGTGATCAGTAAATCAGTAACAGTTAATTATTGCCAAGCTGCTGTAGAATAGTGTATAAAACAGTGGCATATTTCAGAAAAAATCATACTTGCTCTGGTATTTGAATTTTCAACATTGTACATTGAATTATCAACTTGTCTTTGTATTACTAGACTTTGTCTGAGTCTATACATTTTTTGTGCTATTTTTCAGCTTTATAAGTGTAAATATTTAATAGAAATACTGTACTAGATTTTTTTATTTCTCATATATTTTCTTAGAATTTCTGACTTGTTTTTTATTTTTCAGTTTTAGGTAATATCGATTTTGTAAAACATCTGTACTAGAATTTTCTAATTTACTGTTTCTTATTGATTTATACTTGTGTTTCTTTTCAGTTTTAGTGTAAATATATGATAGAACTACTGTATTAGATTTTTTTAATTTCTCATCATTTTCTTAGAATTTTTTACTTATTTTAGTTTTCAGTTTTAGGTAATATAGATTTTGTAAAACATCTGTACTAGCATTTTCCAATTTACTGTAATTTCATTTTATCACACACTGAATGGCAAACGCACAGATCAACGTTAAGTTCATCATCAACAGAATCAACAGAAGAGGCGGACGTAACCTATCCCATGACGGCTTCATCTACAGACAGACTCTAAAAAGTGGCGACAGGACCATCTGGAGATGCTCTGGAGCTGTTCAGCCTCCCTCTCAACACTGAACGACATACAAGTCAATTTCGGAAGACATCCTCACACACATGCCTCTGACCCAGCCAACGTTGTTGCCAAGCAGATCATAAACCAGATTAGCAACCGCTGTGCAGAGTCCGTGCGACCCATACCATCTATCTTCGACGAGGAACTCAACCAACATCGAGACAACGACTGGGATGACTCTTCCAAAGCTGTGGTCCAGCATCTGCCAACCTTCTACAGTGCCAGGTCATCACTTTACAGAGCTCGACGTAAGCAGACTCCACCACTACCAAAAACCATGGCCAACCTCAACCTGGATGGAAGATGGACAGAGACATCGACTGGTGAACAATTTGACTGTTTGACGATGGTGAAGGCAACAACAGAATCCTCGCGTTTTCTACATCAGAGAACCTTGCCGACCTTGCTGCCTCGGATGTATTCTTCAGCGACGGTACCTTCTACACCTGCCCACACTTTTTTTATCAGATCTACAGCATCCATACGCAGATTGACGGCATCATGACTCCGATGATTTATGCACTACTTCCCGGAAAGAGCCAGACCATCCGCTTCTTTACGTTACTTCAGGAGCATATGACCAACTTCATCATTCCCTTCCACCCGACTACTGCATTCGTCAACTTTGAGATCGCCACACACAATGCTATCCGAAGTGTCTTCCCTGGAATATATGTCAAAGGATGTTTTTTTTTCACTTCACTCAGTGCATATGGAGAAAGGCTCAGTCAACAGGACTCCAGACACTGTACCGCGACAACGACGACGTGAGACTCCTTGTGCGCCGAGCTGCTGTTTTGCCCCTCATTCCCATGGAGCGTGTAGAGGACGTCTGGTTCCAGGCCCTGGAGGATGCCAATGATGCCGACATCCCTCATCCACTCCTACCATTCACCGACTACGTGACAGAACAGTGGGTAGATGGAGACAAAACGACATGGAACCACTTCCTGACTGAGGGTCCACGCACTACAAACCACCTGGAAGCATGGCATGGGAAACTGAAGAGACGAGTTATGCACTCACATCCCAACATATACACCATTATACAGATGTTCAAGGACATGCAGAACATGAACGACATCAGCCGGATACAGAGAGATGCTGGAGCTCCAACCAAACCCCGCAAGAAGAAGTATGTAAACATCGACAGACGCCTGGCAACCCTGAAAGACCGCTACCAGACTGGAACCATCGACTTGATGACATACGCCGACTCAGCATCACAGCTGCTGCATCTTGGTTAAATTAGCTAGAAATGAAATATTTTGCATACCATATGTACATCCAAATGTATATGAGACACTTTGATAACATATCTTATCATTATAGATTATTTTGGAAACCATTGAATTACCTTAGTGCTGAAATGTATTGCTTAAATGATTTAATAAAATATATAATGATTTAATAAATCTTTAAATTTTATTGATTTATGTTTTTTTTTAAATAGGCTTTGTGTAAAATAGTGCTTAAATTAATTGCTACTGTAAAATATACATATTGTGCAGTGTGTATTATCATATGATTATTTTGGGGAAAAATAGTAATAATTGATACAAATACTTAAACTAATACTTGCAATTAACAAAATTGTACATTTATTGTATCTTATCATATTAGTTAAAAAATTACCTAGTTCAAAAGTTACCTGAGTTGGTGTTAGATTTTGAAACAGACTATAACTAAACTTCAAAGGGTTCCCTACATAAACACCTCCCTTTGTCTTTACCAGAGTTGGTGTTCGGGGAATTCGCCCGGAATTGGGAGGGATCGGTTTTGGGAAGTTTTATTTACTATTAATAAAGAGGAATTCATTCCGTACATGACTTCCATGTTCGGTTTCTAGAGGTGATCGGTTTTGAGAAGGTTCGGTTTCGAGAAGTTACACTCTATATACATATATAGATGCACTGTTACAGTCTGTAATCTGTGGTTGTCCACTTTCACGTATCTCAAGGGTCTGTCTGATTATATATTTATGTAACTCCCTTAAGTTCGTCCTGATAGATACAGAGATACGCTGATCTCATTAACAAAATGTAATACATAAACAATTAAATCATAGTATGTATGCTGAATTCGAAAAAAAAATATTGTATACATTTATTTCTTATATGGAAAAAATATGAATATACTTATACATATCTTTAAAAGGAAAAATAAAAAGGCAAATTGATTGTACTTTATTGGGAGTATTGCCAACCTCCAATGAGATGAAATTGCGTGATCACCCATGAAAACACGAGTAAATCGTGTAAACATACATGTTTGTAAACATGTTGACGATAAGAAGGGATATAGAATGATCTATTTCAAGAAAGTTATGTGTGTTTATTTGTTTACTGTTTTAGGTCGATATTTCTAGAAGTAGAAGGTCAGTCTCCAATATTCTTGAATTAGGGTTTAGCTATATATACTCCAGCTGTCCAAGGCCAATCAGAACTGTAATGAGACTTGTAATTAGACATATCAACAACTGTACAGCGCCATATTAGATTATATTGGGAGAGCTATTGTAACTTTATCTGTGGATTGTTACAAAGCATTGTTTGGATTTATTCATGTTGCCTGGAATTTTACAAATTATCTTTGAACATTCATTTTCCTCCTGAAGTTGTGAATATTGTTAAAAAGGAACCTGGAAGGATTAAGGAGAATACCAAGACATTCACATACAGAAAAGTAACACGTTAAATTCTCGTATTACTCTTGTACCACCACCAATTACTTAAGATATTGTAAACCATTTATGTATGATATTGTATATATAATTAAATTGTGTTTTGAATTTAGCTGCTGGTTTCTCATTTCAGTTATTTTTTTGGTCATAACAATATGGAACAACCAAAGTACCCATAGGTCTACTTTTTAGACGTTTTAAACGACCTCTAAAACGTCTTAAAATGGTGTATGGACACTTTGGTGGGTCTGTATTGATATAAACTGTAAATAACTCTCTTATCCCGGTTTCATAGTGCACGTGTGATAATGAGATCTGATAGAATTTACACTCGATCCACTCACCATACATATCCCTATAATTTTAACTTATGCGTCTTTTTTTCACTTGACATAAGTATTCTGATTATTAGAAGATTTACTAATCTGATGTCGATTTCGTATAACGAATGTTTATAAGCGTGTACATATTATCACCACAATACTATTTTATGCATTCATTGCCCCGGTTGCATTGTGATATGAACGTTTATTTACCCGATGATGTAATATTTCCCGAAGGCTTGATTTTATATCACACATCAACAGGGGACATAATTGTTAATTTGCCAAAAGGTTAATTCGCTATTTGTTTGGAAAATATTTCATGTATTTCTATTTGTGATGAGTAAAAATTACATTCAATACGCTTAGTCTGTCATTTTTGTACAATCAGAAGGGGATATAACAATGGGCGATCACTATGGGGGCACACGTCCCATGTAAATACGACATTTATTTTCCCTTAGGGAATGACGTTGTTTGATTTCCCTGGACATCATGTGAGGTGTTTTAACCAGCAGAGGCCTTGTTATTAGCTCGGGTATGATTATTGTGACGGTGTAGTTTTGGGAATAATCTAAATGTTTTTTGTTGTTGTTTTTTTGTAATTTGATATGGAACTTATTTATATAATTTAGGTGTAACTTAATCTGGATTTGACCTGAACATATATGGTGATGGCTTGCGTTAACGATACTCATTTCTCAGTCCTTTAAAACGAGTCATTAATTCCTTAAACTCATATTTTGATTTAACAGTGTTCGATCGTCTTTTGATTTTTTAATATAATGTTCACAAAATGCTAGATTTCTTGAATTTTACTTTCAATATTTCTTTTTTTTTAATTTTCTTTTCATATAACGTGGTTCTCTATCAATCTCATAATAAACAAAAACATTACAGGCATTTCTTTTTAACTCCAAGCAAGCGTTTACAAAAACTTGAATGAAGTTTTTTCAATATCTGGTGACTTTTGAAAACTTGAAAACCCCATATCTCGCTTCCGTATCCAAGTATGTTGTTGATATATGTATCAAATACTGAACATTGTGTGCCGATATTGAAATTATTTTTCTTAAATTTACTGGTGACAGCGATGTGTTTTTATGTGATATTAAATTTCCGTTAAAATTCATCAATATACCCAAATAATTAAATTGGTTTACTATCTCTATAACACGATTGTCATATGACCAACTCTCAAAATCTTTGATATTTCCACCATTTCGAAAAATAACGATTTTGGTTTTGGAAGCTTTTAGATTTAGTTTCTATTCAAGATTATATACATATAAAGCATCATGTTGTTTTTGTAATGATTCTGGAATTTCAACAAATTTAAGAGACATATTTCTATTCATGAACAATTTTCTGAAATGAAATTCAATTCCATGTCATTTACATAAATACTAAAAAGAATGGATGAAAGGATATCCTTCTGGAACAAACCGATCTGATTTGGGTAGTATTCTAATAATATGTCATTCAAAGTGATGCACGACTTTACATTTTTATACAATGACTGAATAATATTGAACATTTTCCCTTGTATTCCAAGCTTTGAAAGTTTATACCACAAACAACAAAATGCTTTCAATTAAGTCAAAGGCTTTCGTGTTATCCACGAAACAACAATACAGTCTCTCTTTTGCTTTCAGTGTTTTATTGACTATTGTTTGCAAGGCGAATATGGTATCAACTTTGGATAAACCTGGTTTAAATCCAAATTGTGCATCAGTTATTTTATCATATTCATTATTCCATTTCAGTAATCTTTGATTCAATATCCCCGTAAATAATTTTCCTAGACAACAGTAAAAACCTCTATAATTATTTTGGTCATCCACGTTCCCTTTTTTAAAAATTGGAACAGGCTTCAGGGAAATATCCTGATTTTAAGACATAAATTCACAGTGAGACATTATTTTTTCACATATACATATGAAGGTCTTTCCGAAGGAAAATTTTATAGCCAAGTCTACAAATTGTGAACTTAATTTATTGTGAGCGGTACAGTGGAATAGTCGTTATGTATTTGTTGGACAAAAATAATATTTATTTGCATGTTTATGCATTTAATAATTGTAAACATACAGAAAAGTATAGAAAATTGTGTCCGAGTGGTTTTCTGGGGCATTGCTCCACTAGGACACATAGGCACCATTTCGTACCCGGCCGAAAGAGATAGTAGGCCGGTTATGTATATTTGTTCTAGGTATGCATGATTTAATAACTAGTTTAATAACTACTCTCTAAAATATGTAAATCTGTATAATATTATTAACTTCTCATTTAGTGTTATTTGATATATACATTAATCAATTACGTTCATTGGCAAGATACATTGGCATGAGATTAAGGTTTCTGTAACAATTGCAAACGATGCTTTATTTCAAATGTCAATCTTGCTGATGTTTCGACACTTTTGCCGGAATCCTCGCCATAGGTTTGGCTTCAAATAAATCATTTTCGGTCAAGGCGCACTTCAGGAGGAGCCCAAAATTGGAATCTCTAACCCATTTTAGTTAAGTTTATTTTTTGTCCGTCTCGGGTTTTACCATTAGAATGAATCAATACTGATTTAAAAGTAATGTCTTTATTTTCTAAAAAGAAACAATTGTGTAAACACTAATATGATAACAAAAATCACAACATTGTAGAAAAATCACATAAGATCATTGCACCTGGTCGCCATGCTCTACATGGTGCATATATACAAAAAAAAATGCCAATTAGCAATAAGCAGGTATAAAATTAAACTTTCAAAGTAAATCAATGGAGCATATTTTTCTATGCTAAACTTGTATGCAAATGACATTTGAATATTGTTTAATATAAAATTCAAAATACTAAAAATTCAATATAAATACTCTAAAAATATCAATGCCTATTTACATGATTTTGTATAAAAACTTCTCATTTATTGTTATTTGATATATACATTCATCAATTACGTTCATTGGCAAGTTACATTGGCATGAGGGTGGAATTCAGGAAAAGCTGACAAATTACGTTAAAGACATTCGTTTCACAGTAAAACAAATGGTTTACTGACTTATCTGTATATTGGTCATCGGTAAAATAAAGCAATCAACGTTTAGTATGCAATATGGACATGTATACATGTATCAATTATCCGTGTCGTCAAGGCTGATTTATATAAAGAAAAGGTGACAAGTGTTCCACATAGAAAGGATACGTCGATTAACCCAATACAATAGATTCTAATGACACTTAAGCAGGCATTTCTAAATTAATCATAAATAAAGTGTCAGGTTAATACGATCAATATTCAATCTTTAATTTAATAAGGTTAATATGAGAATTGAACTTATCACAATATGAAGTAGCCCTAACGAACGGAATGATAATGTGTAAACAACAACAAATGTAACAAAGTACATGTAGTTCAACATAATAAAATGACAGAACACAGTAAATTTGGACAATTTACGAAATTAAGGCAAATACTTTAGAACTAAACACAACAGTTGCAATTACAATTCTATGCTATTTAGATAGATATTTGTGTATTTTTTTGTGTTTAACCATTCTTGTAAATAACATACTTGCTGCAGAAAAATCCTTGGTTTTGGCCTGAAATTGAGGATTTTACAAAGGTCGCATACTTTTGCCTGAATCCACGCCATCAGTTTTGCTTCAAGTAAAGTTATCATTAACGGTCAAGCGCACTTCCGGAGGATCCCAATATTGTATTCTATTCACTAACGCATTTTAGTTATGCTTATTTGCTTCAGAAATTTAAACTTAAATCAAGCCCTAAATATTGGATGTACTAATTTCAGGATATATTTGACTTAATTTTTTTAAAACGTGGTCCAAAAGAGGGGCTTCCCACTACCTGGGGTCATGCCGGTCTTTTTTGTATTGCTACCTACAACTACATACAATGAAGCAGCGTCATACTAAAGAAACACTCTATATACTATGAAAAGGTTGCATAATACTATTTGCATAATACTGTTTCCTACCTTAGTGCATTTGTCTAAGATGCTATCTTTTTATTTTTCAATGGAGATGGATTTTGTAGTTATCAAATGATTAGTGACTTTAGATGATTCAGAAATATTACATGTAAGGACATGAACAGAGAACAGGATTGATGTAAGCACTGATCACTATTATAAAAATACAATTAAAGAACAGTTTGGATTCTTAGAAGACACTCCGATAAAAATGTATTTGTAGTTATGCAACAATGGACAGTTATACCGTCATATTCACACTATATAGATTGTTAATAATTCATTTTTCCTTAGTTTTAATGCCCTGCGCTACTCCCTTGGCCAACATTGGTCCCCCCTTTGTGTAGGTAGAGGACTGGCCACACGACATAGTCGACGCTGTCTCCACCTTTCGTGTAGGATCTGAGACGGTCATGGTCAAACTTCTCACCATGAGAGATTTCCCATTCCATACAGACAGGCGGATCTTGTACTCGCATCATCCAGACGTATCTCACGGTCGCATTGATAAACTTGTCACACGCCTCGATAGTTTTGTCTGTCATGGTTTGCTTTAATCTCGTTTTGATGACCTGATAGGAAAACGAGTTTTAGATTACATTTTGTAATAAAAGCATCGGATGTACGTGTTCGCGTATAGTCGACAATAATAGTGCTTGACAATATTGATTCCAGACTTAAAGTAATTGGTCGTTTTTGCATGCAAGAAAATACATATAAGTGTTAGCCCCTGGTCCCTGGCTATGTATCTATACTAGTCAATGCTATCATACACATATTCATTGTTCTCAATGACTTCGAGAAACAAGTAAATACATATGTCATGACAAGAGCCCCAGGCGGTACCATGGTATCTACCATTAAATGATCTCAGCCCGATGACAAATTTAAATGTATCTATTCTGATTTCTTTAGCTTCTTCTAGTTGACTAAATACTATGTATGGCACAACTTATGAAGATGATTACAGTAATTGGCTTATAAAAAAGAATGTAATCGGCTGAACTAACCATGAAAAATGTATACGTATTAAAATTTTAATTTTTAGATCCGAGATGGCCGCCTGCCAGCAATGTTTTTTTCTGTTCTTACAAGTGTACCATGTTTTTATTCGCACAATTAGGGGATAAAGGGAACCTGTTCAGTAAAATTTGAAAACAGGATTTTCTCATTTCTTTCTGAATAAAGGGTTATTATCCATTCGTAATGTGTATAAGGTAAATTTGAGAACTATATATTTAGTACTATATATATATATCAAAATGAAGACAACAGACTATATTTAAAATAAAATGTTTCACCCTCATCGATGTTGTTTTTAAATACATGTATCTCCCAAAACAACTGGTATAGTTATAGAGATTAGGGACCTACACATATAAATAAAGGAAAGTTCACAACTTATGAAGATGATTACAGTAATTTGCTTATAAAAAAAGAATGTAATCGGCTTAACTAACCAAGACAAATGTATACGTATTAAAATATTAATTTTAAGATCCAAGATGGCCGCCTGTCAGCCATGTTTTTTTCTGTTCTTACAAGTGTACCATGTTTTTATTCGCACAATTAGGGGATAAAGGGAACCTGTTCAGTAAAATTTGAAAACAGGATTTTCTCATTTCTTTCTGAATAAAGGGTTATTATCCATTCGTAATGTGTATAAGGTAAATTTGAGAACTATATATTTAGTACTATATATATATATCAAAATGAAGACAACAGACTATATTTAAAATAAAAAGTTTCACCCTCATTGGTGTTGTTTTTTAAATACATGTATCTCCTAAAAACAACTGGTATAGTTATGGAGATTAGGGACCTATACATATAAATAAAGGAAAGTGAACTGACAATCTTAATAAATACATATCATTATGTACGTGACAAATCGGCAAAACAAAATAAACCTAACATTTATCCAGTACTTGTCGAGAAATAATGATAATACCGACTGTTTACTGAATGTACGACGGACGCCGAACCACGGACGAATTTCCTTTTACCAGAAATAATCAAATGCATAACACATTTTTCTCGATATAATGACCTCCGCGTAAATTATAAAAAATACTTGTATCCATTGATTACTTCTTATGTCGGGTTAATGAATACATATCATTATGTCATACAGTTAAAGGTAGCGAACCACCTACCCAGGTGAAGTTGGAAACACTATTGTACTACACTCTACCAGACATCAGCCACCATCACACACCGCAATACAAAATTTTACAGCGCGTGATGGTCTCCTATACTGTACTAATTTGTGCTGTGTAAATCATCAGTTTTGTGTAGAAACTGACCTCTCATAATAATATAATCGCAGGAATGATCCTGGACTTGAACCACTTTCGATTTATAAACTCTGGTAGCACTCTACTGTGAAAAAAAGGATGTATCTACTGTATCCATAAAGTATTGTCGAGTTACAAAAAGAGCAGTGAATAAACCTCTAGAATTTATATGCGTATTGCTCAGAGGATAAACTAGATGTTATACCGAATTCATATTGGTATGTTCTAGATCAATTCAAGTTTCTAATCATTAAAAACACCACACTGTGGTAACCAAAGATAATGTATCTGGCGATGTCGCGCTATAGTTATCAATATCTGGTACTGCTATGGTGAATTTGTAGTGGACTCCACAAAAGTCCTTACCTGAGCGACTCACGCAATACTGCAACAGTTTCTAAACACAGTCTAGAATACACAAAGTAAATATCAATAACACAATATCAAACATTGACAACCTCTAATATTATATTCCCCCACTTTTACTTCTTTATCTATTATGTACCATGGAATCATGATAGTACGAAGATACTTTACAGACAATGCTCAACCTGAATGCATGGGTGGACCTACTTGCGTTAAGTATTATCAGAGATCAGTTCAACATACACAGTACTCGTATACATATTTTTAATTACCCATCATCGAAACGAACCACGGCAGACTTAGATAAATGAAAGTAGACGAATAAAAGTTCATTTGTAAGTGGTGTTTTTTATCAGTAGTTTTTTTTTTTTGGACATACAAAGTCTTACTGCGCGTGAGTACAATTTTAATTACGATTTATCACACTCTTATTTCACTAATGTTAATACAAATAATTTGACAAGAACTTCATCGGCATTATTATCTGTGATAACTTACAGCTTTAGAGAATATCAAGTAGAACTTGATAGCTTCTTGTTCTTCCAATGTCGTTCTCGAGATTCTCCATTGCATCGATCGCATTCATTAGACGTTATCAGTTTCGGATACTTTCTTCGGCTAGCTTCATTGGTCTGTGAGATTGGGTCACTTAAGTCACTTATAGCTGGAATGGTGTTGTCGCGGAGCTTGTTGCCAGTTACTGCACTAAGTCTACAGATAATCAAAATATAACCGTCAAAAAATATTAACGATAACCAGTCGCAGTAAAATAAATTCATTACAAAAATATTATAACGTGAGACTTGCTTACTATCGTTCCTCTGAAAAGTGATATTTTGATAACACTGTAGAAAAAAAGTATAATAATCCTTCGGAAACAGAATGGCGTCTTACCTTATCAGTGCCTCATCCTTCGCTTCCCTTTCTGCTGACACGTTTCTCTGAAGTCTATCTATTGTGTCACGAAGGTTTTCCTCATTCGATTTGCTATGGCGTAAGCTATTAATGATAAAGTAGAACGTTTGTGAAATAGCTAACTTAGATTAGATGTGAATTATAAGCTGGTATAGGTTTCCTTAACTCACAATTTCGTTGCAACATGCACAATACTTTCTGCATACCACGACAGAATTACGAGGTGTAGGTTAGATACCTATACAATTATTTCTCTTCACCTGGCCGGCCGGAGTTCGATCCCCGGCACGGACGTGAAAAGGTTAGGGGGTCACCTGCCCGATCACGTGGGTTTTCTCCGGGCGCTCCGGTTTCCTCCCACACTAAGATCACTCGCGCGCTTACATCCGGGCCATCGAGACTGATTTACATAAGTTGTGTAACTTGTTTCGTAATCGATGTTAAATCAATAAAGTTTATAATTATAAACCGTTCGTGACTTTAACTGAAAATTACATTTTTGTGATTTTTAATTTTCCCGATTTGGCTTTAAGATTACATATAATGTATATATGTTTAAACCATTTTAAAAAACTTGTTTTCGCATATCACAATTTGTCACACGTGAATGACCCTATCAAAGTTTAAACAGGAAATCGAAAAATTTTCAGCCGCGAAATTTAAGAACTTTCATTTATAAAAGAAAGTATTAAAGTATATAGTACAGTACATTACCTTTTCAGTGCCTCTTCCTTAGCCTGCCTTTCCTTGGTCAAGTCCCTTTGTATCCTGTCAACGTTGCTTTTGAAAGTTTCCATCTCTTGCTTTCAACTGATGCATGACTAGAAACGTATCGAAAATCAAAAAGATTATGGTAACGCCACATAGATGTGCTTTTGTAGTTATGTTCAATTAATTATATGTTAAAAACAAACATTGGAAAGGGTATGTTTGTTTTGTTCTATTAGTAAAACAAAAGGGATGGGACCTTAGGCCTTAAACCGCGTAACAGAATGAATTAAAAGATCATTTAAACTCCATATAATTGGCTATCAGGCCCTTGGAGTCAAAGACAGTAATTATTACACAAATTTGCCTGTTTAATATTATGAAGTGAGTTTACGAAATTTTCAGTTATTTTGACCCTGGTTAGCCCCCGTCCCTTGGGTCCCTGTGGTGTTCAGCGACGGAACACGATAATGACTATGTTAAATTGCTTATTTACTATAATCTTTACTGAGATTTATTTATTTCTCTTCGAAAATTGAGCAAATAAAGCTCATAAATGTGTTTTTCCTATATAAACTATAGTTACGTATGCTCCCACCGCTGACGAATGGTATTTTTTATTTATCAAAAACAGGGACAGACGATTTAGTATTTTCATTCAGTTACAAAAATTACTTACTTTACACCATTACCACCATATTTATTCAAAAGATAAAAATGTTAAAAATAATTAATTGCATCCCGAAGAAAATTCCGTGGCACTTTGTCCTATATGGAATGGAATGATGGAATGGCCTTATGCCTTAGAATGTTTGTGCAGAATATCAAAAGGACACAGAACAAAAAAAAACCACTAATACAAACTTTGCCTAACATTCCTAATTAATCAAAGATTCATACCCATGCACTTTACCACGATAATTTTGCTATAATTTCAACACAATGGAATTGCATAAACAAAATCAGAAAATTGAGATGTCATATTTATTTTACCTCTGCTCTACTTCTTCTTTAATCTTCTTTAAGCTCCTGTTTTCATTTTTCATATGTTCCAACTCTTGTTGACTTCTATGGTAAAATGTATATTACATTTAATATGTAGCGTGTTATGTTCATTAAACGCCTTCTAATATAGAACGGCTTTATTCTTCATTTGTAAAATCACAAATGTAAAGTCGCTTCCTTTAATTTTGATTTGAAGCTGGATTTACTCGAAGTCGGTTATAGTGAAATCCTCAGGAAAATGGAAATAAAAACAACCATTGTGACAGAATCTGGCTCAAGATTAGTACTGCCAAAAATCATTATATTAACATATCTATCTAGAATTCAGTAAATTGATAATATACGGTCAGACCATAAAGCTAACAATTTCATTCCACACCTTTACAGTCTTTTAAGTTACTGCAAAGTGATTTCTGCTGTTTTGTTTCCATGAACAAATCGAAACAAATTAAAGTCATAAAAATCACGAAGTTTATAATGCAAAACGTCTGCGCTGTAAAAAACGTTTTTAATGCATTATATATGTGTTTTCTATTCATCTAAACAATTTTCACACCTTTATTCATGAAACCTCATGGAATCAAACATATTACTGAAGAAAAAAATGGTCTTGTTAAAATGTTCGCCAAGTTACAAAACATATAACTTCAATTAACAGTTTATATCCAGACAGCAGCTACAATATGTAACTATCACTGTAAATAACTTTGGTCAATGCTAAACATTGTTTCGTCCCTATCTTGTATTGACTATTTCAAACTGATTTCATTGGATTGCTCCGAAAGCTTGCAAAGTAGTTGAGATACTTATCTATATATACTAGGCCGCTTGTAGTTTAGCCAAAACGAGTGTGTCAGTACTGTTCAATTTCAAAGTTGTCAGTTCATAGTTAGATGTATCTTGTTATTTGTTTTTGAACGTTGTGTCACTTAATAGTGACGGAATGTATTCAACGGGATAAGACCTAGTGACTTCCATTATCACGTGCGAAGTAGGGATATAAGCGAGTACTCTCACACTAAAAATATTAGGATTCTATTACACAGGGACAAAAATCCGATGACTTTCTCATTTTGATTTTCCATGGTTTAGAAAAATATTTGACAGACAATTGTTTTTTTACCCCAATAAGTGAAACTATTATATCCATATGACAAATTATTCTAAAGGTATGTAACTTTGGCTAATATCAAACCAAATAGGTTTGCGATACCTAAATCTGTTGAGTTTCGTCTGCTTATTTAATACTTTTGTTTCGTATGTTGATAAAATGAAAGGTAAACAACGTACAATGACATAATCATAAGTAGTATGGTATACATTGTATATAGAGATTCCACCAGAAGTTACTACTGTCTTTAATTAAACATAACTGAGGAAATATGTGTTTCGTCTCTATTCAGGGAAACACATCCCAACATATCGCGTCATTTATATTTATCACATTCTTTCAGTAGATTTATGGTGATGAATGTACCATACCTAAAGTAAAACACAATCGATTTATTGAAAATGATATATGTGAAGAAAAACGTACAGACGTGGTCATTTTGCACAAAACCTAAACAAAGCTATTTCGTGATGTCATGTATATATCTTCCAAAATCGTATTCCCTTAGTCGTCTAGCAAGAGATGTATACGTTTGTCAATTCTCAAAGATATCCATGCATCAATGAATAATAATTTTTATCTGACATGTATAAGAGAATAGATTATACAAGTACATTGTAGTTGATTTTACCTTGCCAATGTAGCATCACTACCTTCCATCTGTTTCTTGTACCTCTCGACTTCGCCTTTTGCATCTTTTAATGCCTTCATTGTACCAACGCTATTGTCTGACAATCTAGATGCAAGTTTAATAAAATAAGGAACCAAACTATACTGTTTACATATTTTATGCACATTCATGATTTTGATTCCGAATTGATACTTATTTATGAGAGATCATCTATTGAATGAATGAGTGACTTTCACATTTATAACTTAACATAATTAATTCATAGAAGCCGGGTTACATAAAATTTACACTGGCTCCATTATCATTATACCCTCATAACCTCAACAAAATAAACATCTATTCCTTATATTTACAGTTTTTTAAGTAAATGAATATTATTTGTTCCCGCGCGGCAAATGCATATTTTTTTATTAAAATGCCCATATTTACTCTCTCCCGTCATCGTCAACGAATTTGATTGAACAGCTGATTGGAATCGAGTCATTCATATGTTCCCGCCAAAATTGGAGTCATGACCCCACGTTGCTACGCCATCGACTATTCACGTAACAATAGAATCGCCGCGCGTGTTGTGCTAACATTATACACTGATAATGATGATACTGGAAAGCATGATTATTGAGTCCATGTCAGTGCAAACTGTAAATATATGTTTTACCAAAAAATTATCAAAATATTACTTACGATTTATTTTCTTCCTTTAAATTTGCTATCTGTGTGTTAAGTTCCTGTATTTCCCTCTCAAGAGTGTCATAGTTCCTAGAATCTCTCCTTGTACCTTTCGAGCTACTACTACTCTCGTTACGGTAAACAGGAGTTCGAGACGGTGCTTTTCTGTCAAGACTCCCATCCTGTTTTGCTCGCTTTGAAACATGCGATACTTGTTCATGTTCGTTTGCTTGTGCAGCTGGACGTTTTGACATGTTTTCTTGTTGTTGTTGTTGTCTTCCTCGTCTTCCTCTATCAGACAAAGGCTTCAGAAGAACGATACATCATATTGTGTAAACATCCAGTTGCTATTTTTTCATTAATCAAACAATCAGAAACCAAAAAAATCCGAATTGGAGCGAAAACTGACGTCATCATGACGGCACAATAGAAACAATGACGTAGCAAATTGATTTAGTAAAAAATATTCTCTTCGAAAGACATTGGAATCATTCGAGAAAACGTATTTTATTTCATTAAGTGGTATGGAAAATTTATTAGCACTGATATCACTATTTATTTATTTATTTATTTATAATTATATTTTCTATGTTTCTGGCTTTCTGATTGGCCTTTTCATTTTATTTTTTTTTTCATTCCATGATTGAAACAAAAAATCCGAGAATGGCGCGGAAATCCCACGTTATCGTGACGTTACAATAGAAACATTTACGTTGCGTATTGATTTGGCAAAAATAATCCCTTGGAAAAAATTAATGGAATCGTGCGAGAAAACGCATTTCATTTTATAAAGTAGCCTGGGAAATTAATTATAATAATTTTTTTTTAATTTTATCGGATATGAAATTAAAGTTTGCAAACTTTTGTAAAAATCCGCTAAGCAGATTTAAACAGTTTGCAAACAAAATTTCTTCCATACCCCAATAAAATTAATTAATAGTGACTTCAATACTTAGATAATGAAATATATATATTTAAAGAATCCGCTATTCGGATTCACATAGTTTGCAAACATTTCATAAATGAAATCTAAAGAAATATTGAAAGCAATGCTTAAATAATTATTTCTTTATTTTCACACTAAATCTGGCATTTTATTGGCCGATTTTCTTTTTTACTCTATTTCACTAAGCCACTATTCCGTCTTACAGAGTGGCCTCCCTTTCAGGTAGGTATCGATTGTTACGTCATTATTTTGTGCGCGCAATTCACATTGGTTTCTCCACAAAATATAATGTTACGATTGCAAACACATGACGCCATAATCTATACCTATCCGCAAGCGCAGATAACTCTATAATATGCAAATACGGAATAGAAAATCAACGTTGGTATTGATTTTTTTTAAATCAATTGGTGAAACAATAGAATCGTACGTGTCAATGTGTTTTATTTCATCAATTAGTCTGGAAAATTAATTAAAAGCATTTATGCCACTATTTATTAATTTTATAGTGTAATGAAATAAATTTTGTTTGCAATCTTTTTTCAGAATCTCATACGCGAATAAATACAGTTTTTTAAACAAAATTTCTTACTTCACTTAAATGGTTAATGCTTAAATAAATCTCAAGTTTTGATACGAGTGTGAACTATTTTGACTTATAATTCAATATTTTGCATGCGATGTGTTTGCTTTTCATAACGTTCTTACCTGTTCTCCAAGGCGTTTCTTCAGATTGCTGATTTCTATTTCTGCTTCCTCAAGGCGATACTCTGCATCATCTCTTTCCCTAGCTAACTTGTATACACTTGCCTTTAAATCACTAATTTCTTTAGATTCTGATTTCGGCCAAGTTAATTCAAGTTTCTGTAAAATAATATGATACCCAAACATATAAGCGGTCATCTGACTACCTTGTATCCGAAATTGATTCATTTTACCGTAAGTTTTGAAAACAAAAAAGAGGAATTAGCTCGAATCGATTATAGGAAATATGAGCAAAAGTATGATCGAATAGATAATATGTAAAAAAATATGCAGGAGAACAAATCCGGACCAAACAATATGTTCTATTCTAACAGCAGCTACGTCAAATTTATCTTTGTATCATTCTAACATTTGAAATTTGAAAAGTTTACAAATGACGGACAGTTCACAATGCACGGTGTTGAAAGAAGTACAATGGCTAAAGGTAACCCTGAACATTTTATCAGATTAATTAAATGCATTCGATTGTCACTCTGTTTTATTTTGGATCGATATATCAATATAGATAGGCCTAACTTCAGCATACTTTACATTCTGTCAGCACATAGGATTCCCTATGACATTAATCTGTAAGTTATCGCATTCAACATTTTACACAAATGATAATGGGACAATATTGCCGACGTATTGTACAGAAAATTGGATAATTCAAGAAACGCTATATTAATAATTTTATGTATTATAATGGTTCATTGACTAAGCGTTAAGATTTTAATAATTACCTCTCTAAAGTTATCCACATGACCAATCAGTTTGTTGGCCTTGGCTAAGTAATCGGAGTTGACTTTTTTAAATTTTTCGTCGTCTTCCCACTTCGAATGAAGCTCTTTACATCCCTTGACAGTATCTTTAATGCTTTTCAAAATTTCACGAACGGCGTCTGCGTCAACTTCTCTATGATCAACGATATAAAGAATAGTCATACCTTAAAATATAAATCTTATGTACATCCTAAAAATTATGCAAAAAAAAATAATTTTCACAAAACCAATGAAAATGCAGTAACTTATAGCATTATATAATTTTATATATTTTCTGAGGAGGGTTTCAGTGGCTTTATTACTACATTTCAAAGGAATTTGTCTTTCAGGCTTTAGTCTTGCTAGAAGTCTTTTATTTTTTATCGCTGTAATTTAACTTTATCTGTATATACTTAAAGTAAGTGTATAAATCAAAGCTGAAAACTTCACACACTATTTTTTTATTAAATTTTAAAAAAGAGTGATAAAATAGCTAGGGCTGGAGGTAAAAACAGGGTAGGGAGGGGGAACCTGAAACATACATATTTATTTTGTTTTGTTTGTGTTTATCTATTTTATTTTTTTTCCTTTAAAATTAAGTAGTGTGATAAAAAAAGCCTTGCTACAGATGGTGTTACATGTTACATATATAGTATCTGCAGGCTCTGGTGGTCGAGTATCCAATGCTATGTTTCAGAGAAGTCATTCATACATGCATGAAAGTAGCCATATCGACCCCTTTCGGCCCTATTTCTCATGACAAGACCACTCGAATTATCACTTTAACCATTTGTACATTTTGAGCCACTCCCCCCCCCTTTCCCACACACACACAGTCAAACACACACTTACAAATACCTGAAATGGATCAACGAAGCTACATACGAAGCTTTGATACATGTGGTAGCGGTATTCTATACTTAAGTTTAAAAGAAGAAGTCGTCGATGTAGAAACAACCAAATTCATATATTTCAGGCCTCATCCCACAATGAAATGGGAAAAAACACAGCAAAATATTAAATTAACCGGGACAAGGTTATATACGTCAATTATTAAACAATTAAATTGAAATAGTATTTTTTCGAATCTGAGGTACATGTATGGATTGGTATACAGTGTGAATATCTAGGGGAGCTAACTCTGTGAAGTTTTAATAGCATAAATTCTAGATTATCTCTGCATACAACAACAATTAAGCGTAAGATCATGATTAAGATAATCTTAATTTGCTACGATACATTCCATAGAAGTGTTTTTTCATATAATAATAATAAATAATATCCAACATTGCAGATCTACACACTAATGCTTCCAATAACGAAAGTAGGAATACCGTACATAACGAAAGTAGAATACTTTACCTGGGGCTTAGCTGGCCGCGGCGCTTTTTACTCTCGCGTTGACTGCGTCTGAATGCCTTTCTGATACCTGACATTACAACAACTTTAGTTAAAGCTAATAGCACAATGCATACGTACAGCAAAATCAACCCGGAATGTAATTGGTATCTAATGCATACCACCCGGTCCCAGGTGAAGGTCGCTATATCATGATAACAGGCTTAGGGGAGCAATCATTATTTGATACTATGAGGCACAAAAAGGGTTATCTAAAAAAACCGGTACATTATTTACAATAATCTCTCAGACAGGACCTCTTCATAAAGATAATTTACGTTATCCAACGACTAAATATATAACCCTGTGAGACTCTCAAAATTGAATATGAATCATTCTGTTTATAACTAGCTCTGCTTGTTTCCTACAGTAAACAAACCGCCAGTGCACGTGGTAGACCTTCGTTAAATACATAAACAATAGACAAGATTAAATAATTACACCACCATCTCTGGTATAATTACCGTGTTCATATACCTATAGCTTTCACATCTCTGTATGCATGCCCCAGGACATGACATGCGACAACTATGGATACAGGTATGTGTGTATTTCACGGTAGGTTGATCAGACCTCAATGCAAGTTATCGGTATCGTCAGCTAAGGCCGGTTTTCAGAAGTGTATTTTAGTTGCATTTGACTATTCCAATCTCAAAATCGGTCCGGTATTCGGATTGGGGGGGGGGGGGGGGGGTCTTCCCCGAACACCAACTCTGGGTAGGGTGGGGTGTTTACATAGGGATTAAGGTGTGTTGATAGGGAGTTATAGTCTATCTCAGAATTGTTCTCATTGCAAGATCACAGGTAAATCTCAGGTAAATCAACTCATCTGATAGGTGATCAGTAAATCAGTAACAGTTAATTATTGCCAAGCTGCTGTAGAATAGTGTATAAAACAGTGGCATATTTCAGAAAAAATCATACTTGCTCTGGTATTTGAATTTTCAACATTGTACATTGAATTATCAACTTGTCTTTGTATTACTAGACTTTGTCTGAGTCTATACATTTTTGTGCTATTTTTCAGCTTTATAAGTGTAAATATTTAATAGAAATACTGTACTAGATTTTTTTATTTCTCATTATTTTCTTAGAATTTCTGACTTGTTTTATTTTTCAGTTTTAGGTAATATCGATTTTGTAAAACATCTGTACTAGAATTTTCTAATTTACTGTTTCTTATTGATTTATACTTGTGTTTCTTTTCAGTTTTAGTGTAAATATATGATAGAACTACTGTACTAGATTTTTTTTTAATTTCTCATCATTTTCTTAGAATTTCTGACTTGTTTTAGTTTTCAGTTTTAGGTAATATCGATTTTGTAAAACATCTGTACTAGAATTTTCTAATTTACTGTTTCTTATTGATTTATACTTGTGTTTCTTTTCAGTTTTAGTGTAAATATATGATAGAACTACTGTACTATATTTTTTTTTAATTTCTCATCATTTTCTTAGAATTTTTTACTTATTTTAGTTTTCAGTTTTAGGTAATATTTTGTAAAACATCTGTACTAGCATTTTCCAATTTACTGTAATTTCATTTTATCACACACGGAATGGCAAACGCACAGATCAACGTTAAGTTCATCATCAACAGAATCAACAGAAGAGGCGGACGTAACCTATCCCATGACGGCTTCATCTACAGACAGACTCTAAAAAGTGGCGACAGGACCATCTGGAGATGCTCTGGAGCTGTTCAGCCTCCCTCTCAACACTGAACGACATACAAGTCAATTTCGGAAGACATCCTCACACACATGCCTCTGACCCTGCCAACGTTGTTGCCAAGCAGATCATAAACCAGATTAGCAACCGCTGTGCAGAGTCCGTGCGACCCATACCATCTATCTTCGACGAGGAACTCAACCAACATCGAGACAACGACTGGGATGACTCTTCCAAAGCTGTGGTCCAGCATCTGCCAACCTTCTACAGTGCCAGGTCATCACTTTACAGAGCTCGACGTAAGCAGACCCCACCACTACCAAAAACCATGGCCAACCTCAACCTGGATGGAAGATGGACAGAGACATCGACTGGTGAACAATTTGACTGTTTGACGATGGTGAAGGCAACAACAGAATCCTCGCGTTTTCTACATCAGAGAACCTTGCCGACCTTGCTGCCTCGGATGTATTCTTCAGCGACGGTACCTTCTACACCTGCCCACACTTTTTTTATCAGATCTACAGCATCCATACGCAGATTGACGGCATCATGACTCCGATGATTTATGCACTACTTCCCGGAAAGAGCCAGACCATCCGCTTCTTTACGTTACTTCAGGAGCATATGACCAACTTCATCATTCCCTTCCACCCGACTACTGCATTCGTCAACTTTGAGATCGCCACACACAATGCTATCCGAAGTGTCTTCCCTGGAATATATGTCAAAGGATGTTTTTTTCACTTCACTCAGTGCATATGGAGAAAGGCTCAGTCAACAGGACTCCAGACACTGTACCGCGACAACGACGACGTGAGACTCCTTGTGCGCCGAGCTGCTGTTTTGCCCCTCATTCCCATGGAGCGTGTAGAGGACGTCTGGTTCCAGGCCCTGGAGGATGCCAATGATGCCGACATCCCTCATCCACTCCTACCATTCACCGACTACGTGACAAAACAGTGGGTAGATGGAGACAAAACGACATGGAACCACTTCCTGACTGAGGGTCCACGCACTACAAACCACCTGGAAGCATGGCATGAGAACTGAAGAGACGAGTTATGCACTCACATCCCAACATATATACCATTATACAGAAGATCAAGGACATGCACAACATGAACGACATCAGCCGGATACAGAGAGATGCTGGAGCTCCAACCAAACCCCGCAAGAAGAAGTATGTAAACATCGACAGACGCCTGGCAACCCTGAAAGACCGCTACCAGACTGGAACCATCGACTTGATGACATACGCCGACTCAGCATCACAGCTGCTGCATCTTGGTTAAATTAGCTAGAAATGAAATAGTTTGCATACCATATGTACATCCAAATGTATATGAGACACTTTGATAACATATCTTATCATTATAGATTATTTTGGAAACCATTGAATTACCTTAGTGCTGAAATGTATTGCTTAAATGATTTAATAAAATATATAATGATTTAATAAATCTTTAAATTTTATTGATTTATGTTTTTTTTTAAATAGGCTTTGTGTAAAATAGTGCTTAAATTAATTGCTACTGTAAAATATACATATTGTGCAGTGTGTATTATCATATGATTATTTTGGGGAAAAATAGTAATAATTGATACAAATACTTAAACTAATACTTGCAATTAACAAAATTGTACATTTATTGTATCTTATCATATTAGTTAAAAAATTACCTAGTTCGAAAGTTACCTGAGTTGGTGTTAGATTTTGAAACAGACTATAACTAAACTTCAAAGGGTTCCCTACATAAACACCTCCCTTTGTCTTTACCAGAGTTGGTGTTCGGGGAATTCGCCCGGAATTGGGAGGGATCGGTTTTGGGAAGTTTTATTTACTATTAATAAAGAGGAATTCATTCCGTACATGACTTCCATGTTCGGTTTCTAGAGGTGATCAGTTTTGAGAAGGTTCGGTTTCGAGAAGTTACACTCTATATACATATATAGATGCACTGTTACAGTCTGTAACCTGTGCTTGTCCACTTTCACGTATCTCAAGGGTCTGTCTGATTATATATTTATGCAACTCCCTTAAGTTCGTCGTGATAGATACAGAGATACGCTGATCTCATTAACAAAATGTAATAAATAAACAATTAAATCATAGTATGTATGCCGAATTCGAAAAAAAATATTGTATACATTTATTTCTTATATGGAAAAAATATGAATATACTTATAAATATCTTTAAAAGGAAAAATAAATAGGTAGATTGATTGTACTTTATTGGGAGTATTGCCAACCTCCAATGAGATGAAATTGCGTGATCACCCATGAAAACACGAGTAAATCGTGTAAACATACATGTTTGTAAACATGTTGACTATAAGAAGGGATATAGAATGATCTATTTCAAGAAAGTTTTGTGTGTTTATTTGTTTACTGTTTTAGGTCGATATTTCTAGAAGTAGAAGGTCAGTCTCCAATATTCTTGAATTAGGGTTTAGCTATATATACTCCAGCTGTCCAAGGCCAATCAGAACTGTAATGAGACTTGTAATTAGACATATCAAGAACTGTACAGCGCCATATTAGATTATATTGGGAGAGCTATTGTAACTTTATCTGTGGATTGTTACAAAGCATTGTTTGGATTTATTCATGTTGCCTGGAATTTTACAAATTATCTTTGAACATTCATTTTCCTCCTGAAGTTGTGAATATTGTTAAAAAGGAACCTGGAAGGATTAAGGAGAATACCAAGACATTCACATACAGAAAAGTAACACGTTAAATTTTCGTATTACTCTTGTACCACCACCAATTACTTAAGATATTGTAAACCATTTCTGTATAATATTGTATATATAATTATATTGTGTTTTGAATTTAGCTGCTGGTTTCTCATTTCAGTTATTTTTTGGTCATAACAATATGGAACAACCAAAGTACCCATAGGTCTACTTTTTAGACGTTTTAAACGACCTCTAAAACGTCTTAAAATGGTGTATGGACACTTTGGTGGGTCTGTATTGATATAAACTGTAAATAACTCTCTTATCCCGGTTTCATAGTGCACGTGTGATAATGAGATCTGATAGAATTTACACTCGATCTACTCACCATACATATCCCTATAATTTTAACTTATGCGTCTTTTTTCACTTGACATAAGTATTCTGATTATTAGAAGATTTACTAATCTGATGTCGATTTCGTATAACGAATGTTTATAAGCGTGTACATATTATCACCACAATACTATTTTATGCATTCATTGCCCCGGTTGCATTGTGATATGAACGTTTATTTACCCGAAGATGTAATATTTCCCGAAGGCTTGATTTTATATCACACATCAACAGGGGACATAATTGTTAATTTGCCAAAAGGATAATTCGCTATTTGTTTGGAAAATATTTCATGTATTTCTATTTGTGATGAGTAAAAATTACATTCAATACGCTTAGTCTGTCATTTTTGTACAATCAGAAGGGGATATAACAATGGGCGATCACTATGGGGGCACACGTCCCATGTAAATACGACATTTATTTTCCCTTAGGGAATGACGTTGTTTGATTTCCCTGGACATCATGTGAGGTGTTTTAACCAGCAGAGGCCTTGTTATTAGCTCGGGTATGATTATTGTGACGGTGTAGTTTTGGGAATAATCTAAATGTTTTTTGTTGTTGTTTTTTTGTAATTTGATATGGAACTTATTTATATATTTTAGGTGTAACTTAATCTGGATTTGACCTGAACATATATGGTGATGGCTTGCGTTAACGATACTCATTTCTCAGTCCTTTAAAACGAGTCATTAATTCCTTAAACTCATATTTTGATTTAACAGTGTTCGATCGTCTTTTGATTTTTTAATATAATGTTCACAAAATGCTAGATTTCTTGAATTTTACTTTCAATATTTTTTTTTTTTAATTTTCTTTTCATATAACGTGGTTCTCTATCAATCTCATAATAAACAAAAGCATTACAGGCATTTCTTTTTAACTCCAAGCAAGCGTTTACAAAAACTTGAATGAAGTTTTTTCAATATCTGGTGACTTTTGAAAACTTGAAAACCCCATATCTCGCTTCCGTATCCAAGTATGTTGTTGATATATGTATCAAATACTGAACATTGTGTGCCGATATTGAAATTATTTTTCTTAAATTTACTGGTGACAGCGATGTGTTTTTATGTGATATTAAATTTCCGTTAAAATTCATCAATATACCCAAATAATTAAATTGGTTTACTATCTCTATAACACGATTGTCATATGACCAACTCTCAAAATCTTTGATATTTCCACCATTTCGAAAAATAACGATTTTGGTTTTGGAAGCATTTATATTTAGTTTCTATTCAAGATTATATACATATAAAGCATCATGTTGTTTTTGTAATGATTCTGGAATTTCAACAAATTTAAGAGACATATTTCTATTCATGAACAATTTTCTGAAATGAAATTCATTTCCATGTCATTTACATAAATACTAAAAAGAATGGATGAAAGGATTTCCTTCTGGGACAAACCGATTGGGTAGTTTTCTAATAATATGTCATTCAAAGTGATGCACGACTTTACATTTTTATACAATGACTGAATAATATTGAACATTTTCCCTTGTATTCCAAGCTTTGAAAGTTTATACCACAAACAACAAAATGCTTTCAATTAAGTCAAAGGCTTTCGTGTTATCCACGAAACAACAATACAGTCTCTCTTTTGCTTTCAGTGTTTTATTGACTATTGTTTGCAAGGCGAATATGGTATCAACTTTGGATAAACCTGGTTTAAATCCAAATTGTGCATCAGTTATTTTATCATATTCATTATTCCATTTCAGTAATCTTTGATTCAATATCCCCGTAAATAATTTTCCTAGACAACAGTAAAAACCTCTATAATTATTTTAGTCATCCACGTTCCCATTTTTAAAAATTGGAACAGGCTTCAGGGAAATATCCTGATTTTAAGACATAAATTCACAGTGAGACATTATTTTTTCACATATACATATGAAGGTCTTTCCGAAGGAAAATTTTATAGCCAAGTCTCTACAAATTGTGAACTTAATTTATTGTGAGCGGTACAGTGGAATAGTCGTTATGTATTTGTTGGACAAAAATAATATTTATTTGCATGTTTATGCATTTAATAATTGTAAACATACAGAAAAGTATAGAAAATTGTGTCCGAGTGGTTTTCTGGGGCATTGCTCCACTAGGACACATAGGCACCATTTCGTACCCGGCCGAAAGAGATAGTAGGCCGGTTATGTATATTTGTTCTAGGTATGCACGATTTAATAACTAGTTTTAATAACTACTCTCTAAAATATGTAAATCTGTATAATATTATTAACTTCTCATTTAGTGTTATTTGATATATACATTAATCAATTACGTTCATTGGCAAGATACATTGGCATGAGATTAAGGATTTCTGTAACAATTGCAAAACGATGCTTTATTTCAAATGTCAATCTTGCTGATGTTTCGACACTTTTGCCGGAATCCTCGCCATAGGTTTGGCTTCAAATAAATCATTTTCGGTCAAGGCGCACTTCAGGAGGAGCCCAAAATTGGAATCTCTAACCCATTTTAGTTAAGTTTATTTTTTGTCCGTCTCGGGTTTTACCATTAGAATGAATCAATACTGATTTAAAAGTAATGTCTTTATTTTCTAAAAAGAAACAATTGTGTAAACACTAATATGATAACAAAAATCACAACATTGTAGAAAAATCACATAAGATCATTGCACCTGGTCGCCATGCTCTACATGGTGCATATATAAAAAAAAAATGCCAATTAGCAATAAGCAGGTATAAAATTAAACTTTCAAAGTAAATCAATGGAGCATATTTTTCTATGCTAAACTTGTATGCAAATGACATTTGAATATTGTTTAATATAAAATTCAAAATACTAAAAATTCAATATAAATACTCTAAAAATATCAATGCCTATTTACATGATTTTGTATAAAAACTTCTCATTTATTGTTATTTGATATATACATTCATCAATTACGTTCATTGGCAAGTTACATCGGCATGAGGGTGGAATTCAGGAAAAGCTGACAAATTACGTTAAAGACATTCGTTTCACAGTAAAACAAATGGTTTACTGACTTATCTGTATATTGGTCATCGGTAAAATAAAGCAATCAACGTTTAGTATGCAATATGGACATGTATACATGTATCAATTATCCGTGTCGTCAAGGCTGATTTATATAAAGAAAAGGTGACAAGTGTTCCACATAGAAAGGATACGTCGATTAAGCCAATACAATGGATTCTAATGACACTTAAGCAGGCATTTCTAAATTAATCATAAATAAAATTTCAGGTTAATACGATCAATATTCAATCTTTAATTTAATAAGGTTAATATGAGAATTGAACTTATCACAATATGAAGTAGCCCTAACGAACGGAATGATGATGTGTAAACAACAACAAATGTAACAAAGTACATGTAGTTCAACATAATAAAATGACAGAACACAGTAAATTTGGACAATTTACGAAATTAAGGCAAATACCTTAGAACTAAACACAACAGTTGCAATTACAATTCTATGCTATTTAGATAGAAATTTGTGTATTTTTTTGTGTTTAACCATTCTTGTAAATAACATACTTGCTGCAGAAAAATCCTTGGTTTTGGCCTGAAATTGAGGATTTTACAAAGGTCGCATACTTTTGCCTGAATCCACGCCATCAGTTTTGCTTCAAGTAAAGTTATCATTAACGGTCAAGCGCACTTCCGGAGGATCCCAATATTGTATTCTATTCACTAACGCATTTTAGTTATGCTTATTTGCTTCAGAAATTTAAACTTAAATCAAGCCCTAAATATTGGATGTACTAATTTCAGGATATATTTGACTTAATTTTTTTAAAACGTGGTTCAAAAGAGGGGCTTCCCACTACCTGGGGTCATGCCGGTCTTTTGTGTATTGCTACCTACAACTACATACAATGAAGCAGCGTCATACTAAAGAAACACTCTATATACTATGAAAAGGTTGCATAATACTATTTGCATAATACTGTTTCCTACCTTAGTGCATTTGTCTAAGATGCTATCTTTTTATTTTTCAATGGAGATGGATTTTGTAGTTATCAAATGATTAGTGACTTTAGATGATTCAGAAATATTACATGTAAGGACATGAACAGAGAACAGGATTGATGTAAGCACTGATCACTATTATAAAAATACAATTAAAGAACAGTTTGGATTCTTAGAAGACACTCCGATAAAAATGTATTTGTAGTTATGCAACAATGGACAGTTATACCGTCATATTCACACTATATAGATTGTTAATAATTCATTTTTCCTTAGTTTTAATGCCCTGCGCTACTCCCTTGGCCAACATTGGTCCCCCTTTGTGTAGGTAGATGACTGGCCACACGACATAGTCGACGCTGTCTCCACCTTTCGTGTAGGATCTGAGACGGTCATGGTCAAACTTCTCACCATGAGAGAATTCCCATTCCATACAGACAGGCGGATCTTGTACTCGCATCATCCAGACGTATCTCACGGTCGCATTGATAAACTTGTCACACGCCTCGATAGTTTTGTCTGTCATGGTTTGTTTTAATCTCGTTTTGATGACCTGATAGGAAAACGAGTTTTAGATTACATTTTGTAATAAAAGCATCGGATGTACGTGTTCGCGTATAGTCGACAATAATAGTGCTTGACAATATTGATTCCAGACTTAAAGTAATTGGTCGTTTTTGCATGCAAGAAAATACATATAAGTGTTAGCCCCTGGTCCCTGGCTATGTATCTATACTAGTCAATGCTATCATACACATATTCATTGTTCTCAATGACTTCGAGAAACAAGTAAATACATATGTCATGACAAGAGCCCCAGGCGGTACCATGGTATCTACCATTAAATGATCTCAGCCCGATGACAAATTTAAATGTATCTATTCTGATTTCTTTAGCTTCTTCTAGTTGACTAAATACTATGTATGGCACAACTTATGAAGATGATTACAGTAATTGGCTTATAAAAAAGAATGTAATCGGCTGAACTAACCATGAAAAATGTATACGTATTAAAATTTTATTTTTTAGATCCAAGATGGCCGCCTGTCAGCAATGTTTTTTTTTGTTCTCATAAGTGTACCATGTTTTTATTCGCACAATTAGGGGATAAAGGGAACCTGTTCAGTAAAATTTGAATACAGTATTTTCTCATTTCTTTCTGAATAAAGGGTTATTATCCATTCGTAATATGTATAAGGTAAATTTGAGAACTATATATTTAGTACTATATATATATATCAAAATGAAGACAACAGACTATATTTATAATAAAATGTTTCATCCTCATTGATGTTGTTTTTAAATACATGTATCTCCCAAAACAACTGGTATAGTTATAGAGATTAGGGACCTACACATATAAATAAAGAAAAGTTCACAACTTATGAAGATGATTACAGTAATTTGCTTATAAAAAAAGAATGTAATCGGCTTAACTAACCAAGACAAATGTATACGTATTAAAATTTTAATTTTAAGATCCAAGATGGCCGCCTGTCAGCCATATTTTTTTCTGTTCTCATAAGTGTACCATGTTTTTATTCGCACAATTAGGGGATAAAGGGAACCTGTTCAGTAAAATTTGAAAACAGGATTTTCTCATTTCTTTCTGAATAAAGGGTTATTATCCATTCGTAATGTGTATAAGGTAAATTTGAGAACTATATATTTAGTACTATATATATATATCAAAATGAAGACAACAGACTATATTTAAAATAAAAAGTTTCACCCTCATTGGTGTTGTTTTTAAATACATGTATCTCCCAAAACAACTGGTATAGTTATGGAGATTAGGGACCTATACATATAAATAAAGGAAAGTGAACTGACAATCTTAATAAATACATATCATTATGTACGTGACAAATCGGCAAAACAAAATAAACCTAACATTTATCCAGTACTTGTCGAGAAATAATGATAATACCGACTGTTTACTGAATGTACGACGGACGCCGAACCACGGACGAATTTCCTTTTACCAGAAATAATCAAATGCATAACACATTTTTCTCGATATAATGACCTCCGCGTAAATTATAAAAAATACTTGTATCCATTGATTACTTCTTATGTCGGGTTAATGAATACATATCATTATGTCATACAGTTAAATGTGTTATCCTATATAAACATATAATAGTTGTCTTCGCCAAAACTAGTGGACACACAAGATCACTTACGTCACACAGTAGTGGGCTGACCAACTCGCATTTGCCTTTCCGGTAGTTCATTAATGGTTTCATAATTTCTGTTGGTAGCTCAGTCAGTTTATCAGAAGTCTGGTAAACAATAAGTTTTAGTGTGATTTCATATACTGACAGTTTATGTATCTAACAATATTGTTACGATTCAATAATGATTGTGATATTTGCAGTTTTAAAATAAAATACTATTAGTACCAACCTGAAAATACAGGCAAACCTGCCTTAGCGACCACCTCTGTGTAAAGGTTGGAACACCCACCCCCAAACACACACACACACACGCATAAAAATTTAGCATGATGGTCCTTCTTTACTAATTTGTATTCACAGTTGTGTGAGATGACCCTCATAAAAAATAACCATGAATGACCGGACTTGAACACTTCATTTAACCTGGGTAGTCGTGATAGGGAAGTCTGACTGTACAATAAGAGTGTGAGTCAAATATGCATAAACGTCTGATTATATATTGACGGGATACCTAGATGTATACGAATCATTTATTTTGTTAGAAATCAGTTCTAATATTAAAAAAACACTGTTTACCAAAAGTGATGATCTGGCGATGCGCCTAAGGTTATCAATATCTGGTACTGCTATGTGAAGTTGTAGTGACGACAAAAAGTCTACCTGAGCATCTCCGCTATCTGCACAAGTTCTAAATACAGTCTGAAACACAAAGAAATTAAATACACAATATCAAACATTGAAACATCTTATTTTGTTTCCAGCTTTCACTTCTTTATATTTGTACCATGAACATGATATCGAATACTTATGACAATGCAATAATGAGGTGGACTACTTGCGGTAGTATTTCGAGATATCATAACAAGTCGAGACATATTTACCATTCGACGACCACGGCAACTTATAATTGAAAGTAGAATATAGTCATTTGTAAGGGGTTTTTTTCAGTAGTTGTTTTGACATACAATCTACTGCGTGATACATTTACTTCGTTATAACACTTTATCTCAATGTTAATACATTTTGACAAGACTCATCGGCATTTTGTGGATAACTTACTGCGAGAATATCAAGTAGAACTTTGATAGCTTCTTGTTCTTCCATGTCGTTCTCGAGATTCTCCATTGCATCGATCCATTCATTATCGTAGAGTTCGGATACTTTCTCGGCTAGCTTCATTGGTCTGTTTGGGTCACTTAAGTCACTTATAGCTGGAATGTTGTCGCGGAGCTTGTTGCCAGTTACTGCACTAAGTCTACAGATAATCAAAATATAACCGTCAAAAAATATTAACGATAACCAGTCGCAGTAAAATAAATTCATTACAAAAAAATTATAACGTGAGACTTGCTTACTATCGTTCCTCTGAAAAGTGATATTTTGATAACACTGTAGAAAAAAAGTATAATAATCCTTCGGAAACAGAATGGCGCCTTACCTTATCAGTGCCTCATCCTTCGCTTCCCTTTCTGCTGACACGTTTCTCTGAAGTCTATCTATTGTGTCACGAAGGTTTTCCTCATTCGATTTGCTATGGCGTAAGCTATTAATGATAAAGTAGAACGTTTGTGAAATAGCTAACTTAGATTAGATGTGAATTATAAGCTGGTATAGGTTTCCTTAACTCACAATTTCGTTGCAACATGCACAATACTTTCTGCATACCACGACAGAATTACGAGGTGTAGGTTAGATACCTATACAATTATTTCTCTTCACCTGGCCGGCCGGAGTTCGATCCCCGGCACGGACGTGAAAAGGTTAGGGGGTCACCTGCCCGATCACGTGGGTTTTCTCCGGGCGCTCCGGTTTCCTCCCACACTAAGATCACTCGCGCGCTTACATCCGGGCCATCGAGACTGATTTACATAAGTTGTGTAACTTGTTTCGTAATCGATGTTAAATCAATAAAGTTTATAATTATAAACCGTTCGTGACTTTAACTGAAAATTACATTTTGTGATTTTTAATTTTCCCGATTTGGCTTTAAGATTACATATAATGTATATATGTTTAAACCATTTTAAAAAACTTGTTTTCGCATATCACAATTTGTCACGTGAATGACCCTATCAAAGTTTAAACAGGAAATCGAGAAATTTTCAGCCGCGAAATTTAAGAACTTTCATTTATAAAAGAAAGTATTAAAGTATATAGTACCGTACATTACCTATTCAGTGCCTCTTCCTTAGCCTGCCTTTCCTTGGTCAAGTCCCTTTGTATCCTGTCAACGTTGCTTTGAAAGTTTCCATCTCTTGCTTTCAACTGATTCAGACTAGAACGTATCGAAAATCAAAAGGTTATGGTAACGCCATAGTTGTGCTGTTAGAGTTATGTTCCATTAATTAAAGATAAACACAAACAATGGAAGGTATGTATGTTTAGTCTATTAGAAAACAAGAGGCCCATAGGCCTTAACGGTCACAGAATGAAATAAAGACATTTAAACACCATATATTAGGCTATCAGGCCCTTGGAGTCAAAGTCAGTGATATTATAAATTTGCCTGTTTAATCTATGAAGAGAGTTTTCGAAATTTCAGTTATTTTGACCTTGGTTAGCCCCGTCCCTCTGGTCCCTGGGGGTCAGCGAGGACAGATAAGGATATGTTAAATGCTATATCTATAATTCTAACTGAGTTTTATATATTTCCTTCGAAAATTGAGCAAATAAAGCTCATAAATGTGTTTTTCCTGTATAAACTATAGTTACGTATGCTCCACCGCTGACGAATGGTATTTTTTATTTATCAAAAACAGGGACAGACGATTTAGTATTTTCATTCAGTTACAAAAATTACTTACTTTACACCATTACCACCATATTTATTCAAAGATAAAAATGTTAAAAATAATTAATTGCATCCCGAAGAAAATTCCGTGGCACTTTGTCCTATATGGAATGATGGAATGATGGAATGGCCTTATGCCTTATGTTTGTGCAGAATATCAAAAGGACGCAGAAAAAAAAAAACCACTAATACAAACTTGGCCTAACATTCCTAATTAATCAAAGATTCATACCCATGCACTTTACCACGATAATTTTGCTATAATTTCAACACAATGGAATTGCATAAACAAAATCAGAAAATTGAGATGTCATATTTATTTTACCTCTGCTCTACTTCTTCTTTAATCTTCTTTAAGCTCCTGTTTTCATTTTTCATATGTTCCAACTCTTGTTGACTTCTATGGTAAAATGTATATTACATTTATATGTAGCGTGCTATGTTCATTAAACACCTTCTAATATAGAACGGCTTTATTCTTCATTTGTAAAATCACAAATGTAAAAGTCGCTTCCTTTAATTTTGATTTGAAGCTGGATTTACTCGAAGTCGGTTATAGTGAAATCCTCAGGAAAATGGAAATAAAAACAACCATGTGACAGAATCTGGCTCAAGATTAGTACTGCCAAAAATCATTATATTAACATATCTAGAATTCAGTAAATTGATAATATACGGTCAGACCATAAAGCTAACAATTTCATTCCACACCTTTACAGTCTTTTAAGTTACTGCAAAGTGATTTCTGCTGTTTTGTTTCCATGAACAAATCGAAACAAATTAAAGTCATAAAAATCACGAAGTTTATAATGCAAAACGTCTGCGCTGTAAAAAAACGTTTTTAATGCATTATATATGTGTTTTCTATTCATCTAAACAATTTTCACACCTTTATTCATGAAACCTCATGGAATCAAACATATTACTGAAGAAAAAATGTCTTGTTAAAATGTTCGCCAAGTTACAAAACATATAACTTCAATTAACAGTTTATATCCAGACAGCAGCTACAATATGTAACTATCACTGTAAATAACTTTGGTCAATGCTAAACATTGTTTCGTCCCTATCTTGTATTGACTATTTCAAACTGATTTCATTGGATTGCTCCGAAAGCTTGCAAAGTAGTTGAGATACTTATCTATATATACTAGGCCGCTTGTAGTTTAGCCAAAACGAGTGTGTCAGTACTGTTTAATTTCAAAGTTGTCAGTTCATAGTTAGATGTATCTTGTTATTTGTTTTTGAACGTTGTGTCACTTAATAGTGACGGAATGTATTCAACGGGATAAGACCTAGTGACTTCCATTATCACGTGCGAAGTAGGGATATAAGCGAGTACTCTCACACTAAAAATATTAGGATTCTATTACACAGGGACAAAAATCCGATGACTTTGTCATTTTGAATCATACAATTTTCCATGGTTTAGAAAAAGTCTATTTGACAGAAATAGTTTATTGATTGTCGACCCCAAATAAGTGATAACTATTATATCAATATGACAATTTTTTTACAGAAATTATTCTAAAGGTATGTAACTTTGGCTAATATCAAACCAAATAGGTTTGCGATACCTAAATCTGTTGAGTTTCGTCTGCTTATTTAATACTTTTGTTTCGTATGTTGATAAAATGAAAGGTAAACAACGTACAATGACATAATCATAAGTAGTATGGTATACATTGTATATAGAGATTCCACCAGAAGTTACTACTGTCTTTAATTAAACATAACTGAGGAAATATGTGTTTCGTCTCTATTCAGGGAAACACATCCCAACATATCGCGTCATTTATATTTATCACATTCTTTCAGTAGATTTATGGTGATGAATGTACCATACCTAAAGTAAACACAATCGATTTATTGAAAATGATATATGTGAAGAAAAACGTACAGACGTGGTCATTTTGCACAAAACCTAAACAAAGCTATTTCGTAATGTCATGTATATATCTTCCAAAATCGTATTCCCTTAGTCGTCTAGCAAGAGATGTATACGTTTGTCAATTCTCAAAGATATCCATGCATCAATGAATAATAATTTTTATCTGACATGTATAAGAGAATAGATTATACAAGTACATTGTAGTTGATTTTACCTTGCCAATGTAGCATCACTACCTTCCATCTGTTTCTTGTACCTCTCGACTTCGCCTTTTGCATCTTTTAATGCCTTCATTGTACCAACGCTATTGTCTGACAATCTAGATGCAAGTTTAATAAAATAAGGAACCATACTATACTGTTTACATATTTTATGCAGGAATGGATGTCGATTGTGAAGACGCTGTTCGAGTCAGCGTCGAAGACATGTGCTACAACGGGTTCTCTCACTATTCACTGATTTGGCAGCAGGTTAAGCCGTGCGAGATTTCCATTTCTCTAGTCCCAGACAGGGATATCCACAGTTTTATCAGTGCAAGATTTTTCTATCTCACCCATAGGTAAAGACAAGCTTCACGAGATCTTTGCACAACAATTGTATGACGTCACGACAACAGGATCATGACGTCGCGGTAATATAGTAAGATAATGTCACCATAAAAATAAAATGACGTCATGACATCACAATTTATTGAGGTCACGTCATCTTCGCTCGCATGTTTATTAGAGATGCAATGGGGTGCACAAGGCAAGCGAAAAACATTATTCACATTCTTAGGGGTGAGACACTCTGGATAAAATTCTTAAGCCGTCAGACACTCGGCATAGTTTCGTGACATGCCATTAATACTATATTATGTGAGGATTTAAAAAAGAGCGTGATTTAGGTATTGAGATATCAGATTAGTTTTGTGAATGTACATTATATTAACTTCTATCTATTTCCTCTGTGGTCGCACACACATGTACATCCTTCAGATTTGCGATTACGCTACGGATGGATGTAACGACTGTGATAGTGACCCCTCAAATATCAAATATTATAGCAATGTTCCGCGAAAATGGTATATCTACTAACAGAACAGGTTATATAGTAGTAATTTATATAAAGTGTTGATTATCTATAGAATGTATAATGTTTTCATATTTTATTATCTATTCTATATTTCATATCTGCAGTCTAAAGTTGAATTAATGAGGTCGTGTTTGAAGTGTCAGTATATTCATAATTCATATTTTTATTCAAAGCCATAGTTCAGATTTATAACATTAAACATCAAAACATTAAGTCGAATTATTCCAAACAAGAATTTGCGAAATATGACACCGGCGAAATTTAAGAACTTTAGAGTATGCAAGTACAAAAATAATATCATTCAAATAGGGCCAATCTAATGTCACTTAATTAAGTAACGTAGAACGGTTGAGAAGGCAAAACTTTGAAAGAAAGTGATAAAGTATATAGTACCGTACATCACCTATTCAGTGCCTCTTCCTTAGCCTGCCTTTCCTTGGTCAAGTCAATTTGTATCCTATCAACGTCGTTTTGGACGTGTCTTTCCTTTGCTTTTAGCTGATGCAAACTAGAACGTACGGGAAATTAGAAAGCTATGGTAAGTCATAGTTATATTGTTCAAGTTTTGCGTCCACATACTGGTAGGTTTTAAGTCCCTTATGCTTAAGCCAAACATAATTTTTTGTGGGGAACTGAGTAATAAAACATATGAAAAGCGAAAGTAATGCTTCTTCCATTTCGTGGGAATAGAAATATCCCATCTATCATAACAAAACTTTGGGGTTTTTTTCAAATTTAATCAACGACAATGACTTATTCTTGAAAAATCAAATATCATATACTAAAGTCGTTTACAAATCATACAATACAACTGTGACCTAATACTTTAATTTAATCCAACGATACATATTCATGCTATGTAATATGAGGATTTAAATTGAGTATGGTTAATAAATTGAGATACATTTGTATCACGGTTGATTTGATATCTCTAAAAAAAACAAAAAAACAGATCTAAATAAAAAAGTCATATCAATTTTACCTCTGTTCTATTTCTTCTTTAGTCTTCTTTAAGCTTCTGTTTTCATCTTCCAAATGTTTAAATTCCTGTTTGCTCCTATGGTAAAACGTATATTAAAAACATGTTACGTTCATTAAAAGTAAGCCTTCTAAAAGAAACCGGCTATTATCACTTTATAATATCACGAAAGCAAACTGACTTTCTGTAGATCATAAAAGCTAAACTCACTAGTATTAGTGTAAAGTGAACGTCTGTCAAATACTACTAGGAGAAAGACGTCGCAGCGACAAATATTCACTACGGTGGTGTTGATATCTTGAATTGTCACCCCTTCGAAAAGAAATATTTTGATTATTATGCAGAACAAAAAAAAACATCCACCGGAAAAAGAAAGGCATGTTACCTTATCAGTGCCTCATCCATCGCTTCCCTTTCTGCTGATGCGTTTCTCTTAAGTCTATCTATGGTGTCACGGATGTTTTCTTCATTTGACTTGCTATGCTGTAAGCTGATGTGGATAAAGTAGAAACTTGAAATATGTGAAATAACTGAATCTAGATTCAATGTGGAGTGTTTTAAGTTGTTACTTAGCTCTAAATTTCTTTGTTAAAGCTGACAATGCAAGTTAAAATTATTAAATTGATTTTTTTAAAATAAGTATACTTGTTGTTCAAGAATCGTTTATGAGACATTCCCCGGTTGAGGACAGCCATTTTTGTTTTATATTCTGACGACTCACCGACCCCTATATAAAGCGTGTGAATGGACACGTGCGCTCATTCATGTACCTATACACCCAACAGTCCACAGTATATATCACCTACAGATAGGTAAACAAAACCCTCACCTGTAAAACTATACGGGACTTTTTTAGCAAGAATACATGTCAACTCCTCTAAGTTGTCATTTAGATGTTTCTCAGAATAAAATTTCAACGCAAGTGAATAGAAATCCAAACAATAATCCGTCCACATATCTCCACATATATCATCGTACTCGATGCACTCAACTGACCATATACACGTGACTACGTACCTGACCCGAACGAGCGACAGCTATCAAGGACACACATGTGTCGTTGTACATGTACGTGTAAAACTTAGGGTATATTGAAGTGTTTTATTAGTTCGTATTGGACATATGTTGGGATATAGCTGAAAACACATCCATCTTTTACTTCAATGAAATATTGTCAGGTGAGTGCAGTGTTTATTTTCAATTTGACATTGTTATTTGCAATATCGGGGCATGTGTATCTGAGACAAGACATGTTTAGAATGATACACGTGTGTCAAGTGTCCCGTGCTTTATATAGGGGGTTGGCCAGTGAAGGTTACTAAGCAGAGCAAAAGAAAAATGGCTGCCACTTCCTTAGATACCACACTGTCATAACTAGGGGATGTCTCAGAAACAATTTTTGAAAAAAAAATTCGTTAATATATTTTTTTTTTAAATTTCAAATGCCTGTTTTTAACTTGCTTTGTCAGCTTTAAGATCAAACATGTACAATACTTTCTGCTAAGATCAAACATGCACTATACTTCCAGCAGAGCTCAGAAGAGTAAAGGTAGCTCCATACTTTTGGGAAAACCCATGTCATATTTTTTAACATTTCATCCAGTGCTAAGATGGGTAATATATGACTTTTTTTAATCATGCCGCAAAAAAAAAACATTCCACATCAATTCATATGTTTTTGTGATAGTATATCTGTTTTATGTCTGTTTGTTTTTATGATTTTCTCCAAATTTTGTGTTTAAAGGAAATCCGTATGCAATTTTTTAGAATTCCGGAATTTCGGTCCGGCCGGGTCCCCTCTTATCATTTATAGCGACGAACGGCACTTCCGGTGTTTGAAAATCCATTCCCATTTACGACAGGGAACGCAAAAACCTCAGAGATAGCATATAATTTTCACTTCACTGCTTTTATTTGATTTATTTACTGATTTTAAACATTCAATATTATATGTAGACAATTTTCACCTATTGAAAAAATATCCAAGTGGGATGTCGTGGCGAATCGGAAACCATTCTGGAATTCAAAACGACCTCCGGTATAGCGTCATATGAATTTGCGCGGTTTTCAAAAGTATGGACCTACCTTAAATGCTAGCTAGATCGCAGATTCAAAAGTTGTTAGAGTGGACTTGATGTTAGGGTCTAACATATACATTGTACATTTATGTTTAAAATGTCTATAACTGTGTCGTTTGAACAATTACGGCTTTTTGAGAACAGTTTTAAAACGACGTCCACGGTTTTGTCCGTAATCGTCATTTTTATTCAGTATCTTGTAGACTTCGCCTGATAAAGGAGATATGTTTTACTGAACTGTATAACCAATTATTTGTCGTTTTATCGGGCCAAACTTTCGCGATGTTAATTAAAAACGGGGATTTCAAATTCAACGGTTTTAAATTTTCGCTGTATGGCTTTAAGTCTATACATTAATTAATCACTTTTCAATATTCTCGATCAAATTTTCCAGATCAAAGCAATGTTCCCAGAAACCACGAAAACACCATATCCACGCAAAAATAACATTCTATATGGCAGTAATGGGTTTTTAGTGTTTGTTATTAATGTAACGTTTTCATGTTTAAATTGATAATGTCATGCTTGATATGTCAATTCATATTATGATTTCTATCCAAAGCCATAATTCACTTTCATAAAATTCAACACCAAAACTTGTTGTTAGACCTTTTTTCATGTGTTCAAAATATTTCTAGACAAACACATGTACATTAATTTCAAATATTTTGTCAAATTGTGGCATATGTGTATCCTTAGACCTCTACATGATATGATACCAATTAAAAGTAATTGAACATTTGGAAATGTCATGAATCTAATTTTGAACATAAACGACATCTATAGAAAGACTGGAGTACTGTAAAGTTGCTAATAATCACGCGGTTTTAAATACGCTATTTCCCCGGATACACACAAATTCGCGAACTTGAGTAACTCGTGAAATGTGTCCAAAATCATGATTTAAACATATTACAATGTGTCACGTTACGAATGCTTTCAAAATATAAGAAGATGAATCGCAAAAAACTCACCACGAATAAGTTTTCACGACATTTTACACTTCAATACACCTCACAAGTGTATGCGATTACAAATGATTACAAAGTAATTATAACGAGTCAGTATGATGCCAAGTACATTTTTGTAAGTTTCTAGGTAAAATAAAAGGGTTAAGAATGCAACACCTAAAAGAAAACAATAAAGTACATAGCACAGTGTATGACCTGATCAGTGCCTCTTCCTTAGCCTCCTTTTCCTTGGTCAAGTCCTTTTGTATCTTGTCAACGTCATTTTGGAAGTTTCTCTCCTTTGCTTTTAACTGATTCAAACTATAACGTATCGAAAATAAAAACGTTATAGTAAGATGATATATGTGGAGGTTTTGTTGTCTGTTTAACGTTCGCGTGCTGGTAAGTTTTTGATACCATAAATTAAAACACATTTTAGGAACAGAGGACAAAAAAATACAACTGTCGCCCTATACTTAAATTTAATCCAACGAACTCTCTCTCTCTCTATATATATATGTATATATTTTGAGCACTTACAAACGAGTATTATTAATGTACTGATATCTCAGGGTTATTTTAATTCATCTAAATGCTCTACTATGGTCATTTCGCTAGTATTTCTGATCCATTAAAATATACAATGAAAATTAATAACATAAAATTATTTGAAATAAAAAGTAAGTATCTTGCTGACGTCATATGAAACTTACCTTAGCTCTACATCTCCTTTCATCTTCATTAAGCTCCTGTTTTCATATTTCAAATGTTCCAACTCTTGTTGGCTCCTATGGTAAAATGCATATTAGCATATTAAATGTAACATTTTATGTTCATAATAATAACCACCTTCTAAAACAGTCCATCTCTATTTTAAATATAAAATCACAAATGGGAACACACTGTGTATACATCTTTGATGTTTGATTCACTCGAAGTCGGTTATATTGTGATCTCCGGAAAATTGGATATAAAAATATCATGTGACCGAATCCTACTAGTCTGTAGCACCTAAGATACGATAGAAGAAGCAGAAGACAACCAGGTGGTACCCGTGAGTAGATTTCTGTTGAGAAACATTGATTATGTACCATTTATTCTACATAATAAACTAGCAATATGTCTGTTAGACATTTAGTGCTCGCGAACTACTACCCAAAACCTTAAGAACGTAACTCAAGGTGACAATCCGTGGTTTCTACATAGAAATGTATACAAACAATGGTAGAACTCTCTAGCTATCGAAGAGTGAATTTATGAAACGAGTCTAGGAAGTTTTTAATTTTGCGAGCCTTTGCGAAACTATAGCTAATCTAGGCAATATCTTAATATAATGCAGATATCTTCTCGCTCGAACTAATATAGGGTCTTAAATGAGTGTCCATTTCATAGGAAAATTTATGAAACAAGTGTAAGAAGCTTTTAATTTTGCGAGCCTTAGCATCGAGACGAGTTTTACAAAATCTCTAAGAAATTGACATAAAAATAACATAGTTTAACACATAACAACAACAGGCCACATTTCAAACAGTTTCAAGTCAAAATGTATTACGGAAATCTAGCGGGTGCCCTCAACATCCTAACATTACATTCTTTTCGTGACGTCATTATATTTTTTCTTTCATGACGTCACAATGAACTCCCAGCCAATGGAATCGCTTAAGGTCTTATTGGATACTTTCAGGCGGATCATGTGCTAAACGAGAATGAACTATCATACATGTAGTTGTGACTTGCCTTGCCAAAATAGCATCACTGTTTTCCATCTGTTTCTTGTACCTCTCGACTTCGTCTCTTGCTTCATTTAATTTCTTCATAGTATCATCCCTACTGTCTGACAATCTAAATGTTGGTTAAATAAATTAAGAAACCACACTTTACACGTTTACATATTTTATGCATATTTTTCGTTTTGATTCCTAATTGATACGTATTTATGAGAGATCAACCATTGGATGAATGAGTGACTTTCAAATTTATCACTTAATATTATTAATTCATTGGGGGATTTTTTTCCAATTCTTTACCATGTTATCTTATGCAATCGGCTAGTCTAATACCGGGTATTTATCATAAATTTAATCCCTTAGACATTCAAACAATCACATAATATGTTTTACCAAAAAACATTTGAACAATTATTGCTTACGGTTTCTTTTCTTCGTGTAAACTTGCTATCTGTCTTTTGAGTTCATGTACTTCCCTCTCTAGAATTCCATAATACTTGGAATCTCTCCGTGTGCCCTCCGAGCTACTGCTACTCTCGTTACGATGAACAGGAGTTCGAGACGGTGCTTTTCTGTCAAGCCTCCAATCCTGTTTTGCTCGCTTTAAAGCATGAGATACTTGTTCATATTCATTTGCTTGTTCAGATCGACATTTTGGCATGTATTCTTGTTGTCTTTCTCGTCTTCCTCTATCAGACAAAGGCTATAGAAGAAAGATACATCACATTATGTAAACATCCAGTTGCTATTATTCATTAATCAAATTATCAGTAGAACTAAAAAGAAAGAGTACATAAAGATTACCCTTGTTACAAAATTATATATTGAATCACCGGATTCACACAGTTTCCAAACAAAATTTCTTTCGTACTCCGATTAAAGTTTTCAAAAAAAAGTGAAATCAATGCTGAAATACGTATTTTTTTCTTTATTTCCATGCTAAATCTGGCATTCTAATTGGCTAATTGCTTTTTCCATACAAAACAAAAATTCGAAATGGCGCGAAAACCCGACGTCATTCTGACGTCATAATAGAAACATTGACGTTGCGTATTGATTTAGAAAAAACATTCCCTTAGAAAGACATTGGAATCATTCGTGTAAACGAATTTTATTTTATCAAGTGGTCTGGAAAATTAATTATTAGCATCAGTGTCACTTTTTATTTTATGAATTATAATAAAAAAAAAGGTTATAAACTTCTGTGAAAATCTGCTAAGCGGATTCACATAATTTGCAAACAAAATATCCTCTATGCCCCGATGAAATTTAGAGAAATAGTGAAATCAATGCTTAAATAATATTTTGTTATTATTAACATACTAAATCTAGCATTCTCATTGACCGATTCTTTATTTCATACCACTATGTCACTACAGACACATTAACGTTAGTATTGTTTTTTGATAAATAATCCATTGATAAGTAAATGGAATTTCACGTGTAAACGGTTTAGCATACCATCAAGTAGTCTGGAAAGTTAATTAAAACATTTATGTCAGTATTGTTTAATTTCATCGGGTTATGAAATAAGTTTTGGGAATCCCTTCCGTGGATTAACACAGTTTGCATACAGCATTTCTTAATTTACCTCACTTCAATAGTTAATACTTAAATAAATCTCAAGATTTGTTACCAGTATGAACCATTTTGACATGTAATTCATTATTTTGCACGCAATGTGTTTGTTTTTCTTAATGTTCATTACCTGTTCTCCAAGACGTTTCTTTAGACTGCTGATTTCTAATTCTACTTCCTCAAGGCGATATTCTGCATCATCTCTTTCCCGAGCTAATTTTTTTACACTTGCTTTTAAATCATTAATTTCTTTCGATTCTGTTTTCAGCCATGTTAATTCAAGTATCTGTAAAATAATATGATACCCAAATATCGATGCGGTCATTTGACTATCTTGTATCCGAAATTGATTCATAATACCGAAAGCTATATAAAATCTTAAGAGGACATTTTTGAAAACTAACAAGAGAAATTGTTTCGAATCGGCTAAAGGAAATATGAGCAAAATGAATGGTTAATGTTTTTAAGAAGACAGCCATCTTGGACATCAAAGTTATTAAATAGATAATATGTAAAAAAAAATATTTAGGAGAAAAATCCAGTCCAAACTATATATTTTATTCTAACAACAGCTACGTCAAATTTATCTTTCTATTATTTCAGCGTTTGAAATTGAAGTTTACAAACGTAGGACAGCTCACAACGCATGACGACGAAAGATGGACAACGACTAAAGGAAACCCTGAACATTTGGATCAGATTAGTTAAATGCATTCGATTGTCACTCCGTTTTATTTTAGAACGATATATCAATAATGATAGGTTTAACTTAAGCATACTCTGTCAGCACATAAGATATTCTTTGACATAATCTGTAAGTTTACACATTCAACGTATTACACAAATGTTGATGGGACAATATTGCCGACGAACTGTACATAGAATCGGATAATTCAGGAAACGCTGTATAGGCAATGCTAATGTGTTACAATGGTTCATTATCTAAGCGAATTTGAGGATCAGCCTTTTTAGTTGAATTATAAATCAAGATATCCCAGGGACACATGCTTATGGTAGCATTAACATCTTAATAATTACCTCTCTAAAGTTATCCACATGACGAATCAATGTGTTGGCCTTGGCTAAGTAATCGGAGTTGAATTGTTTAAACGTTTGGTCGTCTTCCCACTTCGAATGAAGCTCTTGACATCCCTTGGCGGTCTCTTTTATGCTCTTCAAAATTTCACGAACAGCGTCTGCGTCAACTTCTCTATGATCAATGATATAAACAATCTTACCTTAAAATGTATACGTTATGCACATCATAAAAACAATGCGCAAAACCTTCAGCTTTATTTCAATAACTTATGGTTAATCTATTTGTTTGATTAATTAACGTCCCATTCACAGCCAGGGTGAGGTATAGACGGCCTCCCATTTATGCGGTGTGCAGCGTGTATGAAATGTGTGATGCGTGTTATGGGAGACTGCGGTATATAAGTGTTGTGTCTTCTTATATAGTGGAACTCTTGCCCTTTTCATAGTCCTGTACCACGCAACACAGCTTGCAAATCATTTCGGACCGAGAAATATTCGTGGTTTACCGATAGAACAAGTATATTGGTTGCTCAGTGTGAACCAATATATTGATATGAGGGATATTAACTTACAAGTAAACGAAAACAAAATGATTTTCGAAATGATATTAACAAACCCTTACATATTTTTTCATCGGCATGTGCATGGCGTTCATCTTCTAAATGTTCTAAATCGCCTCTATTTCGTAGTACATACAAAGTCTCGTTCAGCTTTGGGAAAATGTGCTTGTCATAGTCAATTTAAATGCTACTGATTTTAATGAGAAATATATATTCATGGGATCGTCCAGACAATGCGAACTTGTCCTTAAAGTTGATCTATATCTTTTATGTGTTTTGTGAATTTTGTGATCGTCCTTTGTACAGTATATAATTATATTTGTCCTTTTATGTGTCATGATAAAGTTGCAGATCGCCTCCAAAATTCGACAATGGTTTGTCAATACTGTTGGAATTACTACTTTGCCCATATTTGTTATTCAATATAGCATTAGCGCAAATGACATTAGAGATATGATTCGAACGATTAATTGTCCAATTGTCTTTGGCACGGATCTAGTATATCCTATACTACTTAAATCATCTTTATGTCATATGCTTCCCCTTATGTTGTACATGTATATGAAACAACTGTTTTGTTACTTGAACAGCGATCGTAAACTTATCATTGAACTTCTGGTGAGAACGACTTTCGCCGACAAAATATCGGTATTTAGGTCGATCCGGCGTGCCGGTGTTTATGACGTCAATAATCAATTTTGAAAAGCGAATGCAAACGTTCCGCCCCGGTCAACAGTCAAACTATTGACCGGTCAATAGACTAAATTACTTCATTAACATTTATATAGAGAATCAAGTAACAGCATCATCTAAGTTATTTTAATTGAAAGAAGCCTAGTAGGCTAGTAATTACTGTCAGAATTTTTTCCCCTTTCTTTGTGTACATAATTAATTGAGACAAGTTTATATATGTCAATAATGATTAAACAAGTAAAATGAAATTGTATACTTTCGAAGCAGAGGTATGGATTAATGTACAGTGTAAATGTCGAGGGGAGCTAACTCTGTGAAGTTTAAAAAATATAAATTTTAGATTAACTCTGCATACAACAACAATTAAGCTCAAAAGATAGATCTACACACTAATGCTTCCAATAACGAAAGTAGGAATACCATACATAACGAAAGTAGAATACTTTACCTGGGGCTTAGCTGGCCGCGGCGCTTTTTACTCTCGCGTTGACTGCGTCTGAATGCCTTTCTAATACCTGACATTACAACAATTTCAGTTAAAGCTAGTAACACAACGCATACGTATAATGAAAACAACCCGGAATGCAATTGGTGTATAGTGTATACCATTCAGCGCCAGCTAGGGGAAGGTCACTAGATCCTGATAACGGGCTTCGAGTAGCAATCAATATTTAATACTATTAGGCACAAAAGGGGTTATCAAAAAATAAAACTCAAAACGCAGTCGTTGCAGAAATATACATGTTTGCATAACGCGAGTTCTTTTTTCATCAGATAATAAAATACTAAGTAATCAATTCTGTTTGCAAACTTTTGTGAGAATCTGTTATGCGGATTCACACAGTTTACAAACAAAATATCTTTCTTACCCTGATGAAATTAAAGAATTGTAACATTAATGTTCAATTATATTCGTATATCCATATGATTAAGCATATACTTGCAGTTGGGTATTACACATCATAGGTAATTTAAGAAAACCAAAATACAACTAATCGATTCGCGCAATTATCTCGTAGTTTATATACACATGTATATGACCAAAGAACAGTACACTGCGGTAAAATTTTGATTTATGCACAATTAATACATAAAATATTAGGAGCGAAAAAACATAAACAAAAACACACACACAAAATTGATATCACAAAATGCTGATAAGTATATTAGATTACAATCTGAAATACTTTCTCTATTGAAGGAATAACAAATAGAATTTACCAATGAAATGTTTCTGTTATGGTAAATGTCATAAAAATCAAACATTGCTATACATTGAGTTGAATATTTGATTCGTTAGCTAATAGTGTGCTATGTTTCTACAATGCGATTTGCTACCGTATAATTATTTACTCAAAACGAAATGTGTGGTAAATAAAGAAAATCGCAAATAGGTTGAATTTCATAATACATGTATTTATAACGAACGATAACTAAAGAACTTTTTTTTCTTTAATCAGTCGTAAGTACGGACATTTTTATAGAATAGTGAACTTAAACTGGTAGAGTTATATATTCTTTCATAGAAATATCAAAACTGTTGAATTATTTCAGACTGAGACAAAATTGAAGTTATGTAAACTCTATTTCGATCTGTCGATATCACTTTAAACATTAGCAATAAATATTTGCGGAAAGTTGTTATTCCTAACTTTAATGATGTCTTAGTATTTTTATCCGGGGAGTATATGGTAGATATAGCGTCTGAGAGATTATATTAGTGTACTTCATTATGTCGGAAAATATCACCATTTTCATGCTTATAATATTGTATGGACAATATTTTGATATGTAACGTATCTGGACTAGTTCATTGTTTCTTTTTCATATTTTAATTAAAATTTGTTTTATTGCAAATGTAGGATTTGCAGTTACATGTGATAAAACTTATCATTTGAAACTTATTAAAAAGAATAACACATCACTTGATACCTAACAAAACACAATTCCATCAGACTCTATATTCTTAAAGATGCTCCACCGCTGACAAATGGTATTTTTTCATTATCAAGAACAGGAGCAGATGATTTAGTATTTTTCTTTAGTTACAAAAGTTACTTACTTTACACTATTACCACTATTGAAAAGTTTGAGCTTCTAATTTTACTTCAAGTTAAAAATATGAAAAATAATTAATTGCATCCCGAAAAAAATCCGTGGCACTATATTCTATATCAAATGAAGTACTGATTGCGCATGCACCAAAGGCGAAATAAATTATTTTATATTATTTTTTGTTTTAATTAGGCATATATATACAGATTAAACACAAATTATTGTTCGAATGATGAATATCATTTATGCTCTGTCGGCGGTGGAGCATCTTTAAATAAAACTTGTATTTTCCGACATAATGAAGTACACTAATATAATCTCTCAGACGCTATATCTACCATATACCCTCGTCAGTCAATACATTGTATACACTCTACACTGTAGATGAGAGGTATAATCAAAAGTAGAGAGGGCATTGCCAGCCGAAGTACAATGTATTGACTGACGAGGGTGCCTCTTCCTGTAGTGAGAGGGTATGCTATATGCTATACTGATTTTCCATGCCAACTCAAACACAACTAGAATTTATGGAAATGTTGAAGATACATATATTGCTTGTACTTTTATTAAACAGTTATATAAAGAACAATAAATTTACTTTCATACCTAACTTGCACCCATCGCCATCTCGTGCAATCATGCTTTCATAAGGCATCATCATCTGTATTGCCAAACAAAAATGACCTCATATACTCACCCTCTTCTTCACCATCATCACAATCATGAAAATATAATTAAACATATTTTCGTATCAGATAAGCCATAATCCATACAATTTATTATATCGTGAGATGTCAATAAATAATAATAACATTATGATATTATAGGCCCTTGTTTCGATCTCACACATGTCTTAAAATGTTTGACAAGATATAGGACACGAGACAACATACCGGTTTTGTGATAAATGCCTGAAACCAGAAAGTAAATATAATTAAAGTATGTGTAAGGTAACAAAGATATAATAATTTAAAATAAAAATCTAGAAATTGAGTTTAGGGTTAGTTTATATCTGATCAGTCGGAAAGATATCGGAATCGACTATGCATCGTTACAATTAAATTTTACATTCCTGTCGAATGCGATCACGTAACATCAACTGGCAACATTACGGTATATACATGTTTTTACCACATAAGGCGGTGTTATTCAACTCTCATGTCATTAAATAAACACTGCAGCTGTTAAATAACAATTGGCGGATCGCCAGCCGATGTTTAAGCCACGCCCCCAACGATTCAAGGGATATCCCTCCTGTTTGCTCCGACATCGGTAAGGTAAACAAGATGGCGACCGCCAAATTTTCAGATGACTTTTCATCCATAATTACCTTATTATAAGTTATTAACCAATCATTCAACAAAAACGAAGGATAATATCGTTTGTCAATGATTTTAAAATAAAAACTGTGAAATTGTCAAGTCATATTTTGCAAACGTTCACACATGTATATTGCAGTCAATGCAAGTCAGAGCACCCGCATTCTATAAATATTGAAGTAGGCATATCGCTTTCTAAAACCGTGTTGAATGACATTCATTATTCATGTTTTAAAGCATGATCAGTACTTATTGTGTGTGGATATTCCCCTTATTATTCCCCTAGTATTTCCAACCATAATTCCAGTATATTTTGCATGTATTTTTTCTGTCTTCTGACAAGGTCTGTATTTTTTAAAAACCTAATAGGACCCTAGGTTCAAATATATGTTGAGGTAGGCCTAATAATCATGGCAGGATTTTTACATAAATAAAAACACATAACTATTTATCATAATAAGATAGGTTTGTTGCAAATATTTGTATCTGATGTTCATTAAAATTTTAATATTATAGTGTAGTTAAAAATCTGTATCTTTTGTCATTATAACACTACAAATGTTGAAATACGTACAATTGATAAATTAATGTTTTGTTAAATCCATATACAATATATGCATTAAATGTTCATTAAAAGCACATTGACTATACATAAATTCAACATTTCAATTTACAGTATGGGTGAACAATGCTCCCATGCACTGGCATATCATTATCATGATCCTCATCAAGATAGTTATAACTATACATGTATATGTGCTGAATATGTCAACTCTTTCATGATTGTAGTACAAAGTACAAATGGTCGTATGTTGTCCTCTTCAACTTGTTCCCCAATCAATGACACTCTGTTTAAAATAAACAGAAAAATTTAATTCCATGTCTTTATTTATTGCATATCTCTCAATTTTCAATTTAGCTGATATCCAGCAAGTATCATATTCAAATAGGGTTCACCTCTTTACAGAAGATACCTGTTACCTGGTAAGTTTCTTAGCTTTATATTTCCCCATAACTTAAATGTAATGCTCTACATTGGAAACTGTTAAGTTAAGGATAACTTAAAATTTCTTAGGTTAAGTTAAGAAATGTTCATGAAACATGTTGAAATTAGGGTCTATAAATAAATCAAATCAGACATCACAATGACTTTAAGACTGATTAATATACATGTACACAGAATATAAAAAATCACAGATATGATGCAACATATGATAAAATTAAAATATGAGCGATGACTGGAAAGCGTGCCACGTGTGACGTCAAATGTGTTGCGAAATTTATATATATATAGTGCTCATTGGTATAGGATGCAAATTTAGTCGCCTATCTTCTCAGTGTGTTGACAAAGAAGCAAAGTCCCAAATTTAGTCGCCTTTTGCTGGGCAGCATATGTAAAGGATTAAAAACGCGTAGAACAGAACGGGAAAATGCTTGAAGTAGGGATAATTAATTGAAAAGCAAGTGATCAATTGATGTCGATAAGTATATTTAACGTTCGTTAATGCCTTTGGGATAGCGGGTCTCTCTCGATCGACGCTTGCTTTGTGTCCAGCAGGAATAGTGCTCAATTGCAATCACCTACATGTCTTTCCAACTATGGATGGATAAGTTGAAATGTCTGGCAACCGAATAGGCAGGTTTGTTCTGTTTGATAGACCAGTGGTGATTGTTGATTCTGACGTTGAGTGGACCACCGGTTTCCCCAAACGTATTGCATTGTGCATTTCCTACACGAGAGTGCATTTCCTACACGAGAGGATGTAGATGACATTACTGAATTTGCACGTCAGGTTCTGTCGGATGTTGTATGCTCTGTTGTTGATAGCACATTCAAATGTGTCTGTGGATGCTGTGTATGGACACATCATGCACCGTTTATTGTTGCATGTTTGGAATGAACCCGTTTGTGCAGCAGGAGCAAGAGGAGGAAGTTTGCTGCCCACTACAAGGTCTTTTTACATTTTTTGGTCTGCGGTAGGCTAGTAGCAGTGGCTCTGGGAAAATACGCCTAAGTTTTGTTGATGACTCAATGATTTTCCAGGAGTTCCTAAGGATAGAAGGGAGTTGTTAAGGTGGAATGTTACCACACAGGGAACACGTTGAGTGGCAGTTCTTGTTTGATATATGAGGAGATTGGCTATATCTAGGGCGCGGACCTTGTCGATTTCTCGGTCGATCAGATGCGATTTGTATCCTCTAGAGATAAGGTGGCATTTCATCTCTTCGCACCGGCGTTCGAAGGTGGAATTGTCGGACACTATTCGACGCATTCGTAACGCTTGTGAATAGGGAATGCTTCTGGTGGTATGCGAGGGATGACAACTGGTGGGACGGAGGTATAGATGAGAATCAGTAGGTTTGGAATACAAGTCAGTACTAATGGCCCCTTCAACTAAGGTAGATCTAGTGTCTAGAAATATATTGGTATCTGATGATATATCGGCAGTGAATTTGATAGTATTGTGGAATGTGTTGGCATGTTCAATAAATTCATCGAGAGACTATCAGTTGGAGGTCCATTTGATTTCAATATCGTCAATGAATCTGAGCCAGCTGTAAGGTTTTATTGGGGCTGATGTTAAGATTGCAGATTCAAGGTGTCCCATGAATACATTGGCATATAATGGAGCCATCTTGGTGTCCATAGCTGTACCACTGATTTGCACTTAACTCTGGGTCAACGGATGGTTAGACACACGTCTGTCCCATACCGCACGACAGGCAGCAATGCCGTCCGCGTACGGGATGTTGGTGTAGAGAGAGACAACATCCATCGTAACTAACAGAGTGGTAGGTCATGGCAAGGCGTTTTATTCAAGTAATCAGTAGTATCTTTTAGATAAGATGGTAGATTTTCAACAATTGGGCGTAAATGGAAATCAATAAACTTGGATATCTTTTCGGTAGGTTGGCCTATAGAGTTGATGATGGGCCTGCCCGGGTTGCCAGGTTTGTTGATTTTGAGGAGGAGATAGAATTTGCCTGCATGAGCGTTCTCTGGTCGTAAAAAGCTCGCTGTGTCTTCATCAATATCTCCTCGGTCTAGGATCCTATCTAAGGTGTCATATTGTAACTATACATATATAAGAACCTGATCACTTCTCAAAGCTGTTTTCAGCAGGGTGTGGCAAGGTTGTAAAAGTACAATACACCAGATTAAAACAAATATAGATCACATTTCAATAATAAGAGACATTCAAGACATGAATTATTAAGAAAGGTTGTTTATAGATTTTTTCACACACAATGTTCACATAGCTAAACTAAATCGCTAAATACATGTTAGAATACTATACAAAACGCTAGCTTCGACTGCATTGGTAAATTTGAAGGACAGATAGGTGATTTATGTTGACTTCAATTTCAATGTTTTAAAGTTTGCCGGCGGAACTTGCATGCTTTTATCGTCAGGTATACTTAGCCATCCGTTCAGTCGATATATTGACATTTCTGTTTATCTATGCAGCATTACATAATGGTTAAAACAATATTCATAAAGTCCTTAGGGTTGTATCGCTATGTGTGATAAAATCGGTTACGTTCGCATAATGAATTGTAGCTAGTCTGCCTTTACCTTGCCCTGGAGAAGTTAGATTATTTGCTTTAAAAAAATTAATTAAAGCTTAACAGTAGCAATCATAATATAATTGTATATAATGTATGTATATAAATGAAGGTAAACGATGCCGGAGTCAATTACCTAACATGTATTTAAAATGAATTTAGCTATGTCATTCTGAAATGTTATGTAATGTTTAGAAATGTTCCGAACGACAGAGTACTATCAAACACTTCAAATTGTATTTTTAGTATTCTCTTAAAAGGCCGATAATAAATCCTTACGTAAAGGAGAATATCTTCTTTGAAATATTGGATTGGACGAGGTCGTAAAACATAACCCGCACATGCATTAAAACATAGCATACACTCGATAGATTTTGAAAGCTAACAATGCATGAGCAACCAGTCTGGAATGATATTGGATTGGTATAGGTTAAAGATGCTCCACCGCTGAAAAATGATATTTTTTCACTATTAAAAACAGGACCAGACGATTTAGTATTTTTCATCAGTTACAAAAGTTACTTACTTTACACCATTACCACCATTGAAAAGTTTGAGCTTCAAATTTTACTTCAAGTTAAAAATATAAAAAAAAATTAATTGCATCCCGAAAAAATTCCTTGCCGCTATATCCTATATGGAATGAAGTACTGATTTCGCATGCACCAAAGGCAAAATAAATTATTTTATATATTTTTTTGTGTTAATTAGACGTATATATACACAATTAAACACCAATTATTGTTCAAATGATGAATATCATTTATGCTCTGTCGGCGGTGGAGCATCTTTAAACTAGGATCAAAGTGTGTTCAATCAAACATGACGATTTTTTGGACAGGAAGGTGACTAATGTTATATATAGTATTTGCATGAGTATTTCATGCAATGTCGCTATATGGCTTTCAACTGAGAGTTTTCAATTGCCCATTTCTGAGGTGAAGTTTGAAGGGACAACATCTTATGCGATTTTCATATCCCAGTCAACATTTGTGGAGAAATTATCTACAGATCCTGATACCGATGCTGTTCTAAGTGTTATATTAGACATGCAGGAAAATACGCAACCAAATTTTAATTTAAGAAACATTATTTTTTTCCGATATTTCTTCAGCCAACAATGAGAGTATTGTTCAATGCTCAATGAAAATTGGGAAATTGGATAGTCGTTATTGAATTCCCTTAAACACTGTGTATCTACAGAATATGGCTGATAGTGGTGTGAAGTTTTAGTTTGGATTTTACCTGGTTTTGAGTTGATAAGGTGAATTTATATAGGATGCATCGTGTAGGGTCAGTTTATGGTCGGTGATAGTTATATGCGATAGTTTCTAATTGACAATATGAGAGATAAGCCTTCATGTACTGTTTTTATTATTAATTAGTAGAGATGTCGATAGCGTTATCAGTAAGCTTTGCTGTTAAGATAAGTGATTGTGAGTTTGTTGATCAATGTGTCTATTAGATGTAATTATGTAACTGTTTTAATTGTGTGTTGTGAAACATGATACACAGTCTGGGGACTGTATCATATAAATAGGTATGAGGTCATAGTTAGGGTGCCAGGCTCTGATGTATAAAAAGGTATGAATTCATTTGGGGACACGAAGCTTCTCTGAAATAAAATTAGGTATGAGATCACATCGGGAGGGGAAGTTGCTCTGAAATTTAAATAGGTATGAAGTCAGTTGGCGAGGAGGAGTTACTCCGGTACATAAATAGGTATGAAGTCATTGAGGGAGGAGTACATGTAGTTAGTGGTGGTAGCCAAGGTTCTATCTTGAGCATATGATGTCATTCTAATATTAGAATGTTAGTGGTACAGGTATATCTAGGTTTAAAAAGTGGAAGATGATGTCATTAGTTAAGACAGTCAGTATAAAATGGGTTGTTGACTCTAATTAGGGGAGTTGAGCTTGGTAGTTTTTGGCATTAGTTCTGCGTGTGGAGTTAGAGCTAAGCAACTGTGTTTAGAGTTGCGAAGTTTCTAAGCTAAACGTAGAGTTGTTGTGAATATTATAAGTTTTTGTAGTGTTCTGATTTTGAATCGTGTTTGAAACTGTGTTGTGTATAGTTTTGTATATAGATATTTTAGTTACTAATTTTGTATGATAACTTGTGGTTACTGATATATTTACAGTTCGGAAAACTTACTTCTAAAAAGAGATATCTACATGTTCTTAACTCCAGATCTTTTCGGAATACACATTGAGGAATTAATATAGTTATCATTTGGATTATGTTGGATTTAAACCCCTGGAATACGCATTCGGATTTTAACATTGGAAATCATTTCTTTGGTGATTAATAAAAATACATATATTTGATTGTTCTTTAATAAAATGTGATTGAATTTTACATGACTGTGTATGTTGTTCTCTTAAGAATTAGCCGCCTGACAAAAGTATATATTTAGAGCTGAAAGAATCTACTTATAAAAGTTGGAAGTTAAACGAAACCTAACAGTGGCAAGTCAGCAAAAACTTAGAACAAGACTCGCTGGATGGGCTATTAACCTGTTTGCAAATTGGCAGAAAAAGCGCAAACGTGTAACGAAGAGCAAACAGTATTCGAGTCCAATTCTGGAAATGAAAGATTCCCTCCTAAATGAAGCCCTTAGTTTCATTATTGGTGAGGTAAGAAATGAAGCCGGCTCAGATAATGAAGCAAATACCATGTATTAACTGTTAATATCGATTCAACACCATTTCCGGACCAATGGGAGTTTTGTAAGCTTTTTATACGACAAAAAAAATCTCTGAAACTGAAAGCTGTTTTAGATTCTAAAATGAAAGGAATTATCAAAAACAGGAATCGGTCTCCAGAGACGTTAAGCAGATATAATCACCCAAGTACAAGAGGAAGAACTGTGGAAAAAAATACTTTGGGTTTAGATAGTCCTCAACAACTACTGAACTACTGAATAGCATGAGTTTCATGATAGGCTTGAATTTTGCTCTGCGAGCAGGTCAAGAACACAGGAACTTGAGATATGGAGAACAATCTAAAATCTGTGTGAAAACAGATACTGAAAACCGTACATACTGAAGATGTATCCAAAACAAACCGTTGCGGTATCATGCATAGAAAACTGGATCTGAAAGTTACACGGGCATATGAAAATCAAAAGCAACCAGAGAGGTGCATCGTGAAACTGTACACTAAATTTATTGCCGCCAGGTAAGTTATTAACCATTCCCATCTCTCACCTGAAACCTGCAGTTTATTTCGTTATCAGTTTAATTCTAAAAAAAATTAAAGTATCATAATTTTATAGCTGTAATGTTTGTTATCACATACATATGTCACTATCCTAGAAAAGTAATTATTAACTATTCTGAAAATTTGTAGTTAAATACATGGTTGAAATACATCTGCCTTTTGTTTTCAGACCTGACAACTGTAACAATAATGCCATGTACCTTAGACCTAGGAAATGTATGATGCCAGGATGCGCCAGTTGGGGTTCACATCCTTCAGCAAACCGTGAAACGTCTTTCTAAATAAGCTGGGTTTCAAGAATTTTATACAAACCATTCTCTCCGCGCTAGGCTTTTTGTTTGTTTGTTTTAGTTTTACGGCCCATCGACAACTAAGGTCATTTAGGGCCAAACTACAGGGCAGGCATTAATACCAGGACATAAACAAGGACTGTACCAAAAAATCAGGATAATAAAAAGGCAAACAAAAACTAAAACAAAATTTTAAAGGTTGATTTAATAAAAAGAGTTACAGATGATAAAATTGTGGCTTAAACACATGAGAAAACTCATGAAAAATGTTGATGAAACGATGAGTGTTGCGTTGATATGAATACAAGATAGGATGAGAAAACGTTCAAATTTTGTTAAAAATGCCGATCTCTTTGAGATAGTTGAAAATACGATTATGTCTCACGGCATGTAACAAAGTGTACATGTCGGAGACATCATAATACTTATAAAACATCGCATGTGTTTAAAATCAATAAATGCAAATAAAACATGCTCCACTGTGAGGGGAGAATCACATGCATGGCATGTCGGAGGATCCTCCCCTCTCAATAGATAGGAATGTGTAAAATATGTGTGTCCAGTTCGGAGCCGAGAGAGAACAACTTCCTCTCTGCGGTCTCTCCGACTGGAAAGTTTATTTTAAACAGTTTATTGTTTGTCTCGGTAGACCACCTTTGTTGCCAATGGTGTTTAATGGCTGACTGAATTAAAGGTTTGATGTCGGTGTAAGGTAGTTTCAAATCTGTTTGTGCTAGGCGAAGAGCAGTCTTAGCTGCTTTATCGGCCTTTTCATTCCCCTTTATACCCACATGGCACGGAATCCAGAGATAAGTAATTTGAGTTTTAGAAGACAATCGAAATGTTGGGATCAAAAGATTTTGGATTAATGTGTTTCTAGGGTTTCTTGATTTCAAAGCCTGAAGAACCGAAAGAGAGTCGGAACAGATGATTTTCTTTTCAATGCGGTGTTCTTCGATATGGTCAAGCGCCATACCAATAGCACATGCTTCCGCAGAGAAAATGGAGGCAACATCCGGGAGTAGGATAGAGGAGCAGTGATTAGATGTTAAGCATGCTGCCGCAACATTATCACCATCTTTTGAGCCGTCCGTGTAGATCTGAACATGATCAGGGAAAGCCCTAATGCACTGCCGAAAGGAGGATTTGTGTTCTTCGGCTAATGCACTGGACTTTGCCCTCTTATGTAGAGATCTTGATACTTGATATCTGGTGTCTAAATGAACCATGGCGGTACATCCGATACGGTGTACTCGTCAATGGTGTCGAAGTTTATATTTAGTTCCTGCAAAAGTTTTGAAATTCTGATGCCAAATGTTGGTATGAGCTTTTGATTTTGTGTAAATATTTCTTGATGTTGTGGGTTAAAAACAAGATTAAACGCGGAGTTTTTAGGATTAGATTTGAGTTGAGCAGCATACTGTAAGGATAATTCTAGAGATGGCTCATTAGCTTCCACATGGAGTCTCTTCACAGGTGTTGTTCGAAAAGCTCCAAGTGCGAGACGCAGTCCCTGATTCTGTATAGGGTCCAGCATCTGTAGATAGGAACTGCGAGCCGATCCATAGACAATCGAGCCGTAGTCAAGTTTTGACCTAATAAGTGCCCGATAGATACGAAGAAGAATTTCACGGTCTACACCCAAATCAGAATGGGAAAGAACTCGTAGAATGTTCAGCGCCTTCGAGCACTTATCCTTCAGATGTTTGATATGTGGAACAAAGGACAGTTTCGAATCAAATATTAGTCCAAGAAATTTAGTTTGTTCAACTACTGGAATTTTAATTCCATTGAGTGTGAGGTCAGGATCATTGTGTGGTTTTCGCTTTTGACAGAAGTGCATACAGACAGTTTTTTATCTTGAAAATCTAAAGCTATTTTCGTCAGCCCAATTTTGTAATTTGCCTTAACATTGTTGTAATTGTCGTTCTATAGTGTGCATGTTTTTTATCTGTAACAGATCAAGAAATCATCCACAAATAGAGACCCTTCCGTAGATTGGCCAAGACATTTAGTTATACTTTTAATTTTTAATCCAAAAAGTGTGACAGACAGGATACCACCCTGAGGGACGCCCATCTCCTGTGTTTCTGTTTCTGAATAAGATGAACCCGTTCGAACTTTGAAATGCCTGTCAGATATTAAATTTGAAATAAACTTTGGCAAATTACCACGTATACCGATATCATGGAGATCGTTCATGATTCCATATTGCCAAATTGTGTCGTATGCCTTTTCAAGGTCAAAGAATACGGCCACAAGATGTTCTTTCTTGGCAAATGCTTCTCGTATAAATGTTTCTAGTCTTACTAAGTGGTCTACCTTTCCCCTGCGGTTTCTAAAGCCGCGTTGCAAAGGACTTAAGATATTGTTTGAACCAAACTAATCTAGTATTTATCATACGTTCTAGAGTTTTACAAATACAATTCGTCAATGAAATAGGACGATAGCTATTGGCATCAGTAGCATCTCTTCCGGGCTTCGGAAGGGGTTTACTAGTAGATTCCTTCCAAGGCTCGGATTTTTTGCCAGAAGAGTAAACTTTGTTATATATAGTTAAAAGACATTTTAGTGAAGAGTCATATATACATATATGGAATTTCGTCTGGTCCAGCTGCCGAGTCCTTTGATTTCTCAAGGGACTCGAGCAATTCTGGTATCTCGAAAGACCTATAGTAAGTTTCAATATTGGAGGATTTAAAATTAGGACGTCTCTTTTCCTTTTCTTTTTTGAATTTTTGAAATTTTTTTGAATGATTTTTGACGGATGAATTTTCAGCAAAATTTTTTGCAAAGGTGTCAGCTATTTCGAATTTTGAAGAAAATGTTTTATTTTTGTTAATGAGGATGGTGTTGCTTTTCTTTTCCCACTGATTTTACCAATCATTTCCCAAACTTTCTTGGAAGATGTATTGGAATTAATTTTTGAGACTTACTCTTTCGAAGTACTTTTCTTGTCGGATTTGATAGACCTTCGAGCTTTTGCTCTCCAAAATTTTAAATTGTTATAGTTTGAGACGGTTGGCGAAGCCAAGAACAGTCTCAGAGCTGAATTTCTACCAGATCTATTGATAAAGGAATCATTTGAGAGAAGGAACTTTGTAGGTTTTGGCACGGATTTTGGTATGGTTTTTGTAGCGATAGAAGTGAGCGCTTCTGTGAAAATTTTTATGGGGTCATCAAGGTTCAAAAATTTATCCTCGATCAGTTCCTCTGCGCACAAGTTTTTAAATTGAACCCAGTTCGCCTTATGTAGATTCCAACGAGGAATAGGCTCCTCAAGTTTTGGTGACCCTATGTTTTTTAGTATAATTGGAAAGTGATCGCTCCCACAAAGATCATCGTTGACCATCCAATCATAATCCAGAAGAATTGATGGATGGCACAACGATAGATCAATGTGGGTAAGCGAGCCAGAGGCAGGGTGTAAATATGTTGGGGCATTGGTGTTATAAAGACATAAGCTGTTTTTATTAATAAACTCTTCGATACGTCTACCTCTATCGTCAGTGCCTGGGGAGCCGCAGAGGCTATTAGGACCGTTAAAGTCACCCATGATAATATATGGCACTGGTAGTTGTGATACGATGTAACTCAGTTCATCAAAACTAAATGGAGTATTTGGAGATAAATATATAGAACAGACTGTCATTTTTCGATGAAAATTGGCGCTAATAGCAACAGCTTGTAAGGTGGTATTTAGCTGAATATGTCTGTGAGGGAAGTTTTTATGCACTGCCACCGCCACACCACCTGATGCGCGGCCACCTGTTGTTGGAGTTTTTGTGTATAGTGTGAATTGTCTGAGATTGATGGTGTCTTTCAGCATTATTTCTTGAAGGCAGAATATGGATAGGTTCTTTGTTTGTATAAGATGTTTTAATTCTTCTATGTTTGCTTTAAATCCGCGTATGTTCCATTGTATGATAGTGTTTGTCTTTATGTTGCTCCCTGAGGATAGTTTGTCGGACCGACAGGACTACTTGAAGTAGGTTGTTTGGTGGCGATAAATATGTTGTCACCAAACTCGCTGTCGTCCGATAGAACATCATAGATGTTCCGTCCAAGGATAGGGTCATCTGATCCATTATTTGGGTTTGTTGTTTAGTGCAGGGAGCCTCGCCAGCTTTACCTTGGTGGTTTTGGTCTGGCGTTGCTCCTGCGGTGGTGTATTTGCTGGTCGCTTGGCGCTCTCATGGAGCTTTTTAACGTCAATAGACGGTGAAGATAAACCACGTCCATGACGAGCAGCGGTAACGTTTTTTCTTATGTTCGGTGTTTGAATTTGGTGGTGTGGAATTCACGGAGACGCCGGTCAGATTAGCGTTTTAGCTCCAGGTGGCCCAGCAGGTGGTTTTTGTTGTGGTTTTTTATATAGCTGTTTGGGTGGACCCGACTTGAACCTGTCCGGATCTCCCATGATTACTTTGCAGGCCTTAGACTGTCATTTTTCGATGTAAATTGGCGCTAATAGCAACAGCTTGTAAGGTGGTATTTAGCTGAATATGTCTGTGAGGGAAGTTTTTATGCACTGCCACCGCCACACTACCTGATGCGCTGCCACCTGTTGTTGGAGTTTTTGTGTATAGTGTAAATTGTCTGAGATTGATGGTGTCTTTCAGCATTATTTCTTGAAGGCAGAATATGGATAGGTTCTTTGTATAAGATGTTTTAATTCTTCTATGTTTGCTTTAAATCCGCGTATGTTCCATTGTATGATAGTGTTTGTCTTTATGTTGCTCCCTGAGGATAGTTTGTCGGACCGGCAGGACTACTTGAAGTAGGTTGTTTGGTGGCGATAAATATGTTGTCACCAAACTCGCTGTCGTCCGATAGAACATCATAGATGTTCCGTCCAAGGATAGGGTCATCTGATCCATTATTTGGGTTTGTTGTTTAGTGCAGGGAGCCTCGCCAGCTTTACCTTGGTGGTTTTGGTCTGGCGTTGCTCCTGTGGTGGTGTATTTGCTGGTCGCTTGGCGCTCTCATGGAGCTTTTTAACGTCAATAGACGGTGAAGATAAACCACGTCCATGACGAGCAGCGGTAACGTTTTTTCTTATGTTCGGTGTTTGAATTTGGTGGTGTGGAATTCACGGAGACGCCGGTGAGATTAGCGTTTTAGCTCCAGGTGGCCCAGCAGGTGGTTTTTGTTGTGGTTTTTTATATAGCTGTTTGGGTGGACCCGACTTGAACCTGTCCGGATCTCCCATGATTACTTTGCAGGCCTTAGCATCAGCCATGTCTGGGACATCATTGTCAACCAAGGCCTGGACCGACGCATGTTTGACGGTGACACTGTCAACATGCGTCTTTGCGCGAGTGATCTGTGCATAAGTTGCCACATTCAGGTCTGAACACTCGACTGTCCTCCTAGCTTCGGGGAAAGAGACACCTCGGGTATATTTGACCCGTAATATCTCCCTCTCCCGAGTCCAGGCAGAACAGGTGCGAGCAGACGCAGCATGGTCACCCCCCGCAATTGACGCAGTGACGGTTGACAATGTCACATTCGTCTCTTTCGTCGTGACCTTCACGGCCACAGTACTGACATACCATCTTCCGTCTACAATTGCTCTCATGATGGCCTTACCTCTGGCAGTTACGGCACCTCAATGGATTCGCGCAAACGCACATCACACCCACAGAAGTGGTCTGCATCCGCAACAGACCAGTGCACCCAGTCTCGGGAAGTGGACCCAGCTTTCATGGAGACCCCGCGCTAGGCTGCAACACGACTTTATGGTGCAGAAATCGATGAACAACTGATTTCGGAAAAAAACTGGCCATCGATCAAATGCAGTTCGTGCATAAAAGCGCAATATTCTTAGTGGAAATTCTAACAGTGTGAAAGTTCCCAGATTGGAATGTGCAAATGGAGGGAACACTGAAATAAATATCGAGACCGGTGCTTTCAAGATGCATGCATGTTAAATACTGAGAAGTGCTTGCTCAATATAAAGACAAACTTGTCGGATTTAACTACCTTAGTGTTTACTGTTGCAAATGCCATTCAATTTTTAAAATATGGGTGTCCAGATTTTTTGTTTGGATTATGTTTTCAGTTGTACAAAAACTGTCCAAAAATCTTAAAACAATGGACAGTTCGTATTAATAATGGACTGTTAACCGTAATAATGGAGCAATGTTAAGTTGGACAGTTATTCGTTATGCGTTATTCGAATAACGAATAACTGTAACTTTACTTCTGGTCGGGTAAGTAAAGTTAAACAGTAATTCGTTATTCAAGCGTCACCTGTTTTGACGGATGCAACGAAATTGAATATAGTCATTTTTTGTTTAATTCCTTGGTATAACTATATTTTTGCTGAGTTTTCCAGTAAAAATTTAAAGCACAGATCTTCTAAATCATTTGAGAGTTTTATTGTCGATAATAAATCATTTTACTGATACCAATTCTTCAATTACGGCTACATTTATTCATTTTTTAACTCGAATGTATATAAAAAGAAAAATATAAGAGTTAAATAATTATATAATTCATTTGAAGCATAATACTACAGCCGTATACGGTCCCGGGCAGTAGATAGGCGTTCTTGTGAACGACTTTTCAAGGTACATGTAGCTGCCAACTCAGTGGTGCCCATAGAACATTCCATAGGATGTTATTCAGATTAAAAGCGGAACAAGCACTGAGCTCCAGGTAGGAAACTGGATATCCGGGTCAAATAACACATCTTACATACATTATCAGCCATATACGGTTCCAAGCAGTGGGAAGACGTGCTCGTGCACGATTTTTGAAGGTGACTGCCAACTCAGTGCTGTCCATAGAACATTCCATAGCAATTTTGTTCAGATTGAAAGCGAAACGAGCCCTGAGTTCCAGGTCGAAAACTCGATCTTCGGGCCAAATAACACATCTTATATAAATTATCAGCTGTATACGGTCCCAGGCAGTGGGCAGAAGTGTTCGTGCACGACGTTTGAAGTGGCTGCCAACTCCACTATAAACACTATCATATCAACATTCTTATAAAAAAATCTAAGTGAGCGTGAGCAAACTTTTGTCGTCTTCTCTGAAATTCCTGATGCATTACCATAGAACAGGGTAGTCAAATACAGAATACATTTGGTCCAGACCTTTGTTTGGTTTCTAAAATGCTAGCATCTCAAAAATCGTGTGTATAAATCATGTATTATTGATAACAACATCATTATATTCTAATACAAATGCAATGAGGACAATTATTATGTATGCAAGTGTCGATTTCCTGATCAATTAATCATGTAGCACACAGTTATAGTTACTATAATTAAGTTCCGATCACTTATGATCAAAGACGTCCCTGTTTCATTTTTAACACTAGTATGGAGACAAAATGTGTGATTTTGTTTATCTGTCTGTGTTTTAACGACACAGGATTTATTTTACTGTACATTTGCATAATACATGTATATAGAAACGGAATGAGTAGTTAATGTTTAGCAGCCAGTAGCTCTCCCTTATGTTCTAACACATCCTAAGGGTGGAAATGTTATATGCGCAAAAAGGCGAAACGGTACATATAGCAATCGGCCACCATACCTACAGGCCTTTTGAAACTCAAAAACAGCAAATGAATTATTTTTAGGAAGCCGTTACCAATGTTATTTCATTCCCTATTACTACAGAGTCTGTGAGGTTTCAAGCAGGTTGTTATGCAGGTGCGAGGTTACCGGGGGTTATCGGAGCAATTGACGGCACACATAATTTTACTGGCCCCAGTATCAACAAGCCATAATTTGTAAACAGACAAAACTTCCACTCTATTAATGTATAGATTGCGGTGGATCAGATTGTGGTGAATGCAAATTCCCGTATTTTAGACCTTAGTTGCGAGATCGCCAGGGTCAGCACATGATGCGAATAATCGATATTTGAGGTGAGAATGGTGCTAGTAAAATGTCACTTAATGTACATGTACTTGTCGATAGCGGATATCCATGTAAAAAGTTCTAAAAACTGGCTCTTGACACCATCCATATGTACCTCAACCCATTACCCGGACAACAGACTCAGTACAACATGTAAATGTTTCTAAAATTGTTGCTACCATCCTGGGATGGTAGCATCCTGGGATGGTAGTTTTTATAATCGGTCGCTTTGCCTGCCATGTTGTTGGGATTTCACATGGTTATAAATAGTCTTTTCACTTTGATTGGCTGGCCGAAACGATTTACGTGTGTTGATTGGTTACTTGTTGTTGAAGATTTCATATGTGTAAGGGGTACCAGTGGGGAAATTATTGCAAACAAATTATCATTTGATAAACCCAGAGAAGTCCGAATGTTTTTCTGGTTGTCGAACATTATTCTTAAAAATCACACAAGACGGCGCTACATGTACTGATTTGAATATAAGTTCACAATCGGATCCCCTCGGAGAAATTGACGGAAATTACTCCGAGATGTCGCGATTGTATAAGTTCGGTGATTTGCCGAATTTTGTTTACATTATCGGGAGCGCGTGGAACATCTATGTACAGCCTATTGTTATGTATGGCACTAAAAACATGTAGTTATGAGATAAGGGAGATAACTCCTATAGCTTTATTATCAATACATCCTATAAAGGTCATATCATTAATCTAGGTTATAGAACTTTCTAAATATTATCATGTATAAACAAATATGTTTGTAAACATGTTGATTATAAGTAGAGATCTAGAATGATCTATTTCCGGAAAGTTCTGTGTGTTTATTTGTTTACTGTTTTTAGTTAGATATTTCTAGAAGTAGAAGGTTCTCCAATATTCTTGAATTAGGGTTTAGCTATATATACTCCAACTGTCAAAAGCTAATCAGAACTGTAATGAGACCTGTAATTAGACATATCAAGAATTGTACAGCGCCATATAAGATTCTATTGGGAGAGCTATTGTGACTTTATCTGTGGATTATTACAACACTTTGTGTGGATTTATTCATATTGCCTGGAACTTTACAAAAATCATCGGTGGACATTCATTTTCCTCCTGGATTTGTGATTATTGTTTATTTGAAACCTGGAAGGATCAAGGAATATACCAGGACATTCGCATACAGATAAGTAACACTTTAAATCATCGTATTACTCTTGTACCACCACCAATTACTTTAGATATTGTAAACCATCTATGTATAATAATGTACATATAATTAAATTGTGTTTTGAATTTAGCTGCTGGTTTCTCATTTCTGTCATTCGTTCTTGTAACACTATCTAGAACTTTTGGCTAGATGATCATGACCTACTTGTAAAAACTGTCCGTACATGGGAGATGCTGAAACAAAGCTAGGCTTTACTTAGGGGATATTTCAATTTGTGCAACTGTAAAGTACAGTTTTAACCGAAATGATCTTGTTTATATGCGTATATGTCAGTACAGTATATACTAGACGGAAAACTCGTTGCTTTAGCATTAGGAAAAGGCCCACTGCACCTTCTGAACAATTTTATTAAAGTAAACAAAACGTTCATTTTCATAACGCAGGTCGTATTATGGTTCCCGACGTCGTCATAATTACAACGTGTTAGTTGACTATGTCTGCGTCAGACGGCAAAACCTCAACTTGTTTGGTGTTGTAACCTCATTTTTGGACATATCATGTTATAATTGTTTTTAAGAAACTTTTTTTTCGGAAAGGTAGCCTAGTGGCCCTTTCATTAATATCATGAAGTTGATTATTTTTTACATTGAATGCGCAAGCATTTAAATTATCATTCTTCAAAAATGAATTGTCATAAGAACTATGACAGCTAACTGGGAACAGAACAATGCGTCAAGCTTTCCAACAATCACGTCCTAATAAATAATGCTGTATGGTAGCCTTCCTACCTTTTTTGGAAAGCTAATACTTGTGTTACCTTTATTAACAATTTTCTCTGGTCACTCGCGCTACTGTTATTATTGCATTGGAGAGTTTTCCAAAAGGGAACTAACTCTAGTTGTATAATGTTATATTTGTATGAACCAGAAACATTTGTACAACGAGATTGGAAACTCCTTCTTTGCCTTTGTTGAATGGCAGAGGGACCTCTGGTTTATGGGCATTTTCCCTTAGCTAATTACTTTTAAAGTGTATTCTTTTAAACATGATATTTTTGCATCAACACGAAGTTTAAACATTATAACATGGTTTGATATAATCAGTTTTCCCAATTGATGTTATTTAATATGAGTTTTGAAAGCATAAAACATGAGCAATTTTACCTGTTTTTTTCGAAAATCAGACATTCAAAACCGGAATTGAATTTTGTTTTAATAATATATAAGTTAACATATTATTTTTTCTTTCAAAATCGTACTCAAAGCATCTGAAAATTACTGAACTTTTAAAACATATCAAAGTTATTCTGCTGCATTTAACAATTTAAGAGTTTATCTTAAAACCGCTTGGGACAAACAGAGGTCTACATCTGCCGATCGTAAAAATGGCGGAGTTGCCAATCTCTATGTATATATGTTTATTGTATGAACATCATAGTTGCAAAAAAAATAAGAAGTGAAGTTCAACAGACATCATGTATAGTGTTTCACCATATCAAATTACATGTTTAATTTTGATTAGGCCTACCATATTTTTGATACTGCCTACATTTACATACATTGTTGTATATAGGTATCGACACATTTTGATGATACGATATCGGGAGTGCACAAGTAACAGGTCAAGGCCACATGCACGTTTCATATCAAGTTACATTTAAATTGTACTATTATCTAGGATTTTGTTGGTGATTATTTATAACTTCAATTTTCCGTAAATAACTTGTCATGTGGAAGTAGCAGATACATCGTTATTCACATATGTACACCACCACCAACAACAACAACAACAACAACGCCTTTGTTTAACTGCCATGAATAACATTTACAATACATGTTAAATATAGAATTAGGTCATAAGATATAACATACACATTGCCATAAGCAATTTTGTGTAAAACAACAAATAAACGTAATGAAAAAAATAAACTGTCGAACCTGATTACGATGCTGATAACATTGATAACGATTCAAGCACAATCACAGTTAAGTCATGTGTGCGTTGTACTGTTACAAATTACATACACGGTATACACGAACTAGACGGAATTCCCCTCCCAGCTAGCGGTCCAGGTGAGAGAACATTCGAATTCTATTATCATCATTGATGTCGTGGCATTTGCTATTTATTTACACTATATCTTATCACTTTTGATAGCTAACTTTTTTTCTAAACGTTACTTTTTAACATAGAACCAATGTTTTAACATAAAGCAAGTGTTTTAAAAAAGTTTGGAAATTTTGATCAATTTTGTTTTCGTTCCTGAAAAGCAATGCGAACGAAAAGAAGAGAATCATAAGATCATCAATCAAAATGCAAGCATTTTATTAGTTTTAGAAGAGGAGTGTCAATTTGGGCCCTCTGGTGGCCATGACCGATAAGCATTACATTTTTTTACAGATACCCGAGGTTTAGATTTTCCTTAAATACTGTAGACCAGACAAGCAGGCCACCCATAACGATTCATATTCAAGTCGTTAAATAAATGTAGTTATCCTATTTACAAATAAGGTTAGTAAAATAATTCAAAGTATTCTTTCAGTGTTGTGTGAGATAAAACAACACGAATTGGCGACAGTTTAAAATGTAACGTCTTTTTTTTTCTTTCATAGCCTATTTAACGTCATTTATTGAGTTGTGAAATAATGACATAATTTTATGTTAATGAAAATACTTATTACACAAACAAAATTGAATTATTATATTATCTTAATTTAAAATTTCTTTATTTGTATGCTGAATGCAGTATTCTGACTGTTCCACTGTGAAATACCAAACAAGGAAATTGACGCTAGTTATTGTTTAAGATACCTACTAATCGTATATGAAATAGTATATGATCTTTAATGAGTATTCATTTTATATGAGATTTGATGAAACGAGTCTAAGAAATTTCTTTTTATTTTGCGAGCCTTGACATTAACAAAAAAAAACTGGAATCAATGTTCAATAAGAATTTATCTATCCATTTTGCACAATATTCTGTAAGCAGAACTACCATCAGGTTTTTTATACTCAAATTGCTCCATCAATGAATTATTTTCACCCATTTTAACCCCTTTTCTCCCAAATCTTACGCAAGATAACTTTTATTATGAATGAGGAATATTTCATTATTTCATTAGATAACGTGTTGTTTCTATTCCAGGCGGAGTGATTACCTGTTGCCATGACGACACTGACAGGAGGTAAGTTACATCTCTACTGACGATTGTATCAGACTGATATATTTAAATCATGTTTTTATCAAAATTGCATCTGACACTGACATAGTTATTATTATTTGTTTTGCATACGATTAGATAACAAACACCTGTATCCATTACGATTCTGATATAAAGCCCCCTATGTTGTTACCTTGATTTAATACAGTTTTGTATAGTGTTTCAAATTTCGCGGGTGTAAAATTTCGCGATTCACTGCTTTGAACTTATTCACGCGGGTTTATTTTCATGAATTATCTTGCTAGCTTTTTTTAAGTCCCATTTTTATGACAGGCTACAATACGTGAAACGATGATTTTGATAAGTTTCACGAAGTATTGAACAGTGGTTTATGTATGTATATGGACGAACATATGTTTTTGATTTGTGTCTTGAATACTATTATATCATAATGTCAGTTAGGCTGTCAGGAAAGGGCATTTTCCCATTTTTTCGAAATTTTCACTAAAAAAATCTTTTCTGGACGTGTTGATTGAAAATTTCTGAAAAAAAATGTCTTCCACTACATTTTGTATTATTTTAGAAGGTGATATCAAAGAGAAGTTTTCGTTAGTATGTCCTGTTGGTATTAAGCTATGGGTAACTATTGTTTGCAAGTTTAATAAGTTTCATTTTAAAAAACTAATTACTATTTTCACATTTAATACAGTGTATCCGTTTTCACCGGAAGAATTTAGCGTGTCTAAGGATATGAAGAAGCATTTCGACGACAAAGGCTACATTATTGTCAAGTAGGCGTAGAAACATTATTGTCAAGTAGGGGTAGAAACATTAGCCGATACTAAGCTGTCATGTCTTGATTAGGATTTCACTGCAAAAACATAAATGAATATCTTTATAAAATGAAAATGGTGGCAATCTGAAATCAATCAACATGATTCAGAATCTGAAAATATCATTGAATTATAAAATTTTGATAAAAAATGTTAAAAATTGATATCTTGCTGAAAACTCTCGGTACTTTCACGTTTCCGGAAAGTGACGTATGTTCCCTGTTGCTTAATGGTGTACAATCCTAAAATAGTCTGTTCTCTACATTCACATAGAGGCCTTTTTGACACGGAAGAAATGGCGAATTTAAGAAAGGTGTTTGAAGATACGGATATCATCAAGGAGAATGGATACGGGGTAAGCTTAATGCATTTATCAGTTATGGGCCGTTGTTTATTTCATTTCAGAATATTTTTATTGTAATAATACAATTGAGATTGAGCAACAGGCAATGCCTATATTATCCCTCTCCCGGTACGTAACTACATGAATAACAGTACAATACATAAAATCCGTAAAAAGAAAATAGAAATAGCATATTGTTGACGAAAATGAAAAAAAAACTATTTAGGAGAATCTCATAAGTTGAAAACAAAGCATGGAAACTTTTGTAAAAGAGGTAATCACACTTTTGTTATTTTGTTAAAGATGCTCCACAACCGACAAAGAATGAATAACTCATTTGAACAATATTAAGCGTTTACTCATGTAAATATGTCTAGATAATGTCTAATTAACACAAAAAATGATGTAAAGTAATTTACCATAGATTTGGTGAATGCATTCCATATATGGTATAGTGCCATGGACGTTTTTCGGGAAGTACTAGGAGATTTAAACTTTCCAATCTTTATGAATGGTTTAAAGTAAATAACGTTTGCAAGTGAAGGAAAATACTAATTCATCTGCTCCTTAATTTGATGAAGAGAATGTACCATTTGTTGACGAAGAAGCATCTTAACTACATCGTTGTTTATATCAATGAGGTGTCATATCACCCTGTTATAATTAAATAATAACCGAAGACGTACCTTCTAACAGAGGAGGACGTACCTTCTAACAGAGCGATAAAATATAAAATCAGAGGTTCATAATTTTTATATTACATAATTTATGAAACTGTCAAAACATGCCAATGGTAGTTAAAAGAAAATTAGAACAGATACATGAGGAACTCCTCGTTCACAAGATCACTACTACCTTGATTGTGATAGTAATATAGAGTCGATGTTCTACATATAGAAACGCCGATCTTAAATACAAAATATCAACCTACACACCATGTATTAGTCAATGAAAGATGGCATAATTATAGCATATATGTAGCATATATGATATAAATAGTTTTACCAATTTTGATCACGATCATGATTATGATACATAATTTAAGTTTATGTTAACTTTTAATGTATCATATGTTCATCAATGTTTTGCGCAGTTTATCACCACAGAATGTTTATGATAATCAATCGATTCTTCAGGAAACACTTAGAAATGTTACAGCATGACGTAATAGAACACAAAAACAGATAATTATTTAAAAGAAACTGTTCTCAATAGGTTTGTCTTTATAAGCATATGGCATACTATGTCTGATCTGGATTGCTCAACAGGTAGCTGACGAAAAAGGACGGAAAGCGTCCTTGCTCTTGTGGAACCAGCCAGGCCATGACGTATCTGGAATGATGTCACGATGTGAGAAGGTTGTCAACACGTGCGAGGACGTACGTAAGGACGCGTGCAGGTCACGTGTCAACCATGTCTTGTTTTGTTTTAGTTGCGAACTGTATGAAAATGCGTAGTTGATTATTGCAAAAAGTTAGCAAACAATTTTATTTTGCAACACATTGAATATGCTTTTTTAGAAGACGTTCTTGTTTATTATCAATTTTGAGCGTATTATTACTTTTCTGAATAAAATAAAGGCATTTATTTCAATGTACTATTTTATTGATAAATTAACGGACTATTTTTAACAAATCAATACGCCATAGCAATGTCTTAATTGTGAAGCCAAGGTTACATAACGTTTTCGCGGCATTTACGCCTATGGACCCCTAAGGCATAAACATGTATAACGGTGGTAAACTGTAAGGACATACACAATTATTTTATATTAATTCTACCTTCTACAAAATTGTTTTATATTCATTCTACCTTCTACTTAGAAAAAAAAATATTTACGTTGTTTTCCACTAATCAACGCGATTAAAAGGGCTTGAAAAACGTAGTTTTGCAAGTTTGGGATGTGGCATTCTGAATTGTATTCGGTATCTACTACAGCCTGTTGTGACAACTGTATTATTGTTTCAGTTACTGGATAAAGGAGAAATATATCACTACCACTCCAAACTGTTGTACAAACAACCAAAGAACGGAGGCTCCATCATATGGCATCAAGATTATGGGTAAAACACAAATGTTTTTCTTTACGTAAAATGAAAGTTATGTAAATAACATATTTATAAGTGTTGCTTTGTTAGTATCTGTGTAAATGAGGTGACTAATTATTCTCATTGAACTTATCCCGAATCTACCCTAGATTTCTATAATTGATGTCGTTAATGAAGCAAAGAACGTTAACTCTATTGGAACACATGTATCTATATAAGATAGAAGATAATGATTTGCTCAAATGCATTTCAATTAATTGATTTTTCAAATAGTCACTGCGACCTGATATATACTACTTAAGGTAGGTCTGTGAGTCGCGTTTTTAACCTTCGACATATTTGAATTATGACATATCTTAATGGCAACAGGACAATGCAGTGTCATTAAAATTAATAATGTTTTGAAGGGGAGATAACACGGCATAAAGAGCAATACCGTTTTGATAAACTCAAATACCTCTCTGTCACCACGTTGTTCTGACGTTTTATGAATTATGTTAACGATTAATGAATTTGCAACTGATAGCCAAATGATACAAAATATACTTCATGGAATTCAAATATCATTTTACTGTTAATATGGCTAGGTATTGGTACGATAATACCTGCTTGTTTCCTGATATGATGACGGTATTTGTGGCCATCGACAGGTGTCATAAGGGTAACGGCTGTCTACAGGTAAACCTCTATATTACGAGATAATGTGAAAAGTATTTTGTCGATCACGTAATCGAAGGAGCAGGTAGATGTGGTTTTTATAAATACGATAACTATCACTCAGCTGACGAAGCAAGTTTCGTTGGCTCATTCACAATCGGTAGAGCCGTAGCTCTTCACACCTGAGACCCGAGTTAGATTACTGGCCGGGTCACTCTACACAAATCATATGTATTTTCCTTGTTCTTCTACAATGTTGTATAATTTGCCATATATAACGATAGCAGTACACTTATATGTAACTTTTATCAACGCCATGTGTAATTGTCAAAAACAGTGGTCGACGAAACTTTCATTGAATTGGGCTTTTTTTCTTTAAAAACGATCCAGTTATTCAGTTTCATATTATTCGTTAAGTTTTTTTTCGTTCATTTTATTACTTCTCGTGGTTCAACAGCTCCTCCCCGGTTCCAATAAATGTGGCCGCATTGACCACGGACGTGTAGAGGGTCAAACACGTGCGGACCTGGATAGAGTTAATGCTATTGAGAAGGTTTGCCCTAAAGTATACGCGGAGATCGACCCAGGTATATGACCACAAATAATCTTGTTGTAGGTAACAACAAACTAAATAAAAAAGAACTTCAAAATGGCCCCTGTGTAAACAAAATTGAGCCCAGGATAGAATTTTAACCCGGCCGCTGATTGGCTGGCTAATTATGAATTTCAAAAGTAAAAATGTTTTCTGACATGTAATTATTCCTGGATAACCATAATATGAATTTGAAAATTCATATTGAGATTTAAGTTCAAAATATAAATTTTAATAATGAATAGGTAATAAAGTTAGAATTTCAGGCTTTTTAGTGCAAAATGCGCCTGATTTCAATATAGCTACCCTGGTTGGAGTTTGAGCAGAAGGACCCAATTTTTTTCTATCTAGTGTTATATGAGAACCTAGACTTTAATTATAGAACACAATAGCTAACTAGTATTCCTTTGTTTAAATAATACAGTACAAAACTTTAACAAAGTTTAACACCGTGGTTTATGTAAAATTATTTAGTTGGTTGTTCTATTGTAGAAGTACTTGTCGCCATAAAATGTTTGAGAAACAGAAACACCACATACAACAGCACATCATATTGAAGCGTAACTAATGTTTATTTGATAAAATGTGTCCTTAGATATATGTTTGATGTCCTTGCCACGATTGTTTATTCAATAAATAAATTGCAGCGTAATAGATACTTATTACATGTATGCAGAATCATAAATGAGTGTTAACCTCTATGAATAGGTTGCAACATAATACATAATTTATGTCTATACATTATCATTGACATTAAATGCAAAATCTTCAATACAAAAGAATTACATAAGCAAAGCCACTGGATATCAGGTGGATTTTTCATTTAAATATGTTTCCTGTATTAAAGTTTTCCCCATTGTGTAAAATATTACAACGCTTTAAATATGAAAATTGTGGGTTTTAGGTGACGCTATATTCTTTCACTGCAATGTGCTACACAGAAGTTCTGCGAATACCAGTACTGACCGACGCTGGGCCTTTCTCATGACATACAACACCAAGGATAATAATCCGACTACGATCCATCACCATGCCAGTTACACGCCCTTACACAAGGTCAGGACTTAAGATCGTGATACAGACTTAAGTCCAAAACAGTCTTAAGACTTAGCCAATCAAAGATGACGTTACAGAAAGTTACAGCACATTTGATTGGCTAAGTCTTAACTTATGTCCAAGATAGGTTAATGTTCATGAAGCCTGATATCTATGTGACGTCACCATCAAATAAATGTCGTCATCGACAGTGAACACTTCTATGGTAACGCCTCAATTATCGATAACGTCACATCATATTATTGGTCACTCGAAGAGAGAGGCGTATATCTCTATCTACCTTTATCTCGTAACCAATGAATAGCGTCTCATAATTTGCTGAGACCAAACTGGTTTTGACATGGTATTTTTTAGTCAATACTGAATAGTGTAAACCAATCGATAGCATTTCGAGTATTTTGTGTGAAAATAGAAATGACACAAATGAATTGTCACGAAAATTTGTTAAAAACTTTTAACTTCAAGTTTATATAGCATAATCAAATGATGTAAGACAGTAGATCTCCTCCACGAAAAAAACAAACAGTTGGTATAGAGAGTTGTGTAATTATGATCTTTTTTAGTGAATAATTTGGTATTTTGTGCAACTATTGAAGAAAGGACAACGATGTAATTAAATATTTTTTTCTACTTTTAGGTACCCAATAATGCCGTCAGGGAGTGTACTAATTACAGTGATTTCTCTGGAAAAGACTTCTTTGACCCGACGGAGGACTCCCCGAAAGTCGCCATCATCAAAACACAACTCACCTGTGAAAGATAGACAAGGATTGGACAAGGATTGTTATGGCAACTCACCTTTGAAATATAGACAAGGATTGTGATCACAACTCACCTGTGAAAGATAGACAAGGATTGTGATGACAACTCACCTGTGAAAGATAGACAAGGTTTGTGATGACGTTCGGCCAATCGCATTCCTTCCTTATATGTGGATGTGTATAGACATAACTCCGTTTTTTATATCCTGACTAGAAGAGCAGTGAAACCAAAAAACTGTATTCACATTTAACGTTGTTCCTTTCTGCTTAGCGTTTTGATTTAGATAATAAAACTATTTATCTATATTAATCTATAAGTGCTTTTAAGTTAATCCTTATAACTCAATCGTGTTTCTCAGTTAAATTCCAAAGTTACAGAAAGTTGTTTTTTTTCATTAAGCATCTTATACATCGACGCTCACGTCCTGCAACTAAGTTTGAATATAAAATATGTCTGTTTGGACGTTGAATTAAACAAGGTTATTTCCCTCATTTTTTCCTTTGTTTATCTTATCTTTTTTTATATTTTGAAGATGAATCACAATTTTAAGATGTAGCCTACATGTTGTTGCCTTAACAGCCGATTATTTTCAGGCTGTGGAATGCAACATTTGATTTTGAAACAATATACAAATTGACAATACAATACAGCCTCGAGACGTCACAGCTTTAACTTAATCATTATTTTCTCTGTATATTTTTCTTCAAAACTAGACAAGTAACGAATGCAAGCAACGGGATTTGCGTTGAACATAACACGCAATTTACATGTATGGAGCATTGACTTTTTGAACATTATTTCAAAATGGCGGAAGTAAGATATGAAATTGTAAAATATACAATAAAACCTCGAGGTATCCGAGAAAAATACTTTTTCGTATGTAGATATGAAGAATGGGGCTATTATACCCGAGGGTCGCAAATTGTTGTTAAACCCGAAGTTTGGCGTGGATTCCACAACAATATATGATTAAGGGCAGAATATCTCTACCATTCATGTCTATAAACGAAAGAGTATTTTGTCGCATACCTCGACGTTTTATTGTAATTTTTACAACGAGTCGTATAGTATTACTAATGATCTTTGTCAAAATAAAGTGTGAAAAATATCAAGCAAAATATCCATCATAACATTTTGAGCCCTTTTATTAAGCAAACGTGGTGACAAAATTGCGATATCAAGCTTCCTACCATATGAAAATAATACTATGTTAAAAAAATCAATAAAAATATCAAAGCATACATTAAAAAATTGAAAAAAAAATCAACATACTTCTTCAAAATATCTATCTCCGATACTCCTACTATCAAAGTACAACTGGAAGAAGTTCAGTAGACAAAATTTGACCATTCATATGTCTATAAAAAGGAACGATGCCTAACGTTAAAATTAGTGTATCGCTATCAACCTATTTCATCAAAGAATCAAACTGCACTATCTAGTGCTACGATAATAGTCCATGGGTTGGTATAACGGTAGTGATAGTAACCCCGGGAGTATCAGGGATGTCCTTACTAGTGCTATGATAATAGCACATGAGTGGATATAACAACAGTGATACAAACCCCCCTTGAGATCAGGTTTGTAAAAAAAAAAAAACATGCCAACGATATTTACATCTGATGATGATTTCGAGAAAAAAGGGTATGCGTTGTCCAAGTGACAGTTATGCATGCCTTCACTATATGGTCACTTCTTAAAAGAAGTTTTTTTTACTGAAATAATAGTAATAGATATATACACCCTCAATTAAGGATTAACTTGAATAGATTTTTTTTATGTTATGGAGATATAACACAAAAATCTGAGTGTACTCTCATCATAAACCGCTTCGCGGTTTATTTAGAGTACACTCAGATTTTTATAATCCTTATAATTCAATTTACTAAAGATAATCTCTTCAACATTTAAAATTCATTTTGGGACTCTTTTGTCTATGAAATTATTACGCCGTCATCTCAGCCAATCAGAAGCGACGTTACAAACGGCGACGCCATTTTTTCCTTTATGGGCTGATAAAGTAAATTGTTAAGCCAATGAAAATGCTCGTAACAAGCAAAATTGAATTATTGTTGTATAATACCAATTAATGAACTCATGGAATAATTGTAATTGATTAGCAGCTGGGTGATAAAAAATATTTAATATGTAGAAATTATTACTGATACAATTTTCACTTTCAATGAAAACTTTAAATGACAAATATTTTTTAAACATAAATAAAGCTATAGTGAATCAAAATGATTTTTTCAAATTTACACTATAAACTTTATGGCCACGAACGTCCGCATTTCTGGAACCCCTCTCCACTAGATGTGGAATTCCTGATCTCAACATAGGATTACATATATACCAAACATCTATTGGTCAGTCTTGTAGCATTACCAGAGAACATTAACAAATATACAACTGTCTGTTACAAACCTACACCACACATATATTTATCATTCTATGTTGACTTTAAATCTAACAGTCTTGGCGTAAATGACAATCTTAAGGTTCGGGTCTTGGTAGTGTTTTCCTGTTCATATCTCATTCGTCAATAAATGATAAATGTCCATTGCAAATGAGATATCTTGTGCATGATTTCATTAATTGAAGATATGTTTTAAATGTAAAAGAAATAGCAATATAATAAAAACAGGGAATCTTAACAAGACATGATCCATGGAAATAAGTAACAAACCATAGATGTATATGAAGACTTCCAAACATTTACTAGAAAATTTGTCCACGGCGATCAGGAGAACTGTGTTATAAAAATATGCAAAATCTGAGTCAAGTCATAACCATAACAAGATTAAAAATGAAGAAAAAACCTATCGAATGTAATATGTTATCGTCGATTGCTATTATTTCATTCTGTGGCTACAGTTACTGTGATCTTGTGGTCAAAAAACATATGGGGTGTAGGGGTAAAAAAGGAACATTGTGTTACGGAGTCTGACTTAAGTGTTATCAAACTTTCACCATCATAACAATACGCTTGATGCGAGGATCGTTCGCTAAAAGGTTCCAGGCTATGAAGCTAATATTCCAGGGATCTGATGGAGAAGACACATAACGACCGTTCAGGTTTATGTCTGCACAGTTTCTATGCCACCACGGACTATGCATTCGCTGAACACATGAGTGGTAAGGATTATTGTCGTTGTCTCTATCGTTTGTACTAAACCTCATTCCAGAACTAGCCGCCATGGCATCATCTGCGAAAGAAGAAACTGGCATCACTGCATTAAAACTGATTTAAAAATGGAAGAAAAACAAGAAACGCGTATAGATATAGGTTAGATTATAAACTAGTGACATATGCAAAATCAGGCGAATTATCTGATATATCTTGTTCCGACTTGTCAATCGATGATGGTTGGTTTCATGATTTCTAGGTAACCATTGTTTCTGTTTCATTCGCCAGGATACAACAGCTTGTCGGCAAATTGTCTATTTTATAGACACGTGATAAATCATACTACAGATATGCTTCATGTCACGGTAGCTAGGCTAAATGGAAATAGGCTTGGTTTTCGACGCCTTTTTGAAACGGATTTAACTTTCAGGCTGGACAATGACGAAACGGCTTTAATCACATATATACATGGTTTGGCGAAGCGAGTCTTAAATATTTGTATTTTTGCGTGTCTGGTGATTATTAATCGATTACAGGTACCATTGACCTTTAATCGATTACAATCGATTGCATTATAAAAAGTAATTGAAATTACGCTATATTTTTATACTAAAAAGTGTTCGTTTATTGAAATAGTACTTACTTGTCACGTTCCCGGAGAATCCAGAGATATCAAGCCGATAATATTTTATCTCGTTAGACACTTGGAAATGGGAATACTCGGCATAAATTCTGTTACAGTTGAAGTCATCTAGCTCGATACGTAGTACCCTTGGTGTTGTTGTCAAAAGATACAGTTTCTCATTGCCTTTGAAACAAAATGGAAACTATTTTAGTAAAAAATATTACAACACTAATATCACTATTATAGATAATTTTAAAACAAAAAACACATGTTTGCCAAAATTGCAAAACAATATATGATTTTTTTATTCTTGAAATTGTCAGAAAAATACAAGTACAGTTTGGTTTCTTGTGCAGTGCTAATAAAATATATCATGCTATTTGTGGCATCTAACAAAATATTTATTGGTAACTTATCCGTGCATTCCTTTTTCGGATTCGTGTCAGTTGTAATGGAACGTGTTTGGATTCTTCTCATATGGTGGTACTCGCTTCGATTCAATAACCTATCGTTCATGCTCTAAGAACATAACGGATATAGTAGCAATACATGTACATGTACATAACAAATTTATACGCTGATAATGATAATACTAGAGAGCATGTTTATTGAGTCCATGTCAGTGCAAACTATAAATATATGCATAATAAATCAAATTTCTGTGAATAGAAATCAAGTCTTCCTTTTATCAACAAAAACGGAATATTCAATGACTAATGATAAGCATCATGTCCGCCATCTTCGATCAACGAAGCGAACCACTTGCACGGTTCAACTAGAAAAGTTCCATGACATATACAGCAAATCCGTAAATGATACTTACACGTAAATGGAAGGTACAGTAAGTCAATGATTAGCTTAATCACATGATTAGTGAAAAAAAAATTCCCATTTAGTAAAATATGTGTGGAGTTCTTAAGATTCATATAAAATTCCTTAAAATTCGGATCACTAAAAACTATTTCATATTTATTTGAAAATTGGCCTTAAAATGTGGATACACCAATCACCTTTTGGAAAACTTGGCCCCGAACTTTACAATAAACAGCCATCATTGCAACGTGTTCATGTTCTGAATTGTAATTTTCTTAGACAATACTACCTCATTCTAGGTTTTCATCACAGTTAGGGTTTTTGTTTCTTCCACGACACGGAAAGCTTCATTTCACTTTATTTTGGTATTTAAGTAAACGTAATATAACTTATTGGGGACTTTAACTTCCATGTCTTTGTATTCCTTACCGAACCAAAACTCGCCAGTAAGATCCCCAAATCCCGACTTGTATTGTTGCCAGCCCCCATAGAAGTCCACTTCTCCACTGAATCGCCGGTGTATAATCTTATTGAAAGAGAAATAAGGAGTCAGTTTATAGGTAGCATTGAAGAATATATTGGAAACATTAACTGTTCCATGCAAGAGGTAAGAGAAAATGTAAACCAGGTTCAGTAATATCTTTTATGGTTATTAGGTTAGCGTGAATGAATCCCTTAATAGAAATGAAATGATGACAATACGAAATTTGCAGTTAAAAAGGCAAGAGAAATATAGGACCTCCAATGAGCGTTCATTTCAAATGTGTTGTTATGAAATGAGTGTAGGAGAGGACAATCAATATAAACATAAGTCATACTTTATCACGTGAAACGTTTATTTCTTTGTGTTTTAGGTAGTCCGCAAAACTATATAAATTCAATTACAATACACTGTATATTCACCTTTGTTTTAATGGCATGGGTCAAAATTTTATCAGTTGATGACGAAAATCAAATTCGTTGTGTAAATTGGTAGTGCTAATACTATTTCTAGGAAATTAATCAACTCGGATGTGATAGTTTGTATACACAAAGACGTTCTGTTGAATACTCACAAACCAATTCCCATCAACTTTATCCACAAAAGGCCCAGAAAACATGACGTGGCCAATAGAGCGAGTTTCCACCACCGCTGATCCATAGGGGGCACATTCATTTTTCACTTAAAAGAAGAGGAAATGCTCATCACCACGATACAAAGTTACTTCATGTTATGCATTAATTGTACATTTTATAGGATTCTTTCTATCATGACATATTGAGAAATAATACTTAAAAAGTAAGGACGACGAACATTTATATTTCTCCAATCTGTGAAATTAAAGGTGCGTACTGTCTTTCACGGCTATTAAACCTCAAAATTTCTACTTAAAAACAACTTTACGAAGATTATCTTTCCCGAATTTGAAAAGGCAATATCAATACGTAAGTGGGGTTTACATGCATTCGAGGAATTTAATTTTTCGCGAATTACTGTGATCGCGAAATTCGCGAAAGTGAATCACACAAGAAAGAGGTGGTTTGCAGTATCTAACAGCTTTCATCTATTTTTAATCGCTGACTATCACTGCGCCAATAAATCTTCATTGTAAACTTAATAGGGGAAACTTGCTTGTTTGATGTAACTTTATCTTGTCTTATCTAGGTCATTGATATAGATTGTTATTGATAAAATTGGATTTTTTTAGGATTATTCGGAAACGTTGTGTGGGCTTTGAAATATTTTCATAAACATTTAAATGATCTTGTCTCTAAAATTGACCCATATGATATCTGCAGAATTTACCCATATGAGTCATTATCGGCAGAATTACTATACATGTATTTAAACTGTTCATAAAGAACTTGAAGACATACTCCTGTCATTGCTGACGTTTGTTAACTTAATGACATAAACATATCAAACAGAAGATAAATAAAACTAATAAAAATAAAAAATAAACATCTGAGCATTTGATTAATGCATTTACATGAAATAAAGAATAAGAATTGTTATCATACATATATATATTATAATTTTGAATTCTAGAATGCCTGTAATTTGGTTTGAATTCTTCTGTAACTATTTTTTCTTTCAAATGCATGCATACATGGTACAAATATCCTTCGGCATACTTTTTTGGTTAGAATACAACCCGATAGTGAAATAGGAAAACTTCTTACCTTTGTTGAAATAGGTGGTTGTCATGGATACGGTAGCTGAGAAATCCTCAGTAAACACACTGGTGTAGGTATTGCACGTCTTCTCGTCCTCGGTGTAAGAAAAGGAGGCACAGTCTCCATGTACACACAGCATTGCACAGTCCTTGCGTGTTTTTGTCCCAACAATCGAACTGATCAGGTTTGTACTGTGGTGTTGTGGCGACACTCGCAATATTTTATGAAACAAACCTGACCTGGTATCCATGGCTGTTGCAAAAGTCATGGAAAACAATATCCAAACAATAAAGTTTGTTTCCATAGTGATCGAATATATTAACGTGACACGGGCCTAAATCGTATTTCTTTAGTGGCACAACCTTATTACAATACAATTGAAAGCTACCGCTACCATGTTGCAAATGTATATTTGCATTATTTAAATATTTGCTCTCTCCCAATGATATAGTATCCCCCTTACAACAGTTTTAGTATCCTTTTCCAATAGTTATTTTATCACTTCTGGGCATAGGTATCACATCCATGTCCCATAAGATTAGTTTCATTCTCTTTTCGTCTTTTCGCCCCGAAAAGACGAAATTTAACAAACCTTAATTTTCGTCTTTTCGTCTTTTCGCCCCGAAAAGACGAAATTTAACAAACCTTGATTTTCGTCTTTTCGTCTTTTCGCCCCGAAAAGACGAAAATTAACAAACCTTAATTTTCGTCTTTTCGTCTTTTCGTCTTTTCGTCTTTTCGCCCCGAAAAGACGAAATTTAACAAACCTTAATTTTCGTCTTTTCGTCTTTTCGCCCCGAAAAGACGAAAATTAACAAACCTTAAATTTCGTCTTTTCGTCTTTTCGCCCCGAAAAGACGAAAATTAACAAACCTTAATTTTCGTCTTTTCGTCTTTTCGCCTTCCGGTCTGGTGTGGAAGTCATTTTGAAATCTTTTTATCTTAATATTGACTTAATTGTTCAATATAGAAGCATCAAAGTAGTTTATGATAACAATCGATTTATTAAATTGATAGTATTACAAGTATCTTCATCAATAACTAAGATTAGAAGTTTTAAAACAGAAGTCAACATGTTTGTTTACAGCAGTTACGTAGATTTCTCACACGTGGCATATGCCACGTGCCACTAACAGATTCATCATTCCGCAAATCCTTTAGCGTGATTGATACATTTTTTTAAAATTCATTAATACATTATTTTTTGTGTTCTAATCGCCCTCTTTAGCAATTACGCTTATCAAAACATTGCCGTGTATATGTAAGGACCATAATGAACTTAAGATGCTAAACATAGCACTTACAGGAGTTGCCTCCCCTACACAACTTGGAAAAAAAAAGTTGTCGGCGGGTATTATTTGAAAGCGTTTGAACCACGGATAAACTTGTTAACAAAATAATTTATGAAAGACAACTCGTGAAGACTTTGAGTTTAAAGGAAGTACTTGTACCAAGAAATTGCTCAAATACAGTTAATTATAACAGTCAATCAGTAGGTACAATGTACTGTGTATTATTTGAAAAGAACATTTTGACTACATACATGACATGGTATTCATCATAATTGTACATTAGAAATTACATTATAATCTCCGTCGTATATGATAGATGACAAAGTATATCTGTAATTTGTATTTTTTCGGGACGAAAAGGCGAAAAGACGAAAAGACGAAAATTAAGGTTTGTTAATTTTCGTCTTTTCGGGGCAAGACGAAATTTAAGGTTTGTTAATTTTCGTCTTTTCGCCCCGAAAAGACGAAAAGACGAAATTTAAGGTTTGTAATTTTCGTCTTTTCGGGGCGAAAAGACGAAAAGACGAGATTTTTGAAGGCGAAAAGACGAAAATTAAAGGCGCTAATTAGCGTGCTTCACTTTCGTCTTTTCGTGTTTGACTTTTCGTCTTTTCGCCGCGAAAAGACGAAATTTAAATTTGTTAATTTTCGTCTTTTCGGGGCGAAAAGACGAAAAGACGAGAATTAAGATATTTAATTTTCGTCTTTTCGGGGCGAAAAGACGAAAAGACGAAATGGCATAAATCAGCCACCGTACCCATAAGATTAGTTTAATCCTCTTTGAATAATATCACTTCCCTATCCCATTGTTTTCTTCTCCATACATACATCTAGACTCTCTTTCAATTGTAACGCCACCTTTCTCTTCTAACGTATCAATACGCTATTTAAGTAGAATCGCCACCTTCTAGGAAATATATCGTTGCCCTCTCTGAAAGTATCATTACCCGCCTCGAAAGGTACCAAGGTCCTGACTTCGTTGGAGTATAACCTTAATACTTACCAATGTTTGGTAACCTAGTAACGAGGATGACGTCATTCTGGCTTTTATCTACAGGTGAAAAGTAATTGGTTATAATCAAATCCATATCCGAGATTTTCAAATAGATTACCACATCAAAAACCAATATTAATGAAAAATACAATATACATCATTTAATAAACAACTTACCGAGTAGTGTTCAATAGAGCGGAGCGTGTCGTCAGGAACGTTTTATCGATGTAAGAAATAGCTCACACTTATGCCAAAATGAAGAGTGTTTACTCTGTATCCCTCAAAAATAGCAAAACTATGGGACAGTGACTATATAAGTAACTTGGGGTACGAGACCAAGTCATCTCTTTTCATTATGTTTGTTTATATGCCCATTTCACTGGTTCCACCTGTGTTTTTTGAGGATATTGTATGTTGGAGAATTGGAGAAGTAGTTTACACTAGCCATACAAGCTGCTTTCATACACCCATTACAGTATGTTTTTATTCGACGTAAAATCTATCAAAATGAAACCCTTCTTTGAATTTAATTATTTGCAATATGACAATGTTTTGTTTCAAAAACAGTCTTCATGTACATATAATTAAATTTTAGATGTTTTCATGCTAAATCCAACACTCTGATTAGCATATTCTTTTTCTTCATATACTATGAAGAAAAAATCCGAGGATGGCGCGAAAATCCGACTTATTCATGACGTCACAATAGAGACGTTGACGTTGCGTATTGATTTAGAAAAAATAATTCATCGGAAAATCGATAGACTAGTACAATTAAACGTATATTGTGTTATCAAGTAGGCTGAAAAATTCATTATAAGCATTGATGTAACTATTTTTTAACTTCATAGAGGAAAGAAAGAAATTTTATTTGCAAACTACTGTGAGAATCCGCTACGTGGATTCACACAGTTTGCAAACACAATTTCTTTCATACCTCTATGAAGTAAAAAATTAGTAACACCAATGCTTAATTAAGTTTATGATCCTTAAAACCTTAAAATATTTAGGAAATCTTTGGTATCTTAAAAAAATGAGAAATTTTGTTTGAATTTTTCTTTCTTGCCTACTGGTAGGCTTCTGAAAATCAATCGGACGCAAAACAGATAATAGCACACAAATGGCCTTATTGTTTACTTGTAAGTTTTTGTTTAATATCAAGACACTGTATGTGATTTTAAACAAGTACCAAGATCAAAATAAAGGACAGACTGTATAGTTGCTCCCATGGAAAATAGGAAGATTTCTTTAAATTTTTAGCCGTCGGAAATATCAAATAGGTCGTTAACACGATATCCCAATACCGTGTCATTGGAGGAAGATTTATTGCGTAAGTTCAAAGGATGATGTTTTCACAGATATTACATTATGTGTTTATTTGACGCCGGTAAGACAATAACAATTTTAAACAACTGTGTATGAAGCATGAATAATTTGTGATGTCCCTTAAGTTTATGATCCTTAAAACCTTAAAATATTTAGGAAATCTTTGGTATCTTAAAAAAAATGAGAAATTTTAATTGAATTTTTCTTTCTTGCCCACTGGTAGGCTTCTGAAAATCAGTCGGACGCAAAACAGATAATAGCACACAAATGGCCTTATTGTTTACTTGTAAGTTTTTGTTTAATATCAAGACACTGTATGTGATTTTAAACAAGTACCAAGATCAAAATAAAGGACAGACTGTATAGTTGCTCCCATGGAAAATAGGAAGGTTTCTTTAAATTTTTATCCGTCGGAAATATCAAATAGGTCGTTAACACGATATCCCAATACCGTGTCATTGGAGGAAGATTTATTGCGTAAGTTCAAAGGATGATGTTTTCACAGATATTACATTAATGTGTTTATTTGACGCCGGTAAGACAATAACAATTTAAACAACTGTGTATGAAGCATGAATAATTTGTGATGTCCCTTAAGTTTATGATCCTTAAAACCTTAAAATATTTAGGAAATCTTTGGTATCTTAAAAAAAATGAGAAATTTTGTTTGAATTTTTCTTTCTTGCCCACTGGTAGGCTTCTGAAAATCAGTCGGACGCAAAACAGATAATAGCACACAAATGGCCTTATTGTTTACTTGTAAGTTTTTGTTTAATATCAAGACACTGTATGTGATTTTAAACAAGTACCAAGATCAAAATAAAGGACAGACTGTATAGTTGCTCCCATGGAAAATAGGAAGGTTTCTTTAAATTTTTATCCGTCGGAAATATCAAATAGGTCGTTAACACGATATCCCAATACCGTGTCATTGGAGGAAGATTTATTGCGTAAGTTCAAAGGATGATGTTTTCACAGATATTACATTAATGTGTTTATTTGACGCCGGTAAGACAATAACAATTTAAACAACTGTGTATGAAGCATGAATAATTTGTGATGTCCCTTAAGTTTATGATCCTTAAAACCTTAAAATATTTAGGAAATCTTTGGTATCTTAAAAAAAATGAGAAATTTTGTTTGAATTTTTCTTTCTTGCCCACTGGTAGGCTTCTGAAAATCAGTCGGACGCAAAACAGATAATAGCACACAAATGGTCTTATTGTTTACTTGTAAGTTTTTTGTTTAATATCAAGACACTGTATGTGATTTTAAACAAGTACCAAGATCAAAATAAAGGACAGACTGTATAGTTGCTCCCATGGAAAATAGGAAGGTTTCTTTAAATTTTTATCCGTCGGAAATATCAAATAGGTCGTTAACACGATATCCCAATACCGTGTCATTGGAGGAAGATTTATTGCGTAAGTTCAAAGGATGATGTTTTCACAGATATTACATTAATGTGTTTATTTGACGCCGGTAAGACAATAACAATTTAAACAACTGTGTATGAAGCATGAATAATTTGTGATGTCCCTTAAGTTTATGATCCTTAAAACCTTAAAATATTTAGGAAATCTTTGGTATCTTAAAAAAAATGAGAAATTTTAATTGAATTTTTCTTTCTTGCCCACTGGTAGGCTTCTGAAAATCAGTCGGACGCAAAACAGATAATAGCACACAAATGGCCTTATTGTTTACTTGTAAGTTTTTGTTTAATATCAAGACACTGTATGTGATTTTAAACAAGTACCAAGATCAAAATAAAGGACAGACTGTATAGTTGCTCCCATGGAAAATAGGAAGGTTTCTTTAAATTTTTATCCGTCGGAAATATCAAATAGGTCGTTAACACGATATCCCAATACCGTGTCATTGGAGGAAGATTTATTGCGTAAGTTCAAAGGATGATGTTTTCACAGATATTACATTAATGTGTTTATTTGACGCCGGTAAGACAATAACAATTTAAACAACTGTGTATGAAGCATGAATAATTTGTGATGATGTCCCTTAAGTTTATGATCCTTAAAACCTTAAAATATTTAGGAAATCTTTGGTATCTTAAAAAAAATGAGAAATTTTGTTTGAATTTTTCTTTCTTGCCCACTGGTAGGCTTCTGAAAATCAGTCGGACGCAAAACAGATAATAGCACACAAATGGCCTTATTGTTTACTTGTAAGTTTTTGTTTAATATCAAGACACTGTATGTGATTTTAAACAAGTACCAAGATCAAAATAAAGGACAGACTGTATAGTTGCTCCCATGGAAAATAGGAAGGTTTCTTTAAATTTTTATCCGTCGGAAATATCAAATAGGTCGTTAACACGATATCCCAATACCGTGTCATTGGAGGAAGATTTATTGCGTAAGTTCAAAGGATGATGTTTTCACAGATATTACATTAATGTGTTTATTTGACGCCGGTAAGACAATAACAATTTAAACAACTGTGTATGAAGCATGAATAATTTGTGATGTCCCTTAAGTTTATGATCCTTAAAACCTTAAAATATTTAGGAAATCTTTGGTATCTTAAAAAAATGAGAAAATTTTGTTTGAATTTTTCATTCTTGCCCACTGGTAGGCTTCTGAAAATCAGTCGGACGCAAAACAGATAATAGCACACAAATGGCCTTATTGTTTACTTGTAAGTTTTTGTTTAATATCAAGACACTGTATGTGATTTTAAACAAGTACCAAGATCAAAATAAAGGACAGACTGTATAGTTGCTCCCATGGAAAATAGGAAGGTTTCTTTAAATTTTTATCCGTCGGAAATATCAAATAGGTCGTTAACACGATATCCCAATACCGTGTCATTGGAGGAAGATTTATTGCGTAAGTTCAAAGGATGATGTTTTCACAGATATTACATTAATGTGTTTATTTGACGCCGGTAAGACAATAACAATTTAAACAACTGTGTATGAAGCATGAATAATTTGTGATGTCCCTTAAGTTTATGATCCTTAAAACCTTAAAATATTTAGGAAATCTTTGGTATCTTAAAAAAAATGAGAAATTTTGTTTGAATTTTTCTTTCTTGCCCACTGGTAGGCTTCTGAAAATCAGTCGGACGCAAAACAGATAATAGCACACAAATGGTCTTATTGTTTACTTGTAAGTTTTTGTTTAATATCAAGACACTGTATGTGATTTTAAACAAGTACCAAGATCAAAATAAAGGACAGACTGTATAGTTGCTCCCATGGAAAATAGGAAGGTTTCTTTAAATTTTTATCCGTCGGAAATATCAAATAGGTCGTTAACACGATATCCCAATACCGTGTCATTGGAGGAAGATTTATTGCGTAAGTTCAAAGGATGATGTTTTCACAGATATTACATTAATGTGTTTATTTGACGCCGGTAAGACAATAACAATTTAAACAACTGTGTATGAAGCATGAATAATTTGTGATGTCCCTTAAGTTTATGATCCTTAAAACCTTAAAATATTTAGGAAATCTTTGGTATCTTAAAAAAAAATGAGAAATTTTGTTTGAATTTTTCTTTCTTGCCCACTGGTAGGCTTCTGAAAATCAGTCGGACGCAAAACAGATAATAGCACACAAATGGCCTTATTGTTTACTTGTAAGTTTTTGTTTAATATCAAGACACTGTATGTGATTTTAAACAAGTACCAAGATCAAAATAAAGGACAGACTGTATAGTTGCTCCCATGGAAAATAGGAAGGTTTCTTTAAATTTTTATCCGTCGGAAATATCAAATAGGTCGTTAACACGATATCCCAATACCGTGTCATTGGAGGAAGATTTATTGCGTAAGTTCAAAGGATGATGTTTTCACAGATATTACATTAATGTGTTTATTTGACGCCGGTAAGACAATAACAATTTAAACAACTGTGTATGAAGCATGAATAATTTGTGATGTCCCTTAAGTTTATGATCCTTAAAACCTTAAAATATTTAGGAAATCTTTGGTATCTTAAAAAAAATGAGAAATTTTGTTTGAATTTTTCTTTCTTGCCCACTGGTAGGCTTCTGAAAATCAGTCGGACGCAAAACAGATAATAGCACACAAATGGCCTTATTGTTTACTTGTAAGTTTTTGTTTAATATCAAGACACTGTATGTGATTTTAAACAAGTACCAAGATCAAAATAAAGGACAGACTGTATAGTTGCTCCCATGGAAAATAGGAAGGTTTCTTTAAATTTTTATCCGTCGGAAATATCAAATAGGTCGTTAACACGATATCCCAATACCGTGTCATTGGAGGAAGATTTATTGCGTAAGTTCAAAGGATGATGTTTTCACAGATATTACATTAATGTGTTTATTTGACGCCGGTAAGACAATAACAATTTAAACAACTGTGTATGAAGCATGAATAATTTGTGATGTCCCTTAAGTTTATGATCCTTAAAACCTTAAAATATTTAGGAAATCTTTGGTATCTTAAAAAAAAATGAGAAATTTTGTTTGAATTTTTCTTTCTTGCCCACTGGTAGGCTTCTGAAAATCAGTCGGACGCAAAACAGATAATAGCACACAAATGGCCTTATTGTTTACTTGTAAGTTTTTGTTTAATATCAAGATACTGTATGTGATTTTAAACAAGTACCAAGATCAAAATAAAGGACAGACTGTATAGTTGCTCCCATGGAAAATAGGAAGGTTTCTTTAAATTTTTAGCCGTCGGAAATATCAAATAGGTCGTTAACACGATATCCCAATACCGTGTCATTGGAGGAAGATTTATTGCGTAAGTTCAAAGGATGATGTTTTCACAGATATTACATTAATGTGTTTATTTGACGCCGGTAAGACAATAACAATTTTAAACAACTGTGTATGAAGCATGAATAATTTGTGATGTCCCTTAAAGGCCCACTACCTTTCCGAAACGGCTTTAAATTTTAAAATGGGAATGTAAAACAAGATCGATAATTTTGCAGAGTCGCAAAAATTATTAACTTACCGTTAATACTACTACATTTATTATCACCTTCTGAACGATTTGATTAAAATAAATAAAATGTTCATTTTCATAACGCGGGTCGTATTATGTTTCCCGCCGTCGTCCTAAATACCGGCGGTAGTTGACTATCACTGTGCCAGACGGCAAAACGGCGAATTGACTCTCCACTGTTTTCATATATTACGCAGGAAATCTTGCATATGCTTGGTGTCGTAACATTATTTTAGGTCATCGGTACGCATTTTCTGATGTTATTTATGTTTTTTTAAGAAACCTTTATATTTTGCTCCGGAAAGGTAATGGGTCTTTAACAGATGACTTGTTTATAGACCTGTATATAAAGATTTAGCTATAACACTTCGGTAATTCATCCGTGAAACGTCCTTATTAACCCGGGCCAGAACTCCGGCTTCATTCATGAATAAACAAAACATGACACAGCTTTAATCTTACCTATAAATTGTTAACTACGAATCACAAACAAGTGCAACAAATGTTTCCATGTATTGTATGTGATCATGCAGACACAAGCCAAGGGGAGATCACAGATATTTGGAATATTTAAACATTGCCAATGACAGTGGGGAAAAGTTGCATGTCTATTTTAATTTTGATGGCAAAGTCAGGATTGATTTGTAATTCTTCACCGGAAAGATTGTAGAATTGACCTATTCACTAGGGTACATATGTTTCGTCATGTGTACGTACTATTACTACAGAACTGATTTTAAGAAAACCACTGTTGTGTCACAGCCTACAATTGTAAAACCACTGTGTCACAGCCTGCTATTGTAAAACCATTGTGTCACAGCCTGCTATTGTAAAACCACCGTGTCACAGCCTGCAAAACCATTGTGTCACAGCCTGCTATTGTATAACCACTGTGTCACAGCCTGCTATTGTATTGTAAAACCACTGTGTCACAGCCTGCTATTGAAAACCATTTTGCCACAGCCTGCTATTGAAAACCATTGTGCCACAGTCTGCTATTGTAAAACCACTGTGTCACAGCCTGCTATTGTAAAACCACTGTGACACAGCCTGCTATTGTAAAACCACTGTGTCACAGCCTGCTATTGTAAAACCATTGTGTCACAGCCTACAATTGTGTAAAACCACTGTGTCACAGCCTGCTATTGTAAAACCATTGTGCCACAGCCTGCTATTGTAAAACCACTGTGTCACAGCCTGCTATTGTAAAACCACTGTGTCACAGCCTGCTATTGTAAAACCATTGTGTCACAGCCTGCTATTGTAAAACCATTGTGTCACAGCCTGCTATTGTAAAACCACTGTGTCACAGCCTGCTATTGTAAAACCATTGTGTCACAGCCTGCTATTGTAAAACCACTGTGTCACAGCCTGCTATTGTAAAACCACTGTGTCACAGCCTGCTATTGTAAAACCATTGTGTCACAGCCTACAATTGTAAAACCACTGTGTCACAGCCTGCTATTGTAAAACCATTGTGTCACAGCCTGCTATTGTAAAACCACTGTGTCACAGCCTGCTATTGTAAAACCACTGTGTCACAGCCTGCTATTGTAAAACCATTGTGTCACAGCCTGCTATTGTAAAACCATTGTGTCACAGCCTGTTATTGTAAAACCACTGTGTCACAGCCTGCTATTGTAAAACCATAGTGTCACAGCCTGCTATTGTAAAACCACTGTGTCACAGCCTGCTATTGTAAAACCACTGTGTAACAGCCTGCTATTGTAAAACCATTGTGTCACAGCCTGCTATTGTAAAACCATTGTGTCACAGCCTGCTATTGTAAAACCACTGTGTCACAGCCTGCTATTGTAAAACCATTGTGTCACAGCCTGTTATTGTAAAACCATTGTGTCACAGCCTGCTATTGTAAAACCACTGTGTAACAGCCTGCTATTGTAAAACCACTGTGTAACAGCCTGCTATTGTAAAACCATTGTGTCACAGCCTGCTATTGTAAAACCACTGTGTCACAGCCTGTTATTGTAAAACCATACTGTCACAGCCTGCTATTGTATTGTAAAACCATTGTGTCACAGCCTGCTATTGTAAAACCATTGTGTCACAGCCTGCTATTGTAAAACCACTGTGTCACAGCCTGCTATTGTAAAACCACTGTGTCACAGTCTGTTATTGTAAAACCACTGTGTCACAGCCTGCTATTGTAAAACCATAGTGTCACAGCCTGCTATTGTAAAACCATTGTGTCACAGCCTGCTATTGTAAAACCATTGTGTCACAGCCTGCTATTGTAAAACCATTGTGTCACAGCCTGCTATTGTAAAACCACTGTGTCACAGCCTGCTATTGTAAAACCACTGTGTCACAGTCTGTTATTGTAAAACCATAGTGTCACAGCCTGCTATTGTAAAACCATAGTGTCACAGCCTGCTATTGTAAAACCATTGTGTCACAGCCTGCTATTGTAAAACCATTGTGTCACAGCCTGCTATTGTAAAACCATAGTGTCACAGCCTGCTATTGTAAAACCACTGTGTAACAGCCTGCTATTGTAAAACCACTGTGTCACAGCCTGCTATTGTAAAACCACTGTGTCACAGCCTGTTATTGTAAAACCATTGTGCCACAGCCTGCTATTGTAAAACCACTGTGTAACAGCCTGCTATTGTAAAACCATTGTGTCACAGCCTGCTATTGTAAAACCATTGTGTCACAGTCTGTTATTGTAAAACCATACTGTCACAGCCTGCTATTGTAAAACCATTGTGTCACAGCCTGCTATTGTAAAACCATTGTGTCACAGCCTGCTATTGTAAAACCATTGTGTCACAGCCTGCTATTGTAAAACCATTGTGTCACAGCCTGCTATTGTAAAACCATAGTGTCACAGCCTGCTATTGTAAAACCACTGTGTAACAGCCTGCTATTGTATAACCACTGTGTCACAGCTTGCTATTGTAAAACCATTGTGTCACAGCCTGTTATTGTAAAACCATACTGTCACAGCCTGCTATTGTAAAACCATTGTGTAACAGCCTGCTATTGTAAAACCATTGTGTCACAGCCTGCTTTTGTAAAACCATTGTGTCACAGCCTGCTATTGTAAAACCATTGTGCCACAGCCTGCTATTGTAAAACCACTGTGTAACAGCCTGCTATTGTAAAACCACTGTGTCACAGCCTGCTATTGTAAAACCACTGTGTAACAGCCTGCTATTGTAAAACCATTGTGTCACAGCCTGCTATTGTAAAACCACTGTGCCACAGCCTGCTATTGTAAAACCATTGTGTAACAGCCTGCTATTGTAAAACCATTGTGTCACAGCCTGTTATTGTAAAACCATTGTGTCACAGCCTGCTATTGTAAAACCACTGTGTCACAGCCTGCTATTGTAAAACCATTGTGTCACAGCCTGTTATTGTAAAACCATTGTGTCACAGCCTGCTATTGTAAAACCATTGTGTCACAGCCTGCTATTGTAAAACCATTGTGTCACAGCCTGCTATTGTAAAACCACTGTGTCACAGCCTGCTATTGTAAAACCATTGTGTCACAGCCTGTTATTGTAAAACCATAGTGTCACAGCTTGCTATTGTAAAACCATTGTGTCACAGCCTGCTATTGTAAAACCACTGTGTAACAGCCTGCTATTGTAAAACCATTGCGTAACAGCCTGCTATTGTAAAACCATTGTGTAACAGCCTGCTATTGTAAAACCATAGTGTCACAGCCTGCTATTGTAAAACCATAGTGTCACAGCCTGTTATTGTAAAACCACTGTGTCACAGCCTGCTATTGTAAAACCACTGTGTAACAGCCTGCTATTGTAAAACCACTGTGTAACAGCCTGTTATTGTAAAACCACTGTGTCACAGCCTGCTATTGTAAAACCATTGTGTAACAGCCTGCTATTGTAAAACCACTGTGTAACAGCCTGCTATTGTAAAACCATTGTGTAACAGCCTGCTATTGTAAAACCACTGTGTCACAGCTTGCTATTGTAAAACCATTGTGTCACAGCCTGCTATTGTAAAACCACTGTGTAACAGCCTGCTATTGTAAAACCATTGTGTCACAGCCTGCAAAACCATTGTTTCACAGCCTGCTATTGAAAACCATTGTGTAACAGCCTGCTATTGTAAAACCATTGTGTCACAGCCTGCTATTGTAAAACCATTGTGTCACAGCCTGCTATTGTAAAACCATTGTGTCACAGCCTGCTATTGTAAAACCATTGTGTCACAGCCTGCTATTGTAAAACCATTGTGTCACAGCCTGCTATTGTAAAACCACTGTGTAACAGCCTGCTATTGTATAACCACTGTGTCACAGCTTGCTATTATTAAACCATTGTGTCACAGTCTGTTATTGTAAAACCATACTGTCACAGCCTGCTATTGTAAAACCATTGTGTAACAGCCTGCTATTGTAAAACCATTGTGTAAGAGCCTGCTATTGTAAAACTATTGTGTCACAGCCTGCTATTGTAAAACCATTTTGGACAGCTTGATTTTTTATACATAATGGAAGAAAGAAGTCTACTCTATTATCATGTTCACCAGTTGTAACAGAAAAGAGACTAGATTGTGTCATTTGTAATGCTATTTATTCAGTATACAAGAGGTTCCAAAATGTATATAGTAGAGGACAGACAGACAGACAGACAGACAGACAGACAATCTTTATTTCCTCTTAAAGAGATTTACATGGTCATTTCATGTCAGAAGTTATTTACAAATCAATTAAACAGTTCATATCTTGAATCATTCTATGTATAAAATCTGAGACAGTTATCATTACAACTGGCCATCGTTCATCGTCAAGTAAAATGTCTTGTTTACTGCCGAGTAGAAAGAAACATTTCTCATGATCTTCTAAATTGTCAAATTTGACGTATTCATAAACATCCAAGTAGTTTACCAGAAATTCTAGCATTTTATCTCGTGTTTCGAATAGACAGTAGCACTGTATAAGGAAGTGAACAGTTATATTATCGGTTAATTTGTTACATAATTTACAGAGCACTGGTTCTTTTTCATGACGATAGCTGAGCTTGATCATTTCACTTAGTTGCCATGTGTAGTTCGGATACTTTAATGCTAGAGTCCAAAGAGGATTTGGGCCATAGTTTTGGTGAACCGAGGCGTAGATTTGAAATGATTCCAAATGGACAATTTCACCAAGCCATTTGGTTTGATAAAAGCTTTGCACAACATTTTTGCAGAATGATTTCCAGGAAAAGCGAGATGGTTGGAAGCCTTCAAAAATGTAGTCAAATAGGCTGTCTGTAATGTCAAACTTGGAAGCAATAGCGAATATATCAAATACAAAGCTTTTTTCGTTTAATGACTTCTTGCCGAAAGCAAACGCGCATAAGCGTACTATAAATAGTAGTTTCCAGACAAATAAACTACTTGCGGAGCACAATTTGTTCCAGAAAATCAGTTTTTTCTGCTCAACTTCTCCACATATGTCGAGCATTCCAAGCGCCCGGGTTGTAGCTAGAGTCGGCGATGTTTTTTCGAATCCTTGACACCGTCGTGCAGCATATCGTTGTGTCTTGCGTAGATCCTCTTGTGATTTCAGAGTAGGTGCTCCCCAGAGTTCTGAGCCGTATAAAATCACCGGCTGAACGATGGTTTCAACCAATTTTGAGCTGGTGATTGGATTCATACCACCATCATGTATTCCTACGCTGATTAAAGAGTTCAGGGATCGCCGTCCTTTTGCACACGACCGCTTAATATCTTCATCACATTGAAGGGTTGGAGTAAGGATGATCCCGGCATACTCTTTTTGTGTTACCCAGGCTATTTTTTGATCACCCAATTTACACTGTATTTCTGGGGTGAACTTTTTACGACTGTTACAAAATCGAAGAAGCGAACTTTTAGTAGAGTTGTAGTTTAATCTCCATTTACATGAGAATTCAAACACAATGTCAAGTAGACGTTGAATATTGCCGACTGAACAGGATAGCAGTAGCGTATCATCAGCTAGAAAAACTGACGGTATGTGGATATCATGGATGTGTAGACCTAGCAATGAGGAATCAAGTTTTGAGATTAGTTCATCAATCATTATCAGAAACATCCAAGATGACAGAGTCCTACCTTGACCGACGCCTTGCATGACCTTGTACGGCTCTCCTCTTTTACCCTCGTATAGGACACAGGCCGAAACGTCTTCGAACGAATTCTGAAGCAACCGCCAGATTTTTCCGTTGAAACCTAGATGGTAAAGTTTTATAGAGCAGACCGTTGACCCATACGCTGTTGAACGCTTTAGCGTTGTCTAGGAATGCCGCAAAAACAGTTGTGCTGATTTCAAAGTGATGGAAAACGGCTTCTCTCACGGTAAACGCTGCAGTGATACTACCACAGTTCGAACGGAATCCTTGTTGCAGTCTATGCGGGAAATTTATTCTGTCACAAACCACAGAAATTCTTTTGAAGAGAACTTTTTCGAGAAGCTTCTGAAGAACAGGAGTCAGGGTAATATCCCTATAATTATTCATATCAACCCTGGATTTTTTTCCACCCTTGAATAGAGTGATAACAATTCCATGCTTGAAAGACGGCGGATAACTTTCAAACTGCACTATTAAGTTGAATAACTCCGTTATGCGTTGTAATAGTAACGTTCCACCATAGCGTAAATGTTCTACTATCAGGTGATCATGGCCGCCGGCTTTACCATTTTTCATTTCTTTAAGGGCTGACGAAACCTCCTTTGTAACGATGTACTCCCGACATACTGTATTTGCATTCGTATAGGAATCTGTACGCATGCGGGTTACTTCCGACTCTATGTAAAGTTTGTGAGTTTCATCGAAAATAGGTTTAGTCGAGAATTGCGCGAGCTCACTGTAATGTGCTGTCCATGCAGCTCGGTTAATGTCCGGATCACGAGAAATTTCACCATTTACTTTAATTTCTGAAGTCTCTCGTCTCGTTATTTTTCGCGCACGAACAGCACGGTAAAATGTACCCGAGTCAATTTCTGCAGCTTGTTGTAAGCTCTGAAATTCGGACTGTTCATATTCATGGCGTGCTTGATCAAGTTCCCGCCTAAAGTCTCGTTTACAACGCTTGTAGTCACGATAAGACTGAAATTGGGATCCACGTGGGCGACCATCTTGTATCCACACTACTCGTCTTTCCCGCATTGTTTTGTGAAATGCTTTTACTTGGCCAGCGTTCCAGTAAGGTTTTAAGTAGGGCCGATATTTCTTAGAAGGTAGTGTGTCCTTTGAAGCAGTGCGTGTGGCTTCTACGATATTATTAACTAAGCATTGAAGATGATCAACACTAGCAGTGTCTGTATTTCGCGGAAAGGGTTCACGTAATAAGGCAGAGACTTGTGACGAATATCTTGTTAGTTGAGCAGCTGAACATTTTTTCCAGTTTACGGCGTATGGGTTACCTGCGTGTTCACGCACGAGAAGAGGTGTACGATAGCGAATGCGTATAGGCAAATGGTCGGATACATTAAGGTAATTATCGTCAAGAGTTGAGCATTCTTCAACACAGTCCACTCTTCGTGATTCAATGAACATGTGATCTATGAGTGACCCATTACCAGTTTTTGACACAAATGTTGACGTTCCACCTTTGGCCCACGCTTGAGAGTTTATCGATACAAGGTCCTTGTCAACGATAAAAGGTTCTAAAATCTCACCTCTATCGTTTGGTCTCAGATGATTTTTACTTCCAAACTGTTTACTTATCTGTGCGTTGAAATCTCCAGCAATTATTACGTGTCCGTATTGTGAGTATTTATCGAATAAGTCCGAGATGTGTTCAAGTGTTTCTTTATATACACCAATTGACACATTGGTGGACGGCATTAGGGTTCCGATAACAAAGACATGTGATCTGTTTTCCAATTGCAATGAACAGCAAATGACTCTATCATTACACTCGCTCTCGATAGGGCATACGTTTATCTCTTTACGCCATAGTATAGCCAGTCCGCCGAATCCTCTGTTACAGACTCTGCGTTCTGGCTCTAATGAGATCCTAGTATCACTTAAACCGTAAGATTTAAAATTTGAGTCAATACTTTGCAAAAAGTTCATTTGTTCCGGCAAGAGCCAATGCTCCGTCACAACAGCAATGTCAGTCTCTTTGAGAAGTTCAGAGAGCAGCGGGGTGCCGTACATGATTCCACGGATGTTCCAGCATACCAACGTGAATATGCAATAAAGGAGCGTCGGGTATTTACACACATATGGAGGCTTCATTGTCATGACGATCGGTGGGAACGCGACGTACCATCAAAACGGTTTCGATATTCCCATTCCCGAACGAGAACATCTTCAGGCCAGAATGTGGGGTCAGTAGCCGTTACAAAGTCACATTCGCGGACGTTTAATCTGGCTGTGTAGGTTGGTTCATCTCCACCCCACAGTACTTGATTATTTGCATGAATGTCACCTTCACATCCCCTCTAGCAGCGAAGTCAACGATTGAGCTTATGACGTCCTCCTCGGGAGCGTTAGCGGTAATTCTTGACATCACAAGTTTCCTTGTACGTTGTTTGCGTCTTACACCACGAAACTCATATGTAGACACTCGCTGTTCAGTATTACGATTCTCTGTGCCAAGCTGTTGTTGCGTGTTGTAGCCGTGAAATGTCACGTTACGTGCAAGTTGATTTCCAGTGCTCGCGGTGACACCATTCAATGTCACAGATAAAACATTCGAACTGTTTGTGCGACGAGCAACGTTTGCATATGTATCACGGACAGTTTCAGTATGATTCAAGCTGCTTTTGTTAGTGATGGGAGGTGTGCTGTCACTTGCGTTTACCACTGTATCACTACATATGTCAATAATGCCACTCGAATTGCACACACCGATTCCTTCATCTCTCAGTACTTCCGGCACTTTGATATGAATTTTGGAGTTGGGGTTAAACGACTCATTACCTACTAACGAGTTCACTTGTTTTGGTATGGTCTCGGATTCTTTACGCTCTATTTCCATGCGAGTGTTTTTCAAGGCATTTCTGAGTGTATTTATTTCATCATCCTTTTGTTTATTCACAGAATGCATTTTACGTAATTCTGCTTTGAGTTCATTGATGTCTGAGCGCAAGTCATTACTTATGTGATTTATTCCGTCAATCATCTCGTTTCGCATGTTTACAATCAATATAAACAAATCAGCCACGGTTTGTTTAGCGATGGGTGTGTCTGGATCATAGGAACTGCACGACTGCTCACCTGTACCGTTATCGTCTCGGTTGGGAGATTCGGCACTGAACACTAGTTTTGGTATTGTCCCACTGTGTGGTATCGACGTGTTGGGATCATCTTTTTGTCTGATCATGTGTTTAATTTCAGAAAAATCCGTTCCTCCATCAATGTAATGGAACAACGCGTATATATCATCTAGATATTTCTCGATTGCGGACGAATGACCACCGTTTGTTCGTCTAACGAGTGTTCCACGAGGTGTATCGTGTTTACTGTCGAGAGCCAAGTCGTACAATGCTTGTCTTACGTGCGCGAGCTCATCGACATTACCTTTGTAGATCGAACGAAGCTTTTTCTTAAATTTCACTTTGTCGAACGACCCGACCGTTTGCAAGAGCTGAGTATACGTGCCTCTGTCTATTTGTGTTGATGTCATACTATGTTCCTCATTATCAGCACTTACAGAGTTATCACCATCCATAACAAGTTCACTCGTAGTCGATACCACTCAGTGAATAAGATTCGAGCAAAATATTTACGAATAGTTCTTGTTCTGGCACTAAACCAGCGATTTCACATAATCAAATGTCAGTTATGACCGCAGTCACTATTACAAGTTCATTATATGTTCCTCTGGTCTGATTTTAGAACCAGAGAGAGTTACTAGATGGTTAGATTGATTGCACAAAAATTGCAGAGCATATTTGAATTGTGTGTTTACCTGTCAAGCCTCGTAACAGAAAAGAGACTAGATTGTGTCATTTGTAATGCTATTTATTCAGTATACAAGAGGTTCCAAAATGTCTAGTAGAAGACGGTGAGATGCCAGGAGTACCACGTTGGTCTTTGTTTGACCAGAGATAGAAACTGTTTCAAGTTGTGGCATGATGGAAGTGCTGAGAGTGTTAAAATTCAGAATTGGTACAAAATAAGAGGCAACTCTCGGAAGAGGAAGTATCAAGTGAATTGTTTGTTATAGTAAATCAAAACAGTTATTATATTGTAAAATGTTTAAGGTTTCAGATTAATTAAAAAGTTTGATGTATTTTAAATGACAATAATATTTACTAACCCAGACCCATAACTACAGCATGCTTGGGTTACTATCAAACAATGTAATTCTGTAATGATGATTGATATTATGCTCATACCAATAAAATCTATTCACTAAATATAGATTTCGAAATATATCAAAGGGATTTAGAATACTTTATTTTATAATTTGATATTGTCAAAATTAGTTACCTCTCTAATCTTAATCATTATGTATGCGATTTTTTTTATATATTTTATAACATAAAATATTTTAGATATAAACAACTGGTTCATGCATTAATTCTCTTACTTACTCCCCTTTCATTCAATACTTATTGTTATTTTTAAAAGCTCTATTGTCCTATATATCTATTTTCTTATATATATCATTTAGAACGTTTTTATTTTATCAATAACAGATCTATATCCAACATAATCCACCTTTATTTCTTGATCGATAACTTATTTCTTTAGAGACTTTGTTAAATTTTGTTTTTCCATTGGAACTCATAAATCAAATCATTTATTCGAATTTTGTACTTTTTTTCAGAATGGTCTTTGAGATAAATCTATGTATCACCAGGAAATATTTCCATTGTGATAATAAGTTTCAATTTTTTTTAAAGTTTAGTTCCCCATATATGTTCTTCATTGATATTATATCCATTATATACACCGAGTGCCTTGATGTTATTTTTCACTCGTGAATTTTCCCTAAAGTTTAGAGGCCTCTGTTTCCAAATACCTATACATGGTCCTTTCGTTTACATTAGCACCAGATATGATTTTTCATATCTAGATAGAATGAAGACAATATTTGTTTGCTCTGCTAACAAAGAATTGAGAATCGTTTGCGAACATAATAAGTTTTAATTTAATATGTTTATTGTTTACTCTTGGTAAGTTAAGTTATTCCCACAGTGATCTGAGAATTAGTTACAGATTATATAATCATGCCCCCCCCCCCCCCCCCAATTGCCCCAAGGCCATTTTTAGACGTTTTAGAGGTCAGACCAAATAACGATATAAATCATATTCTACATGGTACTATGCATGTGTAGTACCATGTAGAAGATGATTTATATCGTTTTTTGATCTAGACCTCTAATTACGAGGTCTAAAAATGGTGTTAGGGCACTCTGGTGGGTCCATGATTATATAATCTGTAACTAATCCTCAGATCCCTGTGGCTCAATCAGCTTGACTTTCTGTTTGGAAATTGGTGGGATATTCCACGAAATATAGCCTATAGGCTATATATTTTTGTCAAATATCGATAGCTTATGAAATGTCTTCCATGTAATTATAAGGGGCTGAAAAGTTGCCAAAGTAGGCCTATCACAAAGCCCAAATGATAATAAATATCTGCTTTCAACAGCAATTGTAATTTCCCGCCAAATTCAGTACACTTCACTTCCGATTTCCCGCAGAATATGAAAATACTATTATAACTAGCTGATAAATAATAATATACCATATAATTTTTTTTGTAAATTATAAGGTTTCTAAAACTCTGGTTGTCACATAATAAAATGTTTAATTGAAATACTTACAACCATCCCCAGTGATTTACTCCGAATGACGTATACATTCCGATCGAACTTCCGGTATAGTTGTTTTCCATCTAAACTGCCGACTCCTAAACTGCCAAGATGATGGAATTAAACCTAACTCGGGTTGACTACATGCAGGTTTGTTCTTCTAAAGAGTTATATTCATATATTTTCTATGTTATCAGATATTCAACATGAAATGAACGTTTAACGTTGCATGAAAGTAAGGCATGACATATATTCATACCATGCAGTCGGTGTCTGACTCTGGACTGACAGATACTCCAACAATGTTAAGAGGTATAGCACGACGAGACACTTTTAATCATTAATTACGTCGTGTCTAACCTCTAACAATCGAGGCAGGATTCACACGACGCAGAAATGGGCTCGATATAAATTCTAAATTTCAAGTTGTGTTTACACTAACCTTTTATATCCTCGAGATCTCAATATAGATTGGATTAGACTGACAGATTAATTATTACAGTAGAATCACTGATATGGCACAGGCATTTCACCAATGATCATTCACTGATTTCTGACAGTGCTGTAACATGTCTAAGACTTCCATCGCTTTGACCTGGCTACTGTGAAAATATACGTTCTCAACTGCTCCGCAGTGTAATCTAGATCAGGGTTCAAACCTAATCCCTATTGAGATTCCTCCTACTCTTTTATAATCGGAAGTTTGAGACGAGAGACAACGTCCAAATTTAAAAGAGTCTCGAACAGGAATCTCAATAGAGGTTAGGTTCAAACCTAGTAGAGTAGTGTTTTATTATGGTCACAAGTTATCAGCTCAACCACTAAGGATTAATATGTGTAGTGGGATTGGACTGTGTCGATCATCGGTGACCAGGTGGCTCAGTCGGTAGAGCACTCGGCTAGTGTTCTGAGGGTCCCTGGTTAGAATCCCCGTCTGGCCGCTACATTTCCTCCTCTCCTGTTACAAAATTGGCACCCAACTAAATAACCCACGGTGGTGGTGTTTGGAAGGGTCTCGTATGTCTTTGAAGGCGAAGACTTTGAGAAAGGAAGGAGGAGTGTAGCGGGATTGGACTGTGTCGATCATCGGTGACCATGTAGCTCAGTCGGTAGAGCCCTCAGCTAGTGTTCTAAGGGTCCCAGGTTCGAATCCCGGTCTGGCCGCTTCATTTTCTCCTCTCCTGTTACATATGAATTGAAGGCAAAGCCTCAGAAAAGCGCAGCTTCATGTAAAAAAATGTTAATATAGTTACGATTATAACCTTAGAACTAGATTAAAATTGTTTAAACTTGTAGTCCGATTGATTATTTTTAATTGCAATTCTTTAACACTATTGGTGGATGTATTGTGTCTAGCAATATATCAACAGTCATCATATACACGTCAGAAAGTAATATATTCAACTGGAATAGTTTGGTCTTGTTTCTCTCAAAGGCGGAAAACTTGGCAACATGCCATGTATAAAAATGTGCTTGAATGTGTGCCATCATCTTTGGCAACAAGATTCATGATGTCACGACTGACGGTGCCGTGGGCTCCACAACATACAGACTATATCATTTTGACCAGTGCATTTATTGTGTCGTTTTTATCTTTGTATCATTATCTAAAACTACTTAAGAGTAATTTCAAAGTGTATCCTGATGACACAATTCGTCCATTGAAAAAATTTAAAATCTTGTCGTGCTGATAACGAGAATTAAAATATGGCTGCCTGCATGGAGGCGAGAGACTTTTCCTGCGGGACACAATTTCAAAGTCCAAGGGGCACTGGAATGTATTGGAATCTATATGCTCACACATGTGCTATATTAGTAGAACTTTGCTCTACATGGCCAATTTTAGGCTCTTATCAATTAAAATCAGATCATTAAGCATAAAGAATGAAAAAATATATGATTTTTTTGTGTTAATCCAAAACTTTTAGTTTTATAACTTCAAGTTTCATTTGTTTGGGTTACAGTTTAATCATCAACTCAAATACCTTCAAACTAAATTGGCTTTTTAATTACAACGATTTTGGTGTTAATTGTTATTAATCTCTCTCTTTACAGGCAGGAGCTACCTCACAAAAATGCATGTGTCTACTTCCATCAGTCGCAGGAAAAGCACAGAAGGTAAACATGATGTAGTTATGTTGATGCCACAAAACCAATAATGGGTCATTAACAAACTGCTAACTGTAAGTGTGCATGTACCATATGTACACATGTTATGTGCTTAGCTGGAAAGAGTCATCTCTGACTCGACTAGGATAAGATAGGCTCCATACAGGGTTTTGGTAAAAGGTCATTCAAAAAGACGTGGGTAAAGTACTATTTATTGTCGATTAGTCCCACCTCCTGGTGATGATGATGATGATGTCACAAAAATCACGTCAAATGACAACATCATAATCACCGGAAGGTGGGACTAATGGACGGTAAATAGTACTTTACCCACGTTGTTTTGGGATCATGAAACCCTTGTATTGGGAGTTTTCTGACAAAATCAGAAAGTTGGCAAGTGTATAAGTACATTATGATATACATGTCCAAAAAATTTCTACTATATACTGATAATGCTCACGGCCCAGCCTTAAAATTTCCACTTTAAAACACTTTTTTGTCTATTGATATGTCATTTTGAGATATGTTTGTTGCTTGAAGGTGGTGATGGGAGACCAGGAAGGCTTATTTCAGTGTATAGGAATGAAGAAAGGAGAACCCCAGGTATGTTTTATAAAAAGAAGCATTAAAAAAACCATAGAAATATCTGAGTTGCGTACTGCAGATAGAAATACAGTTTAGTGATGTATTATATCTATCAGTCACAGGTACTTGATTTCAAACAGATTTATAAATATTGACAAAGTGCAGTACCAAGTACCCTAAAAGGATTTAGTACTCCATTTTATCAATATAATTATTAAAGTCTTTTTGAAATAAAGTGTCTGCAAATGATCTGAATAAGAAAGTTGATAGTACCAAAAATCTTGAACTTTCTCATTCTTTCCGACCAAAAGGCAATATACAAAACATCTCTATGTCATTACAGCTACTTGTAGAAGGTTGATAAATTATAATTAAATTGAACAATTCGTAAATGACAATTTACTATTACACTACATTGAGTTTGAATTCAGAGTTTGAATATTGCTGTTTAAAAACAAGCTTTGTCTAATATTTCTATATTTATGTTTAGATTCTTTATGAAATGCTTATAGTCATAACAAGAAAGAAAAGGTTTTTCACTTATGTTTCTTTGTTGTAGCATGTATTCAAAACAAACATTGCTAAGAAGATCAATCGTTTAGAACTAGGAGGACCCATCGGAGGTACACGGGAGAGAATCTTTCTCGCTGTGGGATCAGAAGTTAAAGGATTCACAAAGAAGGGAAAGAATTTCTTAAAGTTTGATACAAATCTGTCCGAACCAATTCAATCTGTGTAAGTACATATACCAGTACACAATCATAGTAATAGAAAAGTTGTACATCTTGTTAGAATCAGAATCAAGACTGTCATAAAGGAAAGCCAGTCTGGGAAGTGTTAAGTCACTAACGGAGTACAGTGAATGATATACAGTGGACTTCTGATAATGCAGACACTGATAGCATGGAACACTCTCAGTCCAGACGGATATGTTAGGAAACAGATTATCATAATGTTACATATTGAATATGAACAAACCTGGAAAATTTGTAAACTGGACGGTTTTCGAGGGTTCACTGTTCATCCGTTTTTGTCTTTTTTATTTTTTTTGTTGATCAAAAGTTTTTAAGTTCTTAAGTTATCTTTAGAGTCATCATATTTTTATATTTAGAATTATTTTTGAATCATGAATGTAATATGCTACCTAACGTGCTTTATAAATTCAAGCATTTGATTTTCCTTCATGTTTACATTTTTGAAAATAAAAAATGGACAAAATATAGTGTGCAGTCTGCTATATGTACCTATTCCATAACTATGACTTGTAACACCATTGCTTGTTTTTAGATATGTTGAAGGATCAGAGTTGATGACATGTGGAAATTTTGTGTATAATCATTATCATGATTGTAAAGACACAAATTACTTCTTGTCTGGTGACAAGATCTCTGATATTGTGTGTCTGCCCATGGACCGCAATCCTGATATAACCCCAATTCTGGCTTGCCAGGATCGGGTACTCCGAGTTCTCCAGGTGGGTAAAGACATCTATACATGTATATACAGTAAAATCTGTCTTTGTAGCACCTCTCACTTCTGTATATAAAGACCCCCTGTTTAATGTGACCACTTAGTTTGGATCCAAAATGGTCAATAGCAATAAAATTTTACCTGTGGATGGCGAGATTGTAGAGATCATTTTAGGTGTCACACTTAGATGGTCTTTCTTTTGACTGTAGATGTGATTAATAAACAGCTATACTACTATGCTTATTTAATGTTTTCTTATTCAATTATTCAAGAGGAATCATTTTTTTGTTCATCAATTAAGTTGAATTAACCCTTCAGCTTTTAAATTACTTAATTACAAATTTGAAAATTGGTAAAGATTCAATATAGATGAATGATTTGAATAAACATGTGCAATCAGCTTATTTTATGTTTTCATAATTCATCATTCAACTCAGAAAGAGAAATTAGATTCTGTGTGATGTATACAATTATAAATTAAATTTTTATATTAGGAGTCAGAGTTGCTGTATGAAGTAGAAGTTCCTGGCCCTCCCACAGTATTAGAGTTGTATGGTAATTCAGCAGGTAAGTACTAGGTAGTTCTTTGTTTATGTGTGTTTGCTAAAAATGACTTTTGAGTATAAATACAGAAAGCTTAGAACTGAAATAACTCTGTAAATTAATGTTGAATCATGATGCTTTTCAAACTCGTTCGAGATCCTTCGCAAATAACAAAATGGAAGGTGTTGATTTTAAAGTTGAAAAACACTTACCAATTGATACAAGAATTATCATAATAATCATAATACCTCTGTTTGTTGAGAATATTTTAAATAAGTATAATATAAGCTTGTGGTTAACTTTTAAACTTAATATAATAGAAATGAGATGGAGCTTCCAATGAACCTTCACCGACCAACACCTTCAGGATTTCGGACCCATTCGCCACCCCTTTATTTTAAACTTCAATGTACAAAAAATGAAAGATAATTACCCTAAGCTATGGATTGATAAGTATTATGTGTATCTATGTTCTACAGGAGAGGATGGAAATGAAATACTGTATGGAACATCAGACGGTAGAGTGGGACTGGTACAGATCAGCAAGTCAGTAGTTCTCCTTGTCTTATAGAACATACAGTCAGTAGTACTCCTTGTCTTATAGAACATACAGTCCATATAGTACTCCTTGTCTTATAGAACATACAGTCAGTAGTACTCCTTGTCTTATAGAACATACAGTCAGTAGTACTCCTTGTCTTATAGAACATACAGTCAGTAGTACTCCTTGTCTTATAGAACATACAGTCAGTAGTACTCCTTGTCTTATAGAACATACAGTCAGTAGTACTCCTTGTCTTATAGAACATACAGTCAGTAGTACTCCTTGTCTTATAGAACATACAGTCCATATAGTACTCCTTGTCTTATAGAACATACAGTCAGTAGTACTCCTTGTCTTATAGAACATACAGTCAGTAGTACTCCTTGTCTTATAGAACATACAGTCAGTAGTACTCCTTGTCTTATAGAACATACAGTCAGTAGTACTCCTTGTCTTATAGAACATACAGTCAGTAGTACTCCTTGTCTTATAGAACATACAGTCAGTAGTATACTCCTTGTCTTATAGAACATACAGTCAGTAGTACTCCTTGTCTTATAGAACATACAGTCAGTAGTACTCTTGTTTTGATCTACTCTCTTATAGAACATACAGTCAGTAGTACTCCTTGTCTTATAGAACATACAGTCAGTAGTACTCCTTGTCTTATAGAACATACAGTCAGTAGTACTCCTTGTCTTATAGAACATACAGTCAGTAGTACTCCTTGTCTTATAGAACATACAGTCAGTAGTACTCCTTGTCTTATAGAACATACAGTCAGTAGTACTCCTTGTCTTATAGAACATACAGTCAGTAGTACTCCTTGTCTTATAGAACATACAGTCAGTAGTACTCCTTGTCTTATAGAACATACAGTCAGTAGTACTCCTTGTCTTATAGAACATACAGTCAGTAGTTACTCCTTGTCTTATAGAACATACAGTCAGTAGTACTCCTTGTCTTATAGAACATACAGTCAGTAGTACTCCTTGTAGTATAGAACATACAGTCAGTAGTACTCCTTGTCTTATAGAACATACAGTCAGTAGTACTCCTTGTCTTATAGAACATACAGTCAGTAGTACTCCTTGTCTTATAGAACATACAGTCAGTAGTACTCCTTGTCTTATAGAACATACAGTCAGTAGTACTCCTTGTCTTATAGAACATACAGTCAGTAGTACTCCTTGTCTTATAGAACAGTACAGTCAGTAGTACTCCTTGTCTTATAGAACATACAGTCAGTAGTACTCCTTGTCTTATAGAACATACAGTCAGTAGTACTCCTTGTCTTATAGAACATACAGTCAGTAGTACTCCTTGTCTTATAGAACATACAGTCAGTAGTACTCCTTGTCTTATAGAACATACAGTCAGTAGTACTCCTTGTCTTATAGAACATACTTATAGTCAGTCAGTAGTACTCCTTGTCTTATAGAACATACAGTCAGTAGTACTCCTTGTCTTATAGAACATACAGTCCATATAGTACTCCTTGTCTTATAGAACATACAGTCAGTAGTACTCCTTGTCTTATAGAACATACAGTCAGTAGTACTCCTTGTCTTATAGAACATACAGTCAGTAGTACTCCTTGTCTTATAGAACATACAGTCAGTAGTACTCCTTGTCTTATAGAACATACAGTCAGTAGTACTCCTTGTCTTATAGAACATACAGTCAGTAGTACTCCTTGTCTTATAGAACATACAGTCAGTAGTAACTCCTTGTCTTATAGAACATACAGTCAGTAGTACTCCTTGTCTTATAGAACATACAGTCAGTAGTACTCCTTGTCTTATAGAACATACAGTCAGTAGTACTCCTTGTCTTATAGAACATACAGTCAGTAGTACTCCTTGTCTTATAGAACATACAGTCAGTAGTACTCCTTGTCTTATAGAACATACAGTCAGTAGTACTCCTTGTCTTATAGAACATACAGTCAGTAGTACTCCTTGTCTTATAGAACATACAGTCAGTAGTACTCCTTGTCTTATAGAACATACAGTCCATAGTAGTACTCCTTGTCTTATAGAACATACAGTCAGTAGTACTCCTTGTCTTATAGAACATACAGTCAGTAGTACTCCTTGTCTTATAGAACATACAGTCAGTAGTACTCCTTGTCTTATAGAACATACAGTCAGTAGTACTCCTTGTCTTATAGAACATACAGTCAGTAGTACTCCTTGTCTTATAGAACATACAGTCAGTAGTATACTCCTTGTCTTATAGAACATACAGTCAGTAGTACTCCTTGTCTTATAGAACATACAGTCAGTAGTACTCCTTGTCTTATAGAACATACAGTCAGTAGTACTCCTTGTCTTATAGAACATACAGTCAGTAGTACTCCTTGTCTTATAGAACATACAGTCAGTAGTACTCCTTGTCTTATAGAACATACAGTCAGTAGTACTCCTTGTCTTATAGAACATACAGTCAGTAGTACTCCTTGTCTTATAGAACATACAGTCAGTAGTACTCTTTGTCTTATAGAACATACAGTCAGTAGTACTCCTTGTCTTATAGAACATACAGTCAGTAGTACTCCTTGTCTTATAGAACATACAGTCAGTAGTACTCCTTGTCTTATAGAACATACAGTCAGTAGTAGTACTCCTTGTCTTATAGAACATACAGTCATATAGTACTCCTTGTCTTATAGAACATACAGTCAGTAGTATACTCCTTGTCTTATAGAACATACAGTCAGTAGTACTCCTTGTCTTATAGAACATACAGTCAGTAGTACTCCTTGTCTTATAGAACATACAGTCAGTAGTACTCCTTGTCTTATAGAACATACAGTCAGTAGTACTCCTTGTCTTATAGAACATACAGTCAGTAGTACTCCTTGTCTTATAGAACATACAGTCCATATAGTACTCCTTGTCTTATAGAACATACAGTCAGTAGTACTCCTTGTCTTATAGAACATACAGTCAGTAGTACTCCTTGTCTTATAGAACATACAGTCAGTAGTACTCCTTGTCTTATAGAACATACAGTCAGTAGTACTCCTTGTCTTATAGAACATACAGTCAGTAGTACTCCTTGTCTTATAGAACATACAGTCAGTAGTATACTCCTTGTCTTATAGAACATACAGTCAGTAGTATACTCCTTGTCTTATAGAACATACAGTCAGTAGTACTCCTTGTCTTATAGAACATACAGTCAGTAGTACTCCTTGTCTTATAGAACATACAGTCAGTAGTACTCCTTGTCTTATAGAACATACAGTCAGTAGTACTCCTTGTCTTATAGAACATACAGTCAGTAGTACTCCTTGTCTTATAGAACATACAGTCAGTAGTACTCCTTGTCTTATAGAACATACAGTCAGTAGTACTCCTTGTCTTATAGAACATACAGTCAGTAGTACTCCTTGTCTTATAGAACATACAGTCCATATAGTACTCCTTGTCTTATAGAACATACAGTCAGTAGTACTCCTTGTCTTATAGAACATACAGTCAGTAGTACTCCTTGTCTTATAGAACAACATAGTAGTCAGTAGTACACCAGTTAGTCTTATAGAACATACAGTCAGTAGTCTTATAGAACAGTCAGTAGTACTCCTTGTCTTATAGAACATACAGTCAGTAGTACTCCTTGTCTTATAGAACATACAGTCAGTAGTACTCCTTGTCTTATAGAACATACAGTCAGTAGTACTCCTTTCTTATAGAACATAGTCAGTACTCCTTGTCAGTAGTACTCCTTGTCTTATAGAACATACAGTCAGTAGTACTCCTTGTCTTATAGAAACATAGTCAGTAGTACTTTTGTCTTATAGAACATACTGTCTTATATATAAGGTGTGTACTCCACTGGGCAGTAAGAGATGATATAAGGTGTGTACTCCACTGGGACGCAGTAAGTGATATAAGGTGTGTACTCCACTGACGCAGTAAGTGATATAAGGTGTGTACTCCACTGGGGCAGTAAGAGATATAAGGTGTGTACTCCACTGGGGCAGTAAGAGATATAAGGTGTGTACTCCACTGGGGCAGTAAGAGATATAAGGTGTGTACTCCACTGGGGCAGTAAGAGATATAAGGTGTGTACTCCACTAGGGCAGTAAGAGATATAAGGTGTGTACTCCACTGGGGCAGTAAGAGATATAAGGTGTGTGTACTCCACTGGGGCAGTAAGAGATATAAGTGTGTGTACTCCACTGGGGCAGTAAGAGATATAAGGTGTGTACTCCACTGGGGCAGTAAGAGATATAAGGTGTGTACTCCACTGGGGCAGTAAGAGATATAAGGTGTGTACTCCACTGGGGCAGTAAGAGATATAAGGTGTGTACTCCACTGGGGCAGTAAGAGATATAAGGTGTGTACTCCACTGGGGCAGTAAGAGATATAAGGTGTGTACTCCACTGGGGCAGTAAGAGATATAAGGTGTGTACTCCACTGGGCAGTAAGAGATATAAGTGATATAAGGTGTGTACTCCACTGGGGCAGTAAGAGATATAAGGTGTGTACTCCACTGGGGCAGTAAGTGATATAAGGTGTGTACTCCACTGGGGCAGTAAGAGATATAAGGTGGTGTGTACTCCACTGACGCAGTAAGTGATATAATGTGTGTACTAGTAAGTGATATAAGGTGTGTACTCCACTGGAGCAGTAAGTGATATAAGGTGTGTACTCCACTAGGGCAAAAAGAGATATAAGGTGTGTACTCCACTGGGGCAGTAAGAGATATAAGGTGTGTACTCCACTGGGGCAGTAAGAGATATAAGGTGTGTACTCCACTGGGGCAGTAAGAGATATAAGGTGTGTACTCCACTGACGCAGTAAGAGATATAAGGTGTGTACTCCACTGGGGCAGTAAGAGATATAAGAGATATAAGGTGTGTACTCCACTGGGGCAGTAAGAGATATAAGGTGTGTACTCCACTGACGCAGTAAGAGATATAAGGTGTGTACTCCACTGGGGCAGTAAGAGATATAAGGTGTGTACTCCACTGGGGCAGTAAGAGATATAAGGTGTGTACTCCACTGACGCAGTAAGAGATATAAGGTGTGTACTCCACTGGGGCAGTAAGAGATATAAGGTGTGTACTCCACTGGGGCAGTAAGAGATATAAGGTGTGTACTCCACTGGGGCAGAGATATAAGGTGTGTACTCCACTGGGGCAGTAAGTGATATAAGGTGTGTACTCCACTGGGGCAGTAAGTGATATAAGGTGTGTACTCCACTGGGGCAGTAAGAGATATAAGGTGTGTACTCCACTGGGGCAGTAAGAGATATAAGGTGTGTACTCCACTGACGCAGTAAGAGATATAAGGTGTGTACTCCACTGGGGCAGTAAGAGATATAAGGTGTGTACTCCACTGGGGCAGTAAGTGATATAAGGTGTGTACTCCACTGGGGCAGTAAGAGATATAATATAAGGTGTGTACTCCACTGGGGCAGTAAGTGATATAAGGTGTGTACTCCACTAGGGCAAAAAGAGATATAAGGTGTGTACTCCACTGACCTAGTATGAGATATAAGGTGTGTACTCCACTAGGGCAGTAAGAGATATAAGGTGTGTACTCCAAGGACGCATTAAGAGATATAAGGTGTGTACTCCACTGGGGCAGTAAGAGATATAAGGTGTGTACTCCACTGGGCAGTAAGAGATATAAGGTGTGTACTCCACTGGGGCAGTAAGAGATATAAGGTGTGTACTCCACTGGGGCAGTAAGTGATATAAGGTGTGTACTCCACTGGGGCAGTAAGAGATATAAGGTGTGTACTCCACTGGGGCAGTAAGAGATATAAGGTGTGTACTCCACTGGGGCAGTAAGAGATATAAGGTGTGTACTCCACTGGGGCAGTAAGAGATATAAGGTGTGTACTCCACTGGGGCAGTAAGTGATATAAGGTGTGTACTCCACTGGGACAGCAAGAGATATAAGGTGTGTACTCCACTGGGGGCAGTAAGAGATATAAGGTGTGTACTCCACTGGGCAGTAAGTGATATAAGGTGTGTACTCCACTGGGGCAGTAAGAGATATAAGGTGTGTACTCCACTGAGGGCAGTAAGAGATATAAGGTGTGTACTCCACTGGGGCAGTAAGAGATATAAGGTGTGTACTCCACTGGGGCAGTAAGAGATATAAGGTGTGTACTCCACTGACGCAGTAAGAGATATAAGGTGTGTACTCCACTAGGGCAGTAAGAGATATAAGGTGTGTACTCCACTGGGGCAGTAAGAGATATAAGGTGTGTACTCCACTGGGGCAGTAAGAGATAAGGTGTGTACTCCACTGGGGCAGTAAGAGATATAAGGTGTGTACTCCACTGGGGCAGTAAGAGATATAAGGTGTGTACTCCACTGGGCAGTACTCCAAGAGAGTAAATATAAGGTGTGTACTCCACTGGGGCAGTAAGATATATAAGGTGTGTACTCCACTGGGGCAGTAAGAGAGGTGTGTACTCCACTGAGGCAGTAAGAGATATAAGGTGTGTACTCCACTGGGGCAGTAAGAGATATAAGGTGTGTACTCCACTGGGCAGTAAGAGATATAAGGTGTGTACTCCATTGACACAGTAAGAGATATAAGGTGTGTACTCCACTGGGGCAGTAAGAGATATAAGGTGTGTACTCCACTGGGGCAGTAAGAGATATAAGGTGTGTACTCCACTGGGGCAGTAAGAGATATAAGGTGTGTACTCCACTGGGGCAGTAAGTGATATAAGGTGTGTACTCCACTGGGCAGTAAGAGATATAAGGTGTGTACTCCACTGGGGCAGTAAGTGATATAAGGTGTGTACTCCACTGTGGCAGTAAGAGATATAAGGTGTGTACTCCACTGACGCAGTAAGAGATATAAGGTGTGTACTCCACTGACAGGTGGTAAGTAAGAGATATAAGGTGTGTACTCCACTGGGGCAGTAAGAGATATAAGGTGTGTACTCCACTGACGCAGTAAGTGATATAAGGTGTGTACTCCACTGACGCAGTAAGTGATATAAGGTGTGTACTCCACTGGGGCAGTAAGAGATATAAGGTGTGTACTCCACTGGGGCAGTAAGAGATATAAGGTGTGTACTCCACTTGGGCAGTAAGAGATATAAGGTGTGTACTCCAATAGGGCAGTAAGAGATATAAGGTGTGTACTCCACTAGGGCAGTAAGAGATATAAGGTGTGTACTCCAAGGACGCAGTAAGAGATATAAGGTGTGTACTCCACTGGGGCAGTAAGAGATATAAGGTGTGTACTCCACTGGGGCAGTAAGAGATATAAGGTGTGTACTCCACTGGGGCAGTAAGAGATATAAGGTGTGTACTCCACTGGGGCAGTAAGAGATATAAGGTGTGTACTCCACTGGGGCAGTAAGAGATATAAGGTGTGTACTCCACTGGGGCAGTAAGAGATATAAGGTGTGTACTCCACTGGGGCAGTAAGAGATATAAGGTGTGTACTCCACTGGGGCAGTAAGAGATATAAGGTGTGTACTCCACTGGGCAGTAAGAGATATAAGGTGTGTACTCCACTGGGGCAGTAAGAGATATAAGGTGTGTACTCCACTGGGGCAGTAAAGAGATATAAGGTGTGTACTCCACTGACGCAGTAAGAGATATAAGGTGTGTACTCCACTGGGGCAGTAAGTGATATAAGGTGTGTACTCCACTGGGGCAGTAAGAGATATAAGGTGTGTACTCCACTGGGCAGTAAGAGATATAAGGTGTGTACTCCACTGGGGCAGTAAGAGATATAAGGTGTGTACTCCACTGGGCAGTAAGAGATATAAGGTGTGTACTCCACTGGGCAGGTAAGAGATAATAAGGTGTGTACTCCACTGACGCAGTAAGAGATATAAGGTGTGTACTCCACTAGGGCACGCAGTAAGAGATATAAGGTGTGTACTCCACTGGGGCAGTAAGAGATATAAGGTGTGTACTCCACTGGGGCAGTAAGAGATATAAGGTGTGTACTCCACTGGGCAGTAAGTGATATAAGGTGTGTACTCCACTGGGGCAGTAAGTGATATAAGGTGTGTACTCCACTGGGGCAGTAAGAGATATAAGGTGTGTACTCCACTGGGGCAGTAAGAGATATAAGGTGTGTACTCCACTGGGGCAGTAAGAGATATAAGGTGTGCAGTAAGTGATATAATGTGTGTAGCAGTAAGAGATATAAGGTGTGTACTCCACTGGGGCAGTAAGTGATATAAGGTGTGTACTCCACTGGGGCAGTAAGAGATATAAGGTGTGTACTCCACTGGGGCAGTAAGAGATATAAGGTGTGTACTCCACTGGGGCAGTAAGAGATATAAGGGTGTGTACTCCACTGGGGCAGTATGAGATATAAGGTGTGTACTCCACTGGGGCAGTAAGTGATATAAGGTGTGTACTCCACTGGGGCAGTATGAGATATAAGGTGTGTACTCCACTGGGGCAGTAAGTGATATAAGGTGTGTACTCCACTGGGGCAGTAAGTGATATAAGGTGTGTACTCCACTGGGCAGTAAGAGATATAAGGTGTGTACTCCACTGGGGCAGTAAGAGATATAAGGTGTGTACTCCACTGGGGCAGTAAGTGATATAAGGTGTGTACTCCACTGACGCAGTAAGTGATATAAGGTGTGTACTCCACTGGGGCAGTAAGAGATATAAGGTGTGTACTCCACTGGGGCAGTAAGAGATATAAGGTGTGTACTCCACTGGGGCAGTAAGAGATATAAGGTGTGTACTCCACTGGGGCAGTAAGAGATATAAGGTGTGTACTCCACTGGGGCAGTAAGTGATATAAGGTGTGTACTCCACTGGGGCAGTAAGAGATATAAGGTGTGTACTCCACTGGGGCAGTAAGAGATATAAGGTGTGTACTCCACTGGGGCAGTAAGAGATATAAGGTGTCCAGTAAGAGATATAAGGTGTGTACTCCACTGGGGCAGTAAGTGATATAAGGTGTGTACTCCACTGGGGCAGTAAGTGATATAAGGTGTGTACTCCACTGGGGCAGTAAGAGATATAAGGTGTGTACTCCACTGGGGCAGTAAGTGATATAAGGTGTGTACTCCACTGGGGCAGTAAGAGATATAAGGTGTGTACTCCACTGGGGCAGTAAGAGATATAAGGTGTGTACTCCACTGGGGCAGTAAGAGATATAAGGTGTGTACTCCACTGACGCAGTAAGAGATATAAGGTGTGTACTCCACTGGGGCAGTAAGTGATATAAGGTGTGTACTCCACTGGGGCAGTAAGAGATATAAGGTGTGTACTCCACTGGGGCAGTAAGAGATATAAGGTGTGTACTCCACTGGGGCAGTAAGAGATATAAGGTGTGTACTCCACTGACGCAGTAAGAGATATAAGGTGTGTACTCCACTGGGGCAGTAAGTGATATAAGGTGTGTACTCCTGAAGACTAAAGGGAGAGCGACATCCAACTTAAAAGCCACACAGTAAACCTCAATGTAGCGTTATACAATCCTTTTGATGTACATCAAAGGATCAAATTACCTGCCTCCAGTTTTACTATAAGATAGTCCAGGGGTGGATACAATGTCAGTGATAGTAACCCCTGGAGTATTGAGTATGGCAGTTAGGTCACAGAAATACCAACTACTCAAACTTTCATTAGGACCTCTTATTACTGATGTATACACAACTTTTAAGATACTTTCAGTCTACATCTATGGTTCCTTTAAATCTCTCGACCAAAAGATTTTGTTCTGATTTGGCACAGTAAAATTATGATAAAATCCTAATTACAACTATTAACATTACAAAATATGTTCAGAATATTCCTTTTTTCATTTCTTTAATCATGGTCATTATGTTATTATATTACATATACATAACTCCATTATGAAATACATTTTATAATCACAACCCCATTTAATGGGTATGCCTACTCAAAAGGGTAGATAACTCTTATAGTGCTGTCAAAGGGAGATAATTCTACATCACAAAAGGAATGCAGAGTGATGCTGTAAGTTTTGTCTTCTAATCTTGATTCTTAACTTGTGGTTCAAACACTTTTTAAAATAGCTTAATTGATTAGGCATAATCACTCAATCAAAATATAAATTATAATTAAAAAATAACAAATACATGTAAACATTGAGTGAAAAGACACGTTTAAAAAAATGTAATTTATAACAAGACAATAACAGCGATTGAGATATGAATATATGGACATGAAACTTCAATCAAGTGAACATAAATATCACAGTCTTAAATCAGAACTACAGCATGTAGCTGACACAACAACACACATAATATCAGGTTTTGATGCCTTGTTACCCAACATCAACTCAAATTACACAGTGGATCAAATTACATGTAGAAATGAAATACAATATTATATATTATATGTAAACGAACCTGAGGAGAAAATATTGATTAATAGATTTATTCTAGGAAACAAATTTCAACTGATTCACAATGGAAAATGCAGCATGAAAAACTTTTCAACTCTGATTTATACTGGATGTGTATATGTACATATATTTATTTATACAGAGCAGAAATTGTTCATAGGATTACGACAATTCAATAAACTTCTGGCATAGATTTAAGATGACTGCCCCTCATAGGTATCATATACTTAGCTTGGTTTTAATTCTATTATGCATACACTTGTATCTACTCACTCCGTTTAAAATGACTGTTTTATAAACACCACAGTACATGTGTTGTTCAAATCACACGTGTGTTTCAAGAGATTTACATATACAGTACTAGTGCTGTAAATAATATACTAGTATGTGTACATATTTTAGCAATGATCATCTCCTCATGTTTTTCTCACTACATTAACAGTATTCATAAAATGACCTCTGCCTGAAATTTAATGAAAACAAAGAGTAACAGAGAAGTTATAAATTAATAATATGTTGTCATGGTGACATATACATATTTTCATTTAAAGAATGAAATTTCAAAATTTTAACCAAATAAAACTGTCACTGTAAAAGCCCTTTGTAATGACTCCAGTTTACAAGCTGTAAAAATGTATTAATATACAAGAGACCCACCTGGAGCCATGACAGTCATACCTGACAAATTTCAGCAAAGTTCCCCTTTTGGAGCCCCGTCCCTCTGTCTTCTGATGTAAATACGATATGATTTTCCACTCCCAATGATACTTCACACCTTTGGTTGTAATCCATGGAAGCTTGGAGAAGTAGGATTTTTAAGCAAAAACCAGTTTCCCCTTTTGAAGCCCCAGCCCTCATAATGTCCCTTGAGGTTGGAGCAGCTGCAATGAGGTAATAAAGAAGTTGGCTTTTGGATGAAATAGTCTAGGTTATGCTTGACTCATCGCAAAGGCAAATAACAACATGACCTAAAAACATGCAATTGAAGAGATATGCAGTCCGTGAGATAGGCAGGATTTCACTTCCCTTTCTTTTTTTCAACATTTTCAAGAGCATCTAACTTAACTTTTACGTGTTTTTTGGAGGTCTCGTCCACTCCCTCAAACACCAACTCTGTTTTACCAAAGTGCAGACTGACTGTGACCTTCCTGTCCTTACCACCAGTGGTATCTGGCATCTCCACCAGCATTTTACCTAAGTAGTGACACCCTGTGGTGTACTTAGGATCTTTCTTATCTGTGTAAAATAAGCTGACAGTCATTCCCGTCATGTCCGCAGTCAGAGCATACACTTCTGTCTCGACAGTGTCTCCAACACGTATCAAAGTATCCTTCTCTACCAGCTTATTGAAGACGTGTTGACAGTAGTCTGGACGTTTTTTGTCCCGCATTTGCTCATCATCAAAGTCTTTAAGGAAGAATCTGCTTACCTCTGCACCATAGGTGTATCTGCTGATACGAGCAGACACAATGCCTGGATTATGTCCGTACAAGACAGCTCCCTTCAGCACCGCCAGACCAGAATCTTGGGGAATCACCACTTTCTTGCCTGTGAGAATGGTTTTAACCGCCTCTTGTATTATCTTGCTCTCAGAGAACCCTCCAACCAATATCACATTATGGACTCCCATGGTCTCCTTTTTCTTAAATAATTTGGAAAAATGTTCCTGGATATTTTTCACAGAAGGATCAAAAAACTCCTTAACCTTTGAAACTGGTATCTTGACCCTACCACTTTTTACATTCAGAGTTCCTTTCCTGATGGTGTTCTGCAATTTCTTTGCTGAAGCCTCTTCAACATATTCACTCAAAGCTCCTAAATTTATTTTAATTCCAATGCTGCCTCCGTCTTGGTCAGTTTTCAGTTCTCGTTTCTGTTGCTCGATGGCCCGTTCAAAGTCTAGCTGTTCCGCTTTGCACTCATCAAAGACATCCTTCATCTTGTCTTTACCTACAAGTTGCTCAATGAACTTCCAGAATTCCTGATTGACAGTCATCCCTCCCCATGCTTCACCAGAGGCACACAAAACTTCCTGGATACTGCCATCTGCCATCACTTCTCTCACAGTAAAATCAGCAGTACCCCCTAAAACACACAATCCTTTTAAATAATATTTTGCTGTTAACTGGCATATATTGTGTGTGATTGAATAATAACTTTGGCACATTTCATGAACTTGAAAACACACATAGGTCAAACTTGACCAAGAGATCTAAATTATGAAATTGCAATGCCATGAAAATTGTGTGTAAAAACATGAAATTAAGTCGCCGCGAAAGGAGGTTGGTTTACAGTACAGTATAAATAAATACTATTTATCCTGTACTGTCCCACATATTGACCGATAACTACTGCCGAATAAACTTGTGCTTTTTCTAACTAGACCCATTTTGTTTCAGTGATATATCACACTGAAAAGAATTACGGATACTATTTGTGAATGCGCTGATATATTTCCCACGGCAGTAAAAAGGAGTACACTCTCATTCGGTTTAGTGAATGAATCTTTACCTCTGCATCAAAGAAGCATCTCGCTTCAAGCGAAACCAAGTAAATAACTGTCAATTTGTTTTCGTTTTGAATGCCATAATGGTTGCAGGATAAACAGAATACACGGCTTCTATCTTACAACACAAGTTTTATTTTGGTGCTCCATATGGAAAGCCGAGATGACTCAGCAAAACCTCATCATCTCGGCTTTCCTAAGTCTCGCACCAAAATAAACATTGTATTATAAGATACTGACCATGTATTCTCTATATATATGAAGGTACAAAAATGAAGGATAAGAAATATAATTGCTACAATAAGAAATATCATTCATATATATTTTTGTGTGATGTTTGAATTCTTCATTATCTATATGCAGTATGGTGCAATCATGATCTGATCAACATATGTTGTTTCATCACGATGTTAAGACAAAATTTATATTTAAATATGTGTTGTTATTAAAAATCTACATCCTGAATTAAAAGACATGTAAGAATTTACCTAAAAACTATACACAGTTGTGTTAAGCTGTAAGAATGTGTCCTTGACCTACCTCCAAGGTCAGAAACCATGTACTTTGTTCCAGGATCATACGAGGTGAGAAAGACATCTCCTTCATCCCCAGTTTTTCGTTGGACGGCAATTTCCTTGCAGTAAACTGATGCAGCCTCTGGCTCCAGAGCAAAGAGCAAATGTTCATCCTTTATACCGGCCTTCAAAAGAAAATTTATACATGATCAAGATATCCGGTCTATAATTTAATTTTGCAGTTATTTATTCTGGGTCTCCGATTCTTGTATAGTCCATTATATCTGTTGAATCTAATTTTGTTTTGAATCACAATACTTCAAAAATTGAAAGAAAATAAAAAACAATTCATCCATTTTGTATTTAATTTGCAAAAATAGCAAACAAAGGGCCATAACTCTAGAAGATAAAGTCGTTGCAAAAAGCAATTCATGTAAACACAACTTCATGTCAGGGTATTTAAACCTTCTGAGTGTGAAAAGGAAGAATCGATATCAAAGTGTATGATGTACGTATTATGAATAAGATGGAATAGGACCTTATATATTTTACAAGTAGGAATAACAACTAGGGAGCTATACCCTGTCAAACATAACAGATGTCTAGTTACCTTGACAGCAGCCTCTCTCATGAACTGTTTAGCCGAGTTGTCCCAGATAGCAGGCACCGTCAGTACCCATGTGATGGTGTCGTCTGTTGGCTTCACTGCTGCATGCTTCAGTGAATCCATTAACATATTCTTGAAAAATTTGATAGATTCTGCAAATATTGTGAGGGCGAGGACTTCCTGGCCCTGGTCATCTTTTATCTTTGTGTCTCGTGAAAGTTTCACCTGAAAAACACATCACTGTTGTAAGATGTTTTCTTTCTCAATAATTTTTGCAGTAAATATATCTTAACTAAGAACATTTTAATTTCTTTTCCTTTGTTAGTAATACTGGTAGAACTCAAAGAAGGTTTATTATATAAACTAGAGCTTTGTTTTACTGATTTTATGCCTGAAAATTGGGAAACACATTTTTGTTTGTCTGACATTATCTTATTCACTCCTGAAAATACGTTTTCAACTCTTCTAAATTAAGCTGAAACAGTTAACAATGAAACGATGTAGGGTTACATCAACTTCAATAAAGATCTTGAGGATTTATTCGTTAGAATCTCCAGATAGGCCAAATCCAGTCTAAATATTATCAAGTCTCTAGCTACTCTTTATGCCTCTCAGTTCTTGGCAATATGTCATTCAAAGATTTTAGATTTTTGAATGGAGGTCAAGGTCATTCATTTTAACAAATATGGAAGACATTCGTCCCAACATGTTACAGATGCAATATCAGGTCTCTAGGCTTCTTTATTTTTAAGAAAATGTCCTTAAAAGTTAATGGAGAGACCCGTAGACGATGGAAGGACAACGGACGCCACACCACAGAACAAGCTCACTTGTCCTTTTAAAACCAACAATGTTTGTCTTATACACTAAGTTACTACAAATACCATATTAAAAAAAAACAATAGAATTCTGCAAGACTCCACTATAACTTTTTAAGGACTTGCCCTGTTGTGCAGGTGACCTATACCTACCTGCCCGACTGGAAATTTGACTTGCCCAATAAATTTTGTTGAAAAATAATAACAATTCTGTAATATGCATTTTAGACAGTTATATATATATGTTCTATTCAGATAAGCAATAAACTGTTCCTACTCTTTATTTCCCCTGCACAGGACATGGGTGTCACGGCCCCATCATGCCCCTGGGGGATCAGAGCCAAAATTTATACAAATTTCATGTAAACTTCCCCCAAGATGTTTGTTCAGAATTCCTATACATTTGATCATTTGCAACAAAACTTTTGTTTAAGATAAAAAAAGTCGTTTTATCCTTCAAAAAAAATAAAATTGGGGCCCCTTTGCCCCTCCCCCCCCCGGCATTAAACAGGGATCCCAGGGTCATAAATTATACAATTTACAATTTCAATTTTCCCCATTCCCCACATGTTTGAGGGGCAAACGGAGGTGTTATATTTTTGATTGCCTATCAAATATTCCGCTTAGTTTCAGAGATAGAAGAAGTCTTCTGGAAAATAAAGGATAAATAGCCTAAATTGACCCATTTTAGACCCCGCCCCTCTTTGCCCCCCAGGGGGGAGCCGGCCAGACTACAAATCATATGATATTAAAAGCTATCTGCCAGGCTAATTATTGTTATCCCATGGACTTTTTCCAATGAAAAGTCGCAATGAAATAGCCAAAATTTTTCCCAATTGGACCCCGCCCCCAGCCCCCGGGGTGTCCCCCAGGGTCATTAACAATTTTGAATCCCCCACCAATGACCTTTCTATTGATACCATACAAAAATTATTCCATTACATTGCATGCTTCAGAGACAAAGTAATTTTTAGAAGAATTTTACCTATATTTTTAGCCTAATTGACACCCATTTGACTTTTTGCCCCCTATTGCCATTCAGGCCCCCGGGGGTCAGCCAATCATTTGTACAATTTTGAATCCCCTTACCCTATAAGGATGCTACCATTGCTATTATTGGATGCAATCCCGCTTTAGTTTGCAGAGAAGAAGTCGTTTATATGGAAATTTAGCTCAAATTGACCCCTTTTGACCCCCCAACCCTCAGGCCCCGGGGGGTCAGCCCCATCATTTATACAATTTTGAATCCAAACCCTTATAAGATGTAAACCATTGCCAATATGGTACAATCCCATGCAGAAGTTCAGAGAAAGAAGTCGTTTATATAGGAAATAGCCAAATTTGACCCCTTTTGGCCCCGCCCCACAGCCCCTGGGGGGTCTGCCCCCATCATTTGGGGGTCAATTCAATAAAAATTTTACAATCCCCCCCCTCCCCCAAGGATGCTACCATGTGCAAATATTGGTTACAATCCATGAGAACAGTCAGATTTGTTAGAAAAGCGATTTAAAGGATTTTGGAAATGTACGACGGACACGACGGACGACGTCAGACGACGACGGACGACGGAAACGCGGACGACAGGACGCCGCGGACATGACACTCAGCTCAATGGTCCTTCGGACCAGGTGAGCTAAAATCCCTAAAAATCTGGATTGGCCTGCAATAATACGCTCACCTGGCTTTTTGTAAAAAATTAGTAAGATTGTTTAGAAAAGAATGTTATTTTGCTAAGTAATTTGTCCTTATACCTCAAATTGACCCCTTTGGACCCCTCTTCCTGATCAACGAGGGGGATTAGATGCCCAATCCCTTCATTTGAAATTTTGAATCCCCACAATTGTTAATATGCAAATTAGACAGTTAATAAATATATGTTCTATCAGCTTAAGCAGATAAAAGTCGATTTATTTTAGCCAAATTGACCCTATTGAGCCCCGCCCCTCCTGCCCAAAGGGGTCATATCCGGTCATTTATACAATTCAATTCAAATTCCACACTGATATTCTTTCTGGGCCATTGCATTATATTGCAATCCATGCTATTATATCTAGAAGAATGCAGCGTTTATATGGAAATTTGTTAAATTGATTGAATTTTGTGCCCAATTCAGGGGTCAGAAAGAATTTTGCAAAAGTTGATGTTCCTATTCCGCTAAATTAACAACATTCTACTGGCAAAATTGCACAAATGCATGCATAAAGTAGTTTTGCAGAGAAAGATTACATTAAAACGGCCAAAACTTTTGACCCCGCCCCTCAGGCTGGCCCCCGGGGGGGTCAACAATTAAACAAGTTCTGAATTATCAGTCACAAGGAATGTCATGCCAAATCAATCTTTGTATAAATGCAGAATTTAAGAACAATCGTTTATATGGATTAGCCAAATTTATGACCCTATTTTGACCCCAGCCCCTTAGCCCCCCGGGGGGTCAGCCCCATAATTTGTACAATTTTTTTTACAAGTAAGGATAAACAACTAGGGAGCTATACCCTGAAAAATCCATGATGCTAGTTATATGACAGAATCTCTCATTAAGTTTACCATTGTCCCAGATTAAACCGTCAGTACGCCACCGATGGTGTGTCTGCCCCCGGCTTACTCTGCAGCCAAAATGTCATTAACATTTTTTGTTCATTTGATAGATTCTGCAAATATTGTGAGGCGAACTTCCTGGCCCAAATCTTTTATCTTTGTGTCGATTTAAAATTGGTAGTTTCAACTTCAAAAAAACATCACTTGTTGTTCCTTTTCATCAATATTTTTTTTTGTTTACAAGTGAATCTCAAACCCTAGGAAAATTCAATTTAATTTTTTTTTCACATGTAATATGTAGAACTCAAAGAAGGTTTATATTGATTATATTCTAAATATTTTGTTTTACTGATTTTTTCTGAAAATTGGAAAAACCCCCAAAATTTGTCTGACATAGCTTTAGCTCAGATTTTGTTTCTGAAAATTTGATTTGCCAAATCTTCTAAAAATAAGCTGAAACAAACAATGAAAACGAAGTAGGTTTACATCAACTTCTCAGATCTTGAGGATTTTTTTCGTTAGAATCTTCACATCCAGATAGCCAATTGTGTCAGTCAAAATTTATCAAGTTCTAATTTTGAAAATATGCCTCCAATGTTCTTGGCATTGATCATTCAAAGATTTTCAATACATTTTTGAATCAGGAACAAGTAGTTTTATAGAAAATAGTAGCCAATTGACCTTTTTGGGCATCTATTGCCCCCTCCTGCCCCCGGGGGTGTTAGCAGATCATTTGTACAATTTTCAAATCCCAGTTCTCAACCCTTATAAAGGATTACCATTGCCAATTTTAAGAAAATGTCCTCCAGTTATTGAGAAGAAGAAGACGATAAAGGAAATACGGACAACGGACCCACTTTTCACCACAGAAACAAGTCTCATTTGTCCTTCAGCAGTGAGCTAAAAACCAACAATGTTTGTCTTAAAACATCTAAGTTTACTTCAAATTACCATATTAAAAATACAACAATAGAATTCGGCAAGTCTCACACTATAAATCTTTTGAAGGACCTTGTCCCTGTTGTGAATGTTGACCTTATAACCTACACTGCCCGACTGGAAAATTGATCTTGCCCAATAATTTTTGTATGAAAATAATAACAATTTTCGTGTTAATATGCATTTTAGGACAGTTATATTATAAATGTTCAATTATTCAGGATTAAGCAATAAAAAAATGGTCCTACTGTCCAGTTGGCCTTGTGATAAGGTAGCAGCAGTCCACATAGACATGATGAACTCCCTGACAACTGATTATTTCAAGGTAATTGAATATTACAGAGTTAGCTACCTTGCAGGTATGGTATCGATTGTTATGTCATATTTTTGTGAGCACAATTCAAATCGTTTTTCTCTGAAAAAAGTATGATGTATACGCTCGCAAACACATGACTCTCAACAATCAATCACCTACCCGACAAGGACAGTTTATTCTGTAATATGCAATTACAGAATATCTTATTCTTAGTATGTACACTTTATCAGTGATGATTTACAAGATGATCAGGTGTATAATTATAAACTTTCTACAGGCAAAATCTAAATGTGCACCATAGCGAAAGATCAAATTAAATCAACGGAGATCTTGGGCTCTAAGTTGGCACAACTAACCCATTTTTAACATAGATTATCAGTCACAAGATTGTCATTCAAATATAATTCTTTTATATAATGGTGAATTTTTGATGCATGAACTATAGCAGTTTTGAATAGTTTAACTCCAGACATTTTGTAAAAATCTCACAAACTCAACAGCTTTCAAAACAGCCCAAATTTTTTCAATTTTTTTTTTTTTTTTTTAAATCTGTTTATACTTTTCTAAAATCATACATTTTATACAGAAATGCCTTTAGTTACATTTGTTATAAACTGTAGGGGTGTACCATACATCAGATTATATACAAAATTACGTTAAAATTTGTGTCGATTAGTGAGGTTCAGAATTGATAAGTGAATATTTGCAGATTACAATCATGTTTAAATAAATAAAATTGGTTATAACTTCAGAAAAAATTTCCGTGTTGTTTCCTTTTAAGTACAAATAATAAATTAAAATAATTTTTGCTTTATCAAGTGAAGGAAACAATAATCAATTGTGCCAGTTCATGTATTTAGGGGTCAAACGGAGGTGCTATTGCCATTGCCTATTCAAATATTCCGCTTATTCGAAGCTATATTTCTTCTGGAAAAACCCTAATAAATCTGATGTCAGATAGCTTGATAGCTCAGATTTTTGTTTCAAGGTAATTTGATTTGCGATATCCAACTCTAAATCAACCTAAACAAGAGGCCCAGAGGGCCTGTATCGCTCACCTGGTTTTTTGTTAGTAATTATCACAAGAATCTGACAATTAGAAAAATAAGCAAAATTGTACTCCCAAAGTTTAATTTTTGAAATCACAACCATACAATGATGCAATTGATACCATACACATATGCTATCCAATACATAAGGTTCAGAGACAAAGTAATTTATTATGAAAATAGTAGCCTAAATTGACCTTTTTGACCTCGCATCTATTGCCATTTAAGGCCCCGGGGTCAGCCCTATCATTTGTTACAATTTCAAATCCCAACCCTATAAGGATGCTACCATTGCATTATAAGTGCTCTCTTTCCATTCTTAGTTTGCAGAGAAGAAGTCGTTTATATGGAAATAGCTCTAAATTTGACCCCTTTTGAACCATCCACCCTTTTTCAGGCTCCCAGGGGGGTCAGCCCCATCATTTGCAAAATTTTGAATCCAAACCAATAAGGATGTAACCATTGCATTATGGAGCGCAATCCCATGTTAAGTTGCAGAGAAAAAGTCATTTATATAGGAAATTGACCACTTTTGACCCCGCCCCTCAGGCCCCCGGGGGTCTGCCCTATCATTTGCTCATATTTGGAATCCCCAGCCTACAAGGATGCTACCATTGCATTATTGGTGCTATACCATGCTTAGTTGCAGTAAAGAAGAAGTCATTTATATGGAAATAGCCAAAATTGACCCCTTTTGACCCCGCCCCTCAGGCCCCCCGGGGGTCAGCCCTATCATTTGCACAATTTTGAATCCCCACACTATAAGGTTATGCTTCCATTGCATTAATGGGTGCTATACCATGCTTAGTTTGCAGAGAAGAAGTCATTTATATGGAAATAGCCAAATTGACCACTTTTGACCCCGCCCCTCAGGCCCCCGGGGGGGTCAGCCCTATCATTTGCACAATTTTGAATCCCCACACTATAAGGATGCTTCCATTGCATAATGGGTGCTATACCATGCTTAGTTGCAGAGAAGAAGTCATTTATATGGAAATAGCCAAATTGACCACTTTTGACGACCCCCCCCTCAGGCCCCCTGGGGGGGTCAGCCCCTATCATTTGCACAATTTTGAATCCCCACACTATAAGGATGCTTCCATTGCATAATGGGGTGCTATACCATGCTTAGTTGCAGAGAAGAAGTCATTTATATGTAAAAAAATGAAAAAAAAAAAAAAAAAAGAAAATAGCCAAATTGAACCACTTTTGACCCCGCCCCTCATGCCCCCGGGGGGGTCAGCCCTAAACAATTTTGTCCCCACCCTATAAGGATGCTAACCATTGCATTATGGGTGCTATACCATACTTAGGTTTCAGAGAAGAAGTCGTTTTATATGGAAATAAGCAAATTGATGTCACTACAAAATTTCCACCTCAGCCCCCATTTGTCGGGCAAGTCCCAAATTTTATTGAAATCCGACGCAGCCGGGCTTATGGAGAAGAAGTCCGATTGTTCAGCACAATCCACCTGCCCAATCTGGGCAAGTCAGCAGCACATACATGGATGACCTGCCCGTCAGCAGGTCTGACCTGCTGGGGCAGTCAGACAATGGTTAATGTCAAGCCCTGAATTCTAAGATAAAATTCTAATTAGAATTACCTTTGGTTTGTGAAGATTCATCTTGAAGTGTTTGAAGTAATGCCAGCCATAGTGAGCATCATCATCCACCATCCTAGAATATGATTCCTCTGCTTCAAATCCAAAAGCTTCAAATTCTTTATCTGGCGTTAACAGCAGTGTTGTTGGCATTTTTAAAGATGCAAGTGAATTAGTGCCTCCTGAATTCCATTTGTGGCAATGAATTTTCATCTTATCGGTTTCATAATCATGTTTAAAAGAATGTGCAACACCTGAATAAGTTGTTCCAAAATCAATGGCAGCTACCATATAAGGTTCAAGTTTGCCTCCAGTGATGTTGCTTGAACTTTGTCCAGCCTCCTCTTCATCATCAGAATAAGCAACTGTATTACTGGCCATCGTGAGAATCCGGTGGTTACTAGGTTACCAACCTGTTAAAAAAGACAAAAATATCCAGTTATTAATTGGTGATCAATATCAAATAACAAATATAACATTGCTATATCATAATATACAAGGACATAGTCATTCAGATCCCCCGCCAATGGAGATATCAAAGCTGAAGTAAGTTTGATTGTGGAGACTTATGTGTATGAAAAAAAAACCAGGAAAAAGTGCAAAAAATGAAAACCTAAAAATAGCAAAAGGTACTACTAGACCATAAAATGAATGTGTCTATGAAGTGGAAATATCTCTGCTGGTTTTAGAGTTATGCTCTAGAAATGAACCTGCTACAAAAATATGATATTTTCAGCAATGTTTCTATGGTTACAGAAAAAAGCAAAAGGCACTACTAGACCATAAGAACAATGTGTCTATGAAGTTTCATGGAAATATCGCTGCTGGTTTTAGAGTTGTGCTCCGGAAACGATTCTTACACAAAAATCTGCCATTTTCAGCAATGTTTCCATGGTTACAGAAAAAAGTACAAAAGTGAAAACCTTAAAATAGCAAAAGGCACTACTAGACCATAAGATTAATGTGCCTATGGAGTTCCGTGCATATATCTCAACCGGTTTTCCAGTTATGCTGCGGAAACGAACCTTGTACAAAAATATGATATTTTCAGCAATGTTTCCATGGTTATGGAAAAAGTGCAAAAAACAAAAAACCTAAAAATAGCAAAAGGCACTACTAGACCATAAGAACAATGTGTCTATGAAGTTTCATGGAAATATCTCTGCTGGTTTTAGAGTTGTGCTCCGGAAACGATTCTTACACAAAAATCTGCCATTTTCAGCAATGTTTCCATGGTTACGGAAAAAATGCAAAAAATGAAAACCTAAAAATAGCAAAAGGCACAATTAGACCATAAGAGCAATGTGTGTATGAAGTTTCGTGGAAATCTCTCTACTGGTTTTAGAGTTATGCTCCGGAAACCATTCGTACGGACGGACAAACGGACAGACGGACGGATGGACGGACGGACGGAACTCATTTGTATATCCCCCGCCAACTTCGTTGGGCGGGGGATAATAATGCATTATAGCTTTCTCTTTCTATCTCTATTTAAGTATACATGTCTTACACTGGTCTTTTTTCAGAGGACTCCACATAATCGAATAACGGTTATTCGAATATTTCGGTTATTTGTATAAAATTCTGCGGTCCCGATTTTTTCCTTCTCTATCTTTGTTTTTCAACTCTGTGTATTTGCATAGACTTTTACATGACCTCCGGTTATTCAAATAAAATATTTGGGAAATTCTAAAAACAAAATTGAATATTTTTCAATATTTTTAGCGAAATTCGCCAATATATGTTTCAAGATACTTCGATATTTTCTTCTGGAAAATGACTTATTCAAATAAGCGGAATCCTCTGTATACAATTGAAACGTATTTATAAAAAAAATATTTATCATGGCTTTGTGGCTATAAGGTAACAGTTTTATTCCCTGTCAAGGTTCCTATAATATACTTGTATATGTGATATGTTTATTATAATATAATTATGTTTTGATAATAACAAAGTAATATATAGTCACCAGAGGTTCGTAAAAACCATGTTTTACTGAAAATGCATACATGGAATTTATCAAACGAGTTCAATAATTTGTCAAAGGCTTGTGGCATATCAAATTATTAACGAGTTTGATAAATGTCATATCGCATAGTCACGAGTGTAAGATTTTATCTATCACATAACTTTTAATAATAGAAATATACGTAAAACTTAAGATTTCGTCTTTATATAAAACAGTAGAAATCTGGCTTGGATGTGACATTTCCGTCTACTGAGACAATCATGTGACGTCATATATAGATTATGACGTCAAAACTACCTGTGACATCACAATAGTATTATTACACATGTGTCTTACGACATTAATAACATGGCCGTATGACATGACTGGACGGGCTAGTTATGTGATAAACTTTATTTTTTGATGACCTCTATACTGTTTTTAAAGTTGTATGGTCTATCACTTTCGCTCTTTTTGTCATAGTAAAAACTTTTTAAGTGCTATACTACAGTGGCTAATTTGTGCCATTTCGTCTTTTCGCCCCGAAAAGACGAGAAGGGCGAAAAGACGAGAATTAAGAAACCTTAATTTTCGTCTTTTCGTCTCTTCGCCCCGAAAAGCTTTTCGCGGCGAAAAGAAGAAAAGACGAAAAGTCAAACACGAAAAGACGAAAGTGATACACCCTAATTAGCGACTTTGATTCTCGTCTTTTCACCTTCAAAATTCTCGTCTTTTCGTCTTTTCGCCCCGAAAAAAAGACGAAATTTAACAAACCTTAATTTTCGTCTTTGCGAAAAGACGAAAATTAATAAACCTTAAATTTCGTCTTTTCGTCTTTTTGGGGCGAAAAGACGAAAATTTAACAAACCTTAATTTTTGTCTTTTCGTCTTTTCGCCCCAAAAAGACGAAAATTAACAAACCTTAATTTTCGTCTTTTCGTCTTTTAGCCCCGAAAAGACTAAAAATAACAAACCTTAAATTTCGTCTTTTCGTCTCATCGACCAGAAAAGACGAAAATTAACAAACCTTAATTTTCGTCTTTTCGTCTTTTCGCCTTCCGGTCCGGTGTGGAAGTCATTTTGAAATCTTTTTATCTTAATATTGACTTAATTGTTCAATATCAAGGGCGTAGGAAGGGGGGGGGCAGGGGGGGCAACTGCCCCCCCGTTCCCCAGGACGGGGGGGCAAACATGTCTTTTTGCCCCCCCATTTTCGCCGACTGAAATTTTCTAAAAATGCTTATTTGAAAGAAAAAAGGGTCCTCCTACACATTTTTCGTACTTCATTCTAGAAAATTTTCCGCTGCGCGGCGCATTTCCTAAAACGTTCAAGCACATAATGTCAAACCTTAAATAGTGAAAATTCAATACACACAAACTAGACTAAAAATGTCCATCAAGGGATTCTATGTGCTATTTAAAAAAATGTCTCTTAAAAGATCAATTTGTTTATATGTCTTAGCGAGACAATTAATTCATATGGAAGCATCAAAGAAGTTTATGATAACACTGTGTACAAGGATTAAATTTAGTGATATATGAAAAATGAACATAAAGCATATATTATATAGGTTTGGGAGTTGAATTAATCTCCTCCTGTAGTGTGGCGGGGGGGGGGGGGGGGTTTACAAAATATTGAGGACCTTTGCCCCCCCATGACGTTTTCATCTTCCTACGCCACTGAATATGGAAGCATCAAAGAAGTTTATGATAACATCGATTTATTATATTGATAGTATTACAAGTTCCTTCATCAATAACTAAGATTAGTAGTTTTAAAACAGAAGTCAACATGTTTGTTTACAGCAGTTACGTAGATTTCTCACACGTGGCATATGCCACGTGCCACTAACAGATTCATCATTCCGCAAATCCTTAAGCGTAATTGATACATTTTCTAAAATTCATTAATATCTTATTTTTTGTGTTCTAATCGCCCTCTTTAGCAATTACGCTTATCAAAACATTGCCGTGTATATTTAGGACCATAATGAACTTAAGATGCTAAACAAGCACTTAGAGGAGTTGCCTCCCCTACACAACTTCAAAAAAAAAAGTTGTCGGCAGGTAATATTTGAAAGCGTTTGAACCACAGATAAACTTGTTAAAAAATTAATTTATGAAAGACAACTCATGAAGACTTTGAGTTTAAAGGAAGGACTTGTACCAAGAAATTGCTCAAATATAGTTAATTAGAACAGTCAATCAGTAGGTACAATGTACTGTGTATTATTTGAAAAGACATTTTGACTACATACATGACATGGTCTTCATCATAATTGTACATTAGAAATTACATTATAATCTTCGTCGTATATGATAGATGACAAAGTATATCGGTAATTTGTATTTTTTCGGGGCGAAAAGGCGAAAAGACGAAAATTAAGGTTTGTTAATTTAGAAAATTTTGAAAAGACGAAAAGATGAAAAGACAAGATTTTTGAAGGCGAAAGGACGAAAACTAAAGGCGCTAATTAGCATGCTTCACTTTCGTCTTTTCGTGTTTGAATTTTCGTCTTTAAGTCTTTTCGCCGCGAAAAGACGAAATTTAAATTTGTTAATTTTCGTCTTTTCGGGGCGAAAAGACAAAAAGACGAGAATTAGGGTTTGTTAATTTTCGTCTTTTCTGGGCGAAAAGACAAAAAGACCAGAATTAGGGTTTGTTAATTTTCGTCTTTTCTGGGCGAAAAGACGAAAAGACGAAAATTAAGGTTTGTTAATTTTCGTCTTTTCGGGGTGAAAAGACGAAAAGACGAAAATTAAGGTTTGTTAATTTTCGTCTTTTCGGGACGAAAAGACGAAAAGATGAAAAGACAAGATTTTTGAAGGCGAAAGAACGAAAATTAAAGGCGCTTATTAGCATTCTTCACTTTCGTCTTTTCGTGTTTGACTTTTCGTCTTTTCGCCGCGAAAACAAAAACAAGAGAATTAAGATATTCAATTTTCGTCTTTTCGGGACGAAAAGACGAAATGGCATAAATCAGCCACTGTACTATACACATTTTTCTCCGTCTGTCCGAGGTTTAAACTTTCTACTTTTACCACTTTTATAAAGTTGCAGCACAGGAAGTATTTTTAATTATAAAAGTAAAAAATCTTTTTAACGTGTACACGTTTAAAATAGCTCGGAAATACCCGAACTGTTCCGATCTATTCCAATCTGTACCGGTATTGCCGATATTGAGCACGTGATATGGCTTGGGAGGTTCCGATCTATAAGGGTATTGCTGATGTCTGTCACGTGATGCAACTCGGCTTTCCGATATTAGCCGAAAGTTTGAAACATGGCGTTGACTGTGGCGGTTCTTTCAAAACGTGTGATATTTCATGCCACATTTACCACTATGTCAATAGTATATTGGTGTTTTCATGGATCTGAACCATCTTATATTAGCATTCATATTCACACATTGTATGTTTTATGAGAGTTTTTGATGGTGAAATTTACAAGAAATACAACTTTAAAACTATGAAACATTCATGTTAATTACTATTTGTTGTCATAATTTCATTATGATTTTGCTATTTGAAATACAGTACCTAGCTAAAGTAGCTATAACCAAAGGAATTTGACATTCTGTCAATAATATGTAGTATACATATATAAAAAATACTCCTGTTTTTATATAGTATATAGGGTATTTTTTATATATGTATACTATACTATATATATTGACAGAATGTCAACTCCTGTGCTATAACCAAGATATATCCTTGAAATAATGTATGGTCTACAGATACATGTACAACATAGACAAAAATAACAGTGTATGTGTATTAGCAGCAATTGTAAACCAACAAATCAAAATACCAATTAAAAACAACACTTATATAAAATAAATGTAGGAGACCAACACTTAACATGTATACATATACCCTAAAACACTGAAAATAATTAATGTGATTCCTTCAAAACTAAACATTCCAGTAAAGTACAACCGTTCAGTTTCCTTCCTTGGTGCTAAAAGAATGTATTACCCTTATCATAGTTCTGTAAAAGACTATATAATGCGTAGTTGGGAAATACAGTGTTACATACATGTAAAACGAAAGTAAAGTCATATTTTTTTGTGGAGAGTCCCAGTTATTTCGCAACATTTTAAAGTCTAGTTTATAGAACTATAAAAATGAAAATTCTCGTTTTAAAGGATATAAAGTAACAAAACCCACATTTAATTTATAACTAGCGTTCGGTAAATGAGAGTAACAGATTGAAGTTTGCATCTGCTTTCAATTTGGTTTCGCTTTACCTTTTAACTGTTGATTGCTAAGATATCGATAAATAGTTTGTGTTATTTTCGTTCAACGACCAATTTTTAGTATCATCCAAATAAATCCCCACCAAACGACTATTAGAGAACAAGATAGACAAGATAATCAGGTAAATAATTACCTTCTTTTCCCAATCCTTCTTTGTACGCTCGCACACTCCGGTTGTACGCGTATAGTACGTGAGTGTTGCTGGGTTTTAAAGTATTGTAAGAAAATAAACGGAATCCGGAAAGAGTCAATCCGGATTTGACTGAGTGAACTCAAAATTATTTGCCAATTAGCTGGAATAAATAGGGCAAGATTATCAGTATATCAACGACAAAAATAATTGAATTAATAGGTTAAGCGTTAAATAATCAATAAAGTACAGTAAACCAGCTTCATGGCAATAATTAATTAAAAGCCAGCGTTTTCATGCTTATAAGATTATATAACATTTTTTCATAGCAAGTTACTTGCGCGGTTTATTGTTAAAACTTTTCATTTAGTAGTTGATACGTTTCCGGGCAAATTCTTTTCTAAAATTATAATTATATGACAGCGGCATACTTTTAAATATTTAATCGCATGCGATTATACGGGGCCCAATTAGCAGTTATTAATTCTACCATCTATCCATCTGTATTAACATTTTCAATCTTTGACTATCGCGATGGTACACCTACATGTACATACTGATAAGAGATCATACATTCACACAACATATCAGATAAAGTTCTGTCGCCATTCCGTGGCCATGGCGCGACAAAAGTCAGGTAATCTGTGTTTTTGAGAATTATCGATTTTTTTTTATTTTGGGAATTCATGCATTGCTTAAATATAGGTTATTACTGTAGATGTACGTATTTTTGCCAAATGAAATTTTAGCGCAAATTCTACGTTGAACAAGGAATTTATGATTATGATATCGTGTTAACGATGTCAAAGTCAATTATAACTACATGTGTATCTGTCTGTGTTTTGTGAACTACATTTAACGGTAAAATATTTTATATAGTATATATTGTATAATATGTGTACATGTATAGCAATGCAATATCAATATGTGTGATAGTCGTCGCCTACTGCATGGTTTCGAAGCAGAGAAGATATGATAGTATAAGGGATTTTTAACCTTTTTTATATAAACAGCCAATGTACATAAAATATCAGTTCCGATTATTGTTTTTGCTACACAGTGGAGTGGTCCGACGTACTGTAGGAAACTACACACTAGTGTAGTAATTGTACATGTTGTAAGTGAACATTATATACTGTATTGCGATTTGGAGATTGTTTGTAGACAGAATAAAAGCATGAGGTTTAGAGATGATATGAATGCCGTACAGCCACTACATATAGAGGTCTATACGGGAGCGAACTCGTGTCCTTTGATACTGACTATGTCAAATACAATCTCAGATTGCGTCAAATATACACTACAGTGGTAATCTTTTTATCGCTTTTTGTGCCATAACTTTTACATCTGCATGGTTGTACCTATTGCCTTTGTCCTACTCAGAAGACTTCTATCCTGTATGCACTCGCTCTTTGCTCCTCGTTGTGCTAGTCGGCTTTCTTATCTGTCATTGTCATATTACAATATTGTCCCATTTCTTGACACACATGCAAAGACAACTTAGCCTTGCTAAAAAGCTATACGTCTGAGTGGGTTGATTGGCTGTAATGTTAGCTAAGGCCAATCAAGGATGGCCTCCTATGTATACAATGTGTTACGTGTAAGTTTTGGGAGGCGACAGTATATTCGTGTTGTATCGCTTTGTAATAGAAATATCCTTGCCCATTTTATAGTGCTATTTCAATAAGCATGTTGCCAAAGACACAAAGCAACACATCCCACCCAGTCACATTATACTGAAAACGGGCAAACCAGTCGTCTCACCCCATAATGGTGAGAGCAAAGCAGCAGAAAATGCTACTTTTATAGACTATGTCTAGGTCACGGGACAATTCAAGAAAATATTAAAGTGAACAGTCGGGCAAGGATGGCTAAAGTCGGTAAAAATGGTGTGAATGTATCCAGTTTAATTTCTTATGAAATAGAAAAATAAAATCTCTCGCCAAAATCTGTCTGCGTACGAAGAAATTAATTTAAAGTATAGGAATCCTAAAACGTCCTCCCGGCTGACTATGTCCGTGGTTACATTTACACGCAGCCTCGCTTTCAATGCTTTCAACTTTCCTTTACTTTAATGGTCAGAACTGGGAAACGTAAGCAGAACTTGGCCGTCGTATTAATATGTGAGAACTTTTGGAAGGCCAATGAACGCATTTAGACTGGTTTTCTTTGCCCGACTATTCACTTTAAATCAATTCCAAACAGAAATATGTTATAAGGTTATCTTTCTTTCTATTGCCTTTTATTCAGGTTCGCGGAAATCAGTAGTTTGGTAGAGATTATAGCGACATTAAATCTCCTGCGATTAAAATCATCTATACAGTATTTCGATTAAGTAGTTAATCATTGATAAAAGTGCTGAAAGTCAAGACGTTAACAAGTCGCATGACAAACACGTTCGACGCAAGACTTATCTTTTGGCAACTTTTGACAAGGGGTTTCAGTTCGACTTCAAGAGAAGTATCGTAATGAATACCTTTGGCTACCGAAGTTGATCTTTGTGCGAATTATATATTTCTGCAGTTATTTAATTTATTTAAGTAGTCAAACTAATATTGGCGGCGGTATAAAAACAAGTTAGGTTGCTACCCCTAACACTCTCCTGATCTTTCTCTGTTGATAATATTATTTAAACATTATTTATTTTCACAGATTGTCTCCTCCTCGTGTTGCTATTATGTATCGAGCAGACGACAAGCATGTCGGGATACATGCAGGGGTGGTTGACGACAGGGGACCACCATAACCTGTTACGCCAGCTGCCCAGGGTTTACCCTAGCACGGGAGGCGGGCGAGGAGTCCACATCAACATTGATAAGAACAGACGATACCAGACTATGGAAGGATTCGGTGCAGCGCTCACGAGCTCGGCTGCCTACGTCATCCATAACAGTCCTGAATACGACGAAATCATCAACGAGCTGTTCAGTCCTTATTCTGGAATTGGTACTTAAGTCCCTTTCACGCATTCAAGGATGAGGCGCCGGATTAACACGGGCCATCAATCCGGGACAATCCGCCATCACCGTGTTAGGGCCGTGTATTCATCCAGCGATATCCGGGACCGTTCAGCATGGCAACGCTGGCCCGGGAGAAAAATTAAACATTCGCCGGACCTACACGGATAGAAATTGTCCGCACCGATTCATGTACGATCCGTGTATCTCCGTGTAACATCCGAGATGTATGTGTAGGAACCGAAGTATCCTTTTTGGTTCCGAAGTATCCTTATTAGTTCCGGGCCATCCGTAACGTTATACGAATTTTTCCTTCGGAAGAACACTGGTAGACTATCTGCGGATTGCACACCGAGTGTGCCCGGAAGCTTTGTGGACCTAAAACGTATTGAAATTTTCCGTGAATATCCGTATCAACACCGGGTTCCTCCGTGAAATAATCGTGTAGGTCTAGCCCGGCACAAACTGTTCGTGTCGGCTTCGTATCACGACCGCGTTAACACCGGCATCATGACGTAATACAATCTCTCCCAGGGTGCATTGCGGTCCCCACAATCATGATGGACCGCTTGAACTCTGGGAGAGAGCCCCGGAACGCCGGATGTTCCCCGATGATCAAAATTTCCAATCCATGGTTATCCGGCGCCTCATCCTTGAATGTGTGAAAGGGACTTTAACGATGCTACGTCACGTTTGCTCTCTGCACCTTTATACATTGTAGCTACAGTTAGAGCGATACATTCGAAGACATGGAACCAGGTAGCTGGTGTTTTTATTTTAAGCATTGATTGAGAAGCGATGCCAGTGACCAAATAAGTCGTTAGCGGTTTCAAATATATTGAAAAGGTGCAAAGGGCAAAACCAAACGCAATGTATTCGTGTTCGATCGTTAGGTGAAACATGTAAGATTTATTTATTTCCTAAAGCAGGACCGAAATATTCGAATACCATTCTAATAAGAGACTTTTTGGCATTCTTTCCAATACCAGTACAACAAGTATTCAATATTGCACCCGAAGAGAGTAACATATATAAGGTGCACACATAGTTGTCAGTTTCAGAGCTCGTACAGCTTGATGCAATAGAGGTAAATAGTTATTTATCTCCACAACGCAGCTAGTTTTTTCTAAAATTTATCTTCGGTTACCGGAATCTGACCTTTTCATCGTTTTTGAATGATTTTTCTTTACTCCGTACGTTGATCTTCGTCTAAGAATGATATTGTTTCATCACTAGACCATTTAAATTACGGCTTTGAAATGTTTAGATGTTTCATACACTTATCTCATTAGATATGTGTAATGCCGATTCTGTTTGCAGGTATCAGTTACATTCGCCTGCCGATGGGAGCCTCTGATATCCAGGCGGAGGCACCTTATACCTACGCCGACACGCCTTGGGACTTCAATCTCGACCACTTCAGCATAGACAAGGATCGGCACTTCATCATTCCAGTCATCAAAAAAGCGCTTAGGGTCAATCCAACCTTGAAGATAATGGGAACACCCTGGACCGCCCCGGCGTGGATGAAAACCAGCAACAAACTTCAGGGCGGTCAACTGAAGTGGGACGCTAATATCAACGAAGCTTACGCTAAGTACTTCGTGAAGTTCATACAGGAATACCAAAGGGAGGGAATCGACATCACAGCCGTCACGGTCCAGAACGAGCCCCTCAATGGAAACGACCAGTACCCTACCATGGAAATGTCGTGGCAACAAGAGAGCGAGTTCGTAAAGCATCACTTGGGTCCCGCATTCCGATCAAACAACATTCAGACAAAGATCCTTTTATATGACCACAACTGGGACAACACTGATTATGCCAATAACATTCTAAATGACCATGAAACAAGTCAGTTCGTCTCGGGAGTGGCATGGCATTGCTATGGCGGAGACAAGAGCGCCCCTAACAAGGTACATAACAGCCACCCAAATGTCGACATGTACTTCTCCGAGTGTTCTGGCGGTACCTGGGCTGCTGACTTCAGCGGCAACTTGATGTGGAACGCCGAGACCTTGTTCATCGGTCAGCCTCGCGCATGGACAAAAACGGTCTTGCTGTGGAATCTTGCACTGGACGAGAACCACGGTCCACACGTGCAGACGAACGGCGGCTGCAAGACATGTCGGGGTGCGCTCACGGTGCACACACACGGAGGATACACCAAGGAAGTGGAGTTCTACCTTATTGCACATCTCAGTAAGTTTGTCAAACCTGGTGCGGTCCGGATTGATTCAAACACTGGTCAAAACATCAATACCGTGGCGTTCCAAAATTCAGATGGCTCAGTGGCTATTCTTGTGCAGAATTCTGGATCGAATTCCCAGGATGTAACGATTCAAGTGGATAACAATAACTATATCTACAATATGCCTGGCCACGCCATCGCCACATTTCAACTCTAACTCGCACAGTCGCAACTTAACAGAAATACTAACCCACAGACATAACCCTTCTATGTTTTGAGATTATAATAATTTCCGTTTAATGTTGTTTACTGTCTTCAATAAACGTTTTGGTCTGCATGGATGGCCATTTATCAAACCGATTCGGTCTTTTCGTTCATCTGAGTTTGAAGATATAAAAGTGAAAGAAACGAGTCATTTTTGGTATCACAGAACTACTCGTTTCACGATGTCCGACATTTTTTCTGGCATTTTAGACACAGAAGTTGCGTCAGATGTCAAATGTGCAACTGCAATCCTGCAAACGGCGAATGGACGATGAAGAGCGTTTGTTTCTTGTCCGGTAGATCCGTAACTGTTCGCCCCTGGAATGTACTTCAGTTTGTTTGGTTTAGACACGGCGTCCAGTGATAACTTTATGTTGTAGATGTGAAGTTCTTTAAATTTTGGCTGGTTCGGATAAGTCTTTTCTCATGTTCCTCTATCACACCCTGACGTTCCCTTACTTGGGATGTCCAATATCTCCTTGTCTACTGACGACGAGTCTCTTTACTTGTTCACAGGATCACTTTTCACGTTTCCATATATTCTCTGCTAATGTTTTAAATTCGTTTTTGTTTGTCAAGTAGAATATCTTGGCTTGTGCATCCCTCCGTGGACTCGCTTGAAGCAAATATCTAGAAAACGTTTTCTTAGTGTTTGTAAATCCAACATTATATCTGTTTCTGTTAGCGTATTATAGATCTTCAGACATCAATTTAGCTGCAGGGATTTGAATTCTAGTATGGCAACTCAATCGATGTCCGCTTTAACTCTTGCTTGTAATAATTGTAATAATGCTGAACGTAATCATGGCAACCGTCTCATTAACATATAGTTGCAATAAGAAATAAGTGGCATATGCCTTGCATAAATGATATCTTAAAGAGTGATGCTTCTTGTTGATAGTTGAAGGCGTTCTATAGTTTGAATCACAATATAACCGTAATATTGTTCTATAGCGTATTTCCAATGTGTTCTGAATATTGAATTTCCTGTTTTCGAAATATGTACTTTACTCTGTTGCTTGGTCTTCTTTGTGAAGCATCGCACATAATGTTTATTGAAGAGATGTCCTGTTTGGTTTGGTGTCCTATCAACGGTCAGTTGAGGGTGTGTAAGGTTTATCGGTATTTTTGATGATGACTGTAACAGTTACTTCTTTCCCTTCTCGACTGAAAATGTCCCGGTTTTCTTACGATCTTCCTCTTTTACCTGAGAGTATCACTGTCAATGTTATCCATGAAGTGGCATATATGGGTCCATGTCCAATACAAAACGCCATATTCTTAGCTTGATTTATTAGACCAATTTGGCAAACCAAACTTGTTCTCAACGTAACGAATTTAAAGTGGTAAAATTAAAGTGAATAATCGGGCAAAGAAAGTGATAAAGTCGGTAAAATGGTATACATATATCCAGTATAATTTCTTATGAAATAGGAAAATGAAACTTTCCATCAAAATTGGTCTGTATGCGAAGAAATTAATTTATATTATAGGAATCCTAAAACGTTCCCCCGGCTGGCTATGTCCGTGGTTACATTCCCATGCAGCCTTGCTTTCAATTTTTTTTAGAACTGTGCTAAATGTACACGGGGCTTTTCCATAATTTCAATGGTCAAAACTGGACAACGTAAGCAGAACTTGACCGTCGTTTTGATATATAAGGACATTTGTATGGCCAATGAACGCATTCAGACTGGTTTTATTGTCGACTATTCACTTTAACTTTTAGGGTAATTTCCCCATTGGATTTAACATTTCACAGTCATCCCTAAGAAAAAGGCACATTTTAAATTATAATAATGTAAAACTAAAAGTTACCATTAAATCATATTTATTAGAAATGAAACAGCACATTTCAGTCTCACAAGATAATAACAAATATCTGTTTTAGGTGTATGAAAAAAAACATGACAAGCATTGTCTTCATAAACAGGACATAGACAAACATATCTCTATAAAGGAAATAAAGAAAAAATAAAAATATGTAAAAAAATGTAGAATGGATGGAATCATTGAATTTGGCAAAACAATAAATAAAGACAAGGAAAATAATACATCTATAGCTAAAACTCATCTGAAAACATTAATAATAGATCAGAGAAATTGAGTAAGAAAGGTCATTCCCATAATAATAAGCACTTAAAATATGTATAATTTCAGTTTTTACAAAATGTGATGCATTTGCTGTTTAAGTGGTTACACATAAAGGACTAAATTATTCTAGCCTAAGTACAAATGAAGGGAATGATCATTTCTTTCCACAATGACATTGAAATTACGATACTAATTTATTGGATAGGAACACACCATAACCAGCATTTTCTTATAGCTTCTGACTTTGTTTTTCAGAAGAGATATCAAATAATATAAGTTATCACATGTGTAAGTATGATAAATACTGGAAAATGAGAGTTTTTTTTTAAGAATTTATCCTGAAATTTTACATGTACATGTAGATTACATTTACATGAAATTATACTTAACCTGCATTCCTTCAAATGTAATTTTCATATTGAACAATTACTCATTTCCCTTAAAAGTACTTGAAATTAATCAAATAAGTAAACTTTCACAAGTTTCCATCCCACAAAACTGGATTATCAAAGAAAACATTATTTTCGAAATATACAAGTGTACCAAGCATTCAAAATAAATGAAACCAAAAACAATTTGTACTGAACAACAAAATATCATAAATTACTTCCACATAGGACTGCTATTTAGTTACTCATGTTACACCTAATTAAGAAGTACATATAGGAATTAAATGCAACATTCAATTAATTTTGATAAAGACACACAGATGGTAGGATTTTATTAGACTTCTCAGTAAATCTACAGTGCAAACCATATATCTGCAACTATTATAGGACAATATTATACAGGCAATCCACAGTTATCTTTGACAATTGTAGCAGGGTAAAGTTTGAGGCATTCTGAAGGTAAACTGCATATGAATATAAATATTTGTTTATGCTGCTTCTATTATAAAAATTAACACTGCATCACATATTTTAGAAAATAATTGAATCAAGATAGTTTTTAAAATTTGAAATATTTTGAAAAGAACTTTTGAGAGCGGTATCAAAAAGTTTGCACATCCATCAACAAGCTTATTGATTCACATAATGAATACATTGAATAATTAACATGATTACAAAATCTGTATCTTCAAGTTCATATCAGATGATTTAATGCTAAACTTGTGGAATTAGTTAAAACTAATAATCATTTAATAACAGACAATGCAACGACTAACGTACCTTTAAATTCTATGTCAATAGTTTGAATCGGTGGGAGATGATGATTTTGACTTGTCATGCTCAAATTCACCAGTTGATGGTTAAGTACTCATCCGTACCACACAAGGACATGAAACGGTGTCTTAATATAGCCAAATTTTACAGTTTTACTTTCTTTCTATTACTATATGCTATCTTCTTGAAATATCAACATCAACGTTTATTTTCCCAAAATCTTTTGCTACTTTTGGAGATATTGCATTCAAATTTCACTAAGAATGATAACAGATTATATATAAATTTTATCCATTTAAAAACTACCTGTGCCTAAATTAGTAATAAATCACTATAAACCCATTACTAATTGCTACAAGATAGGACATAATTTCACCTCTAAAACAGGGTGTCATTTTTTCCACATATAAATTTGTTTCCATGACTATTCACATTTTAGATTTTACAAAATCAGTGCCATGGTAATACAAAGTACAGATATTGATTGACATAAATGCTACAAGACAATACATACATTATCATTAACAATCAGATTCAAAAATTTACAATGGAACAGCACCCTGTCCTTTCCATTGTTTGTATGTTGTAAGAATCATAAATGCAAGAAATCGCCCTTATATCAACGAACATTTCTCATATGAAAAATAAATCATAATCATTTTTTTTAAACTTTAACGTAGACCGTCCCTTCTGTGACGTCATACGTTTGTAACGTCGCTTTCCGGATCCCGGCAAACATATTTTATTTCTCCGTACCCACCTATTATAACTCGCTTCGGATATCCGCAAATATTTCGTCTGCCAGCTTTCCGAGTGTTTACTTGACGTGTACCAATCTAAAGTTGTGAACTGTGTGCTAATCGGTAGAGCTAAATGTAGTATAATTTTGAAGATTCGTGCATGAAGTAATTCCAAGAATAAAGATTCTTTAAAGCAATTTGATCACATTTACAGTGTAATGATTATAATGAAAATGAATTCAAATGTTTAGCTGACTGTACCACTAATGTTAAGTACTGTGTATCACATTAAATAATGCTTTTGTGACTGAATGTTACAAAATTTCACATAATCGTGCAATATATTATGGGTTTTTTCCTTAAAATTTAATTTCATCAGAATAATTTTGTTTCAACAGATTCAATCACTGTCACTCTACAAAATAAATTGCTAAAATTTTCAATTCATTTTCACATTCTACAATACATGCACTTTGCAATAAAATGAAAATCATAATAAAGATACTATGTACTAGTAAATAAATATCCATGAGAAATTAACAACTTGCTGATAATCACAACGCCAGATTAGATGATATGATAGTAGTGTGTCGGGATGTTGTACAGGTAGACCATGGTTCAGTTGACGGCCCACTTGAGAGTAGTAGAGAAGTGTTGCACGAACATAAATAATTTAACTATAAATAACACCACAGCTGCAGTATATAGTCACTGTAATACTGAGTCTATACTGGGGTCCGGCTTCTTCCTACAAACAAATAAGGAAATGAATGATTGATAATATTGGGTTTTCGAGATACCAAAACAATGTCAGTAAAGAATGATTTACTAGCGATTAGTCCCACCTTCAGGTGATGTCACAAAAACCAGATCAAAATATGATGTTACAATTGTTTAAAAATGAGACTAATCTAAGGTTAATCATACATTACACATTGTTTTGGTAATTTTAAATCGACAAATTGATATTGATGTTGATGATTATAAATGATGGTTGATTATTGAAATATTTTGTTAAACAAAATAGGTTTTCTCCCACACAAATCTTTTATGCTATGCATCTATTTACATGCCACACTGCTTATAAAACGTAATACAGTCCAACAGATTTGGAATTGTTTAAATGAATTCAATTTTTTTTTCATGTTTCCTATTGATTAATTTAGATACATATGGGTAATTACTACAAGTTTACACAATTATCATAGCTGAATACTAATATCTAGCCTATCAGTAAAGTACACCAGGAGCATATGAAGCTTACTTCTTTGAGCTCTTGGGTCTGTTTCCAGTCTTCGGTCGTCCAGACTTGGGGCGCGATGCCTTGGATGATTTTGGTCGTAGAGCCTGCTCAGCTCCCTCGGCAGTGTAAGCGAGGTAAACATTGGATAGATCTGGCTCCTGGAACTGTGATAACAAAGTATTGATACACAGACTTCAAATTATGTTTACTAACTTCCATTAAAGCATATTTTTACAATTTTATGAATCAAATGAACATTTTTGAATAGTGTGAGAATCATCTTATTAAAAATAATTTTACTTTTGAGAAAGATTAATTCTGTGATGCCTATTGTTAAATCATTCTAATAGGGTCTAATCACCATTCCTGTTTACATTTTTCTGTTGCATACATGCCACATTTGACACGAAAAAATGTGATTCAAGATTTGTTTGTCTCTGAATAAATTTTTTAAATTGCTATATTGTAGTATATTGAGTTGGTTGACATATTTTGACATACTATACCGTTTACTAAAGTTTTGACAATACATACCCGATCTTTTTCTTTATCGGGCTGGGGTGTTTGTTTCCGCATGTTATTGCCTGTGTATGCTACACATTTTAACTGCCATTCTCCAATGTCGTCGTTCCAGTGGACATGGTCCTCTATCATTTCCTAAACACATACAACAGACATAAGTTACCAACACTACAATCACAGCCAGGGACATATGAGGATGTGCCAGGTTTATGAGGTGAAAGAAAGCTAGAGTATCCAGAGAAAAACCACCAGTCTACATTTAGTACCTGGCAACTGCACCATATGGATTTTGAACTATGAAGGATAGACCCTCTAGAAATGAAATTTACCTGATATTCTGCTGGTATAAAGCTGTCAATCAAAGTCATCTGTAACTTGAGTTCCCTACTAAGTTGACGGACATTTTCTAGCAGGCCTTCCATCTCCCGTTGGTGTTCTTGTTGTAAGTCTGCAATCTATCAAACAAAACAACCTTTGTTAAGAGAATAATTACCGTATCAACATCTGAGAAATTGACGATTCATCCAACTGTATTTTGAAAAACCATGTACTTCATATTATATCAAATCAATCTTCATATCAAAGATATGTAAATGCATAAAAATAACACTACTTTACCTCAGATTTTGCCTGCATAAGCATTGTCCAAACTTTCTTCAATTTCTTGGTTTTGCCTGCTATTTCTTCTTGCAAACTGGAATATTTCTCTTCGATATCAAGCCTTTCTTGCTGTGAATAATGCAAATATACTAGTGTTAAAACATGTAAAGGTCTAACATACTTTTAGTGAGTAGCTTTAAAAGTGATGAAAGTTAATTTAAAGTTATGTTAGTTATGTAAAACAAGTTTTCAGGGAAATAAATCTACCAAATTATCTCTACTGATTTACAGCCCTGAACTTTGCTACAAGGCCTACCTCTTTTTCCAGCAGTGCTTTCCTCAACTCCTCCTCCTTGACTTTCCTCTCCTCCAGCTCCATAGCACTCTCCTCCAACATCCTCTCCTGTTCCTCCGCCTTCTCCAGCAGATTCTCACCACCAACAATGATCTTCTTTTCAATGGCGGCCAACTTCTGGGTGAGCTGGTCCTGTTCATCTCTGAAAATAAATCAATAACAAATTGAGACAGAAATCTTGCAATAAATGGAATGTCCTTAAATGAACCTTAGAGACTGAAAAATAGTATAACACTTAAAATTATAATAAACAGAAAAATATTTTTGTGACACAAAGTATCAGGTTAAATCATTTAACTGTTACTATTTCTTTTAGTAAGAAAAAAGGAAAATACTCAACTTATTTTTGAGTATATTTCAATTTTGAGGGCAGTAAAATTCATAACTACAAGTACAATTGAGTATTTCAACTGTAAATTGCAAAAATTAAGTTAATGTGAAAAAGTGGTTAGGTATGCAAATGTGACATTAAGTCACTGTGAACTTGATTTACATTATTTCATCTGATCATACCTATACCTTGACAGGACTACTTACTGGAATTTTTTCAGTTCTGCCTCTTTTACTTCTAAGTCCTCCTTGACTTTGTTCCTGTCCTCCTCTGCCATGTCCTTCTTCTCCTCCAACATGCGACGATCTTCCTCAATCTTTGCCTGGATCTCGGCCATCTTCTCCTTGGAAATTTTCTTTTGGCCACCTCCAGCTCCGCCACCACCTACAATGGTATGAAACAAATCTTTTCTTACACACTTGAAGTAATTTTCACCAATACCAAAGGCATACATTCACGTCTGTTCAGAATTTAAAGTAAAATATAACCTGCCAAAACCAGCCCTGGTCTTATCTGGAGTCATTTTTTACCAGCTTAAAGGGACAATTCAGTCTAAGAGAACTTTGCACATACATCGGAAACAAACCATTCTGATGGAATTTAGATTAGCTAGTTTTACTGCTTCTGTCCGCCATTACACATTGTGGTCAAATGTCTTGTATGCCGAACCCTGTCCCTTGCTCGTGGAATAATGCAACTTTTGTCAAGAACTGCTCAAATTGCTCTTACAGTAGTGGTTTAACCTTAATAGTTAAAGTGAATAGTCGGGCAAAGAAAACCAGTCTAAATGCGTTCATTGGCATTCCAAAAGTTCTCACATATTAATGCGACGGTCAAGGTCTGCTTACGTTTCCCAGTTCTGACCATTGAAATAAAGAAAAGGTGAAAACATTGAAAGCAAGTGCGTGGAAATGTAACCACGGGCATAGTCAGCCGGGAGGACGTTTTAGGATTCCTATACTTTAAATTAATTTCTACGTGCGCAGACAGATTTTGACGAGAAAATTTATTTTTCTATTCCATAAGAAATTATTCTGGATACATTCACATCATTTTTACGGACTTTAGCCATTCTTGCCCGACTGTTCACTTTAAATTGTCTTGCCTAAAAAATCATTTTATCAACTCCTCAGTGGTTATGTATTTCATTTGTTGTATGTGGCATTGACTTGGGTATTAATATAGTATTCATATTGTACCTGCTTAATCGTATGGCTATACCATTTGGAATTCCAGCGGTATCAATTAAAATACTAACAATGTCCTGGAATTTATCAATATTTTTTATTATATGATTCGTGAGGAATGTAGAACAATACATTTATGCCATATTTTCCTCCATGGTTATGTAACAGAATTAGCCTGACTGAATTGTCCCCTTAATTGTACGTTGTTTTTTTCTGAGTTATGGTAATTAAAACCTGCCTAAACCGGCTAACTATGCTGGTCCCAATGACAAACAGTTTTGACAAGTTTATACTGTAGCATTGTAATTTTTTCTGAATTGATTTATGTCTCTATCATTAAAGATGCTCCACCGCCGACAGAGCATAAATTATATTCATCATTTAAACAATAATTGATGTTTAATCTTGTATATAATAGTATAATTAAAACAGAAAATAATATAAAATAATTTATTATGCCTTTGGTGCATGCGCATTCAGTAGTTCATTCCATATAGGATATAGTGGTACAGAATTTTTTCGGGATGCAATTCATTATTTTTCATATTTTTAACTTGAAGTAAAATTAGATGCTCAAACTTTTCAATGGTGGTAATGGTGTAAAGTAAGTAACATTTGTAACTGAAGAAAAATACTAAATCATCTGCTCCTGTTTTTAATAGTGAAAAAATACCATTTGTCAGCAGTGGAGCATCTTTAATAATTGATTTGATATTATGTATCAGTACAAATTTAGATAATTTGGTGAACATATCTATTCCTGAATTCAACAACACTGTCCTTTATACCACAATAATTTTACAGTACCTTTCTTTTTCTTGCCCTTCTTCCTCCTACTCCCTCCTTCCCCAGGCTCTCCTTCTTCACCTGATGATTCCTCTTCACTTCCACTGCCCTCATAATCTGAACCTGAAACATTGAAGTTATATAAGGGGTACACAAATAGTGATTTTAAGGATCAGGGGTACACAAATAGTGATTTTCACAACATAAATTTTCATCAGAGTTCAGTGAAATTATAATTTTAGACTCTGCATAGCTTTCAGGTTACTTGCATAAAATGTTACATTTCATCAATCAACAAAAATCTATTAGACTATTATGACAGTATTTCATCCAAAATTGAAAATAATAATATATAGTAATATATGATGTAAAACATAGATACAGTGCCAAACAACCTACAAATGTACATTAATATTATAATATTATGAATTTGTAACTTTGGAATAAAACATTTGAGAAGGATATTTCTATGAATTATTAATGATACAGTGTCCTGATGATAAATTGTTGACCATAAATAAATATTTACCTTCTGCCAGTTGTTTGCGGAGCTCTTCAATCTCCTTCTGGAACTGTCTCAGCAAGGCGTCCTTAGGGTCCTCATTAATCTTAGCGCTGTTCTTAATATTCTTGGCACGATTTGCGTAACGTAGGGTACTTATTGATTCATCATAATTATAATCAGCAGGTCCAATATTAGCAACCTGATAACAAGAACAAACACTTATTTACTTGAAAAGCAGATTGATGTAGTTTTGAAAACATGAAGATATGTAGTTTTCCCACTATTCACTTATTTTTCACTAGATTTTGTCAAGAGAGATTTCTCTGTCAACCACTCAGGTACGACAGGTACCATGAGGATATGACGACGAAATCACAACCTGAGAGGTAATTCATGAATGTCTACAACAGGCTTGCTGGGGATTGGACATTCATGAATTGCCCAAAGGCTTGTGATTTTGTTGTCTCACGCTCAAGGTAAAGAAACATTAAACTGATCCATTAGTATCTGATGGCCAGTTTATCATATATCTTTCCTACAGTATTTATATTTTTCCTACAGTATTTATAAGTTGTACAGTAAGCAGAACTCTATTTTCAAGTTGTACAATCAGTGAATTATATTTATCCCCACGAAGTATTTATCAGTTATGGAAAACAGTATTCTTCACTTTTAAAAACAAATATGCTTAGATGAAGATCTAAGATCTGGTTTTAATTTATTTAATTAAACTATCAAAAAAACAATACCATAGCTGTTTTGGAGTTTCCCCCCAGTGAGTCCTGCAGTAAACGTGTAAGTTTGGAGTTTCTGTATGGAATGTGAGTACTTTTCCCGTCTACCAAGGAGGAGATGACGTTGCCGAGAGTTGACAGAGACAAATTAATCTTCGTAGCTTCCTTTAGTCGCTGCCCTGTAGCTCCAGTCTTAGCCTGTCGCTCTGATCCCTGTAGAGGAGTCAATCAATAATATAAAATTGATTTAACAAATGTCTTTTGCTTATACTGCACCATGATATTTTATTTCTGGAGTATAAACAATACATAATTCACTAATATTTTAACTGAAAATGTCCATTTCAAATTTTGGGGATATGACGGGTAAAATGACAATACATGCTATCAATAAGAAAACTACACAACCATTCTTATACGACACAAAATATCAAGACTCACCGCCAAATCTACCAGATGAAGTTTACCAGCACGGACATGCTGTTTACCATCTACTCCTTTCTCACTACATTCAATAGTCACGGTGAAGATGGCATGAGACCGAGAGCTGTGAAGGTTCATGTTGGTAGCTCCAACTACCCCTAAAGAAAAGTAAAAGAAAGTGTTAAAATTGTTTAAATGTTTTTAACAGTTTCACATATATTTCCATGAACTAAATAGATGTAATATTGTACACATACTTGTACTGTTATATATGTCAGCTGTGATGGTTGTTTTTTGTGAAGAAATGTGCACTTAACTATGAATAACAGGTTAAAGCTTATAAAACCTCTCTCCTGCTCTGCTTTTATTATTGATATCACTATTCTTGCCATCTTTGTATTCTGTGTTTGCATATTACAGAGTTTTTTTCCCTTGCAGGTAGGTATTGATTGTGACGTCATGTGTTTGCGAGCGTAACGTCATACATTTCAGAGAAAACAATGTGATTTGCGCTCACAATATAATGACGTAACAATCGATACCTGCCAGCTCAGCAAGAGAGCTAACTCTGTAACATGCAAAGACGGCATAAACCCTTTAATAATCTTTTTTTTTCACACTAAAATTTAGACTGAAATCAATACATGTGGTAAATTGACTTACTGTTCTTGTTGCCAATGGTCATGATTCTGTCCATGTCATCAGCATTATTGACCACAAAGTTGGAGAGATCCTTGACATATACTCCTACATCAGGCCTTTCCTTCACCTATATACAACCAATGTCTCAGTAAGAGTTTTATCCCTTAACATTCTTTAAGAACCAAATGTACAATCACATTACTTGGGTAAGCAATATGATGGAAATCCTTTATTTAATAGTTACCTCATCTTGGTTTTGCTTCCTATGTATGTACTAGCTTTAGGAACACACTCATATAACTGGACTGATTTAAGTTTCTAATTATATTGTTAAAACTGAATGCAGTTACAAATCATGTACTAGATTTGCATCTGGATCCAAAAACCTTGCCAGAGAGTTCAACTAAAGTTAAAAGCTGAACATTTTAAAGTATGAATTTGTATTCTGTACCTCTAGTTTCTGATGTTGGTCTTTTCCGAGTAAATCTCGGACCTCTTCATTGTAGATTTCTAGGTAGGATACCCTGACTAAGAATCTGTAAAGAGGAAACACAAAAATAAGCAGGATCCATCTTGTACAATACTGTAATATTTCATGAAAATTGTGTTGTCTGGTTATTGATAATAATGTCTTTGTGATCACAAAAGACAAATTAAAGTTGTTGTTTTTTTTTAGGTAACAATAACATTTCAATTTCAATATGTTATTTTCCTATGGAGTAATTGTTTAAAAAAAACATTTTTACCATATACTTATTACTATTCTATTAGCCTTCAAAGTCAGGTTAAAAAGTTAGTCTACATATTGGTAGTTATCTTATTCTAGAACTGCAAATATGAGCCGAAGTTCCTTAATGTTATCAATATTTCGAAAATTGCAATAATTCTGACAAAATCCATTAGCTTTATATACCAGAGCAATAAACTTGTATATATTGTTGAGTGTTAGAGTTTATTGATCTGGTAAATAGAGCTAGATAGGTATTTGTACCTAGTGTCTCCTTCAGCTTTAGCTATATGTCCAAAAATATGTGCGAATGAGTTAGGTATGATGCCTCTCATCTCTGGAACTGTCCGCACTCCTTCCATGGTAAAGGTTTTCCCAGTACCCGTTTGTCCATATGCAAATATAGTACCTGAAAATGAATCAATAAATAAACTTATAGTAGATGTAATTTTTTTGTTGGCTTTAATGCTATTATATTGTAAATTTATTTCCACAAGAATTTTTTTTTACCACAATTACACTTTAAGCATTAATTTTAGAGAATGTACTAGCAAATGCCTGTATCAGAACATGTAGTAGATTCTTGAAAACATCACACTAATAAATCCATTAACTGATCAGTAGATCAGAAGATTTTAACTTCAACATTTAATTTTTGAATTCAATCAATTGTCAAGGGATTTAAAAAGTCCATTAAGCACGTCCGACACATGAAGTTAACAGTGATCAAAGATTTCAATTCTTCATCCATGAAAGAATATTAAAGATGCTCCACCGCTGACAAATGGTATTTTTTCAGTATCAAAAACAGGAGCAGACGATTTAGTATTTTTCTTCAGTTACAAAAGTTACTTACTTTACACCATTACCATCATTGAAAAGTTTGAGCTTCTAATTTTATTTTAAGTTAAAAATACAAAAAATAATTAATTGCATCCCGAAAATATTCTGTGGCACTATATTCTATATGGAATGAAGTACTGATTGTCCATTCACCAAAGGCAAAATAAATTATTTAATATTATTTTTTGTGTTTATTAGCCATATATATATACCTGATTAAACACCAATTATTGTTCAAATAATGAATATCATTTATGCTCTGTCGGCGGTGGAGCATCTTTAAGTAATTCAAAATGTCAACAAAGACAGCACACTTCACTGTGGAGTAATTTATATAAGCCTATACTGTACCATTGTAGCCTTCCAGTACACAGTCTACAATCGGCCGAGCAGTCTTGTTGTATACGTCCACCTGTTTACAGTTTGGGGCGAACACTGTGTCGAAGGTAAAGGTCTTTGGGGGTTCCCCCTGAGAGGGAGTAGGGTTCTTCACTGTCACACATCCCCTCACCTCATCAACCTAAAGATGAAATTGTGTCAATAAATGAATGAATCATAAAACACATTTAGAAACTTTTACACTGTCCTATCAGTAATAGATTAATACTGATAAAGTTGATGATCATTAATCATGTAATACTTTCATTTTCATTACACAATTGTAACAAAGGTTAGTGCAAGAGCTTGTGAATAGCCAACAGGGTGTGTTGATTTTCCAAGTAAACTTTAAAGAGGTTTGATATTTGGGTCTCTTTGACTTTATTTTGACACTAATTATAATGCTGACAAGTAAAAAAGAAAAAGTAAAAAAGTCTACAAGATGCTTTAAGTTCACAATTAAGGTTTACAACATCTAGACATTCCAATTTTCCCTTTTCAGCTTTAAATCTTAGTTTCTCAGATGCTTAACTGAAGATATATACCAATACCATAATTGTGCAACTATGTGGCATTGTATGCTCTGAAAGATACTTACATTTACACACATAACACATCCTTGCTTTTCTTCTGTTGCATTCAGGGGCCTACAGCGGACACACACCTGCACATTGTCCGTATCTGCAGCACTTTTCTTTTCCTTCCAATGAAAAATAAGAAATCAGATCAACCATGCAGGATAACCTTTGTACATGCATGTACAATAACATTTTGCTTGTTCATAATTAGCAAATTTACATGGTCAAGTGTTATTGAACAAAATACAACACATTATCAGGGGTTTCATTATCTTTCAGGAGAGACGTTACAATTTCAATTTCAGGGGGTACTTTTCCATACCATCTGTATGCTATATGTACTTTAGCCAAAATCAGGCGGTACCACAGCCAAGTTCAACTGACAAAAAGTAACGGGTACCGCCTGATATTGAAACCTCTGCATTATTAATATATAATTCCTTGATCTCTGACATTATATTATAGACTGTATGCAAATGTCCATAAAATGCATAATCTTATAAATGTACAATTTATCATTAACATTTATATTATAGTTAAGTAGTTTCAATCCATGCTATTTGTTTTGTCTGTTGAACAAGTTGCAAATATTCCATTTTAAGCGATGAGGATTAGACTTACAAAGAAGCCATACCTAGTACCTTCATGAGTACAAAAAGCTTTTTCTTAACGTTAGTTATGTTGATCAAATATCAGTCAAAAAACGAAATATATCACGATTCGTATCCGTTATTCAAAGTATAAGATTTTATAAACAATGATACTAATTGAAAAGCTTCTGCTAGGCAAACTATCTATCGTTTAAACTTACAGGCATTTTGCAGATTTCTTTGAAAATCAGTAAAAATCACCACCGATTTCTTCATTCATGCTGTCATTCCAAAATATTTGTATTAGTAAGGGCTATCTGAAATACAATGATTTGATTGGTTTAAATAAATGTCAGCTTTCGGACAACCTCGGATTTTTACATGTTTCTCCTTACTTTTTCATCATTTCCGAAAGAAGAAAATGGCAGCCTCCATGCATTAGCTAGGTAACTACCAAACTTTTTATTCAAAAGCGAATTTAACAAGTCGTACTTTTTTCTATACCAAATTTTACACACATAATGTTATACGCATACCATTGCCAGCTAATTTGCACTAATTTCAAGTTATCCTTGACGCAGCAAGTTGATAATAAATAGAGGGACGGAAATAGAAGGTCAAACATGTATCCTTATGTAATCACTGTCAGACAATATCTGATCATCATCAGTAGTGCTGCTTCGTAACGATCACTAAACAAAATTGAATTTCAGTACTCAGAGTTTGGGATTTGAACTCGGAACCAACAGACCAACGTGATTTTGCATAATTCTCCTTGGTCTCGTAGTCACTGATAGTTAACTAGGCCTAATTTTAACAGGTTGGGCACAACCCTGCATATGGGTAACAGTTACCCATTTGAGTAACAGTTACCTGTTTGAGTAATCAATAAGTTACCCAAATGAGGAATTTTGTGTAAGAAAAATGCATGAAGTTGTTTTAAACTTTTTTTTCAAAAAAGGGCGTAATAATTTTGACATGGCACCATTACTAACATAACATAGTACATTATTAATCAAAATGGGACAAACTTCATTGTCTCAATTTTGGTAAAAGTCACAAAATAAACCACCTCCATTGCTTACTATGGTGCTAAAAATAGAACACAGGTTAAACTCTAGAACGAATATACGTACCCGGCCTACTATAACCTTTCGGTCGGGTACGAATTGGTCCCTATGTGTCGTAGTGGAGCAGCGCCTCCGAAAATCACTCGGGCACAATTTTCTATACTTTGTTGTAGGTTTCCGATTAATATATGCGTATACAAGCATTTACATAATTTCGTTATCCTAAACAAACACAACTACCATTCTTAATATCTACCGTATCGCTCACAAGACGTCAAATTCCTAATTTGAAGACTTCCGGTATATATTCTCTTCAGAAAGGCCTTTATATGTATATGTAAAAAAATAATGTCTAGCTGAGAATTTGATATTTCATACGGTTCAGTTTTATTGTCTAGTAGGTAAGCGATATAAAATAAATAAGATAAAATGCATGCAAGCGTTTTCATAATGGTTTGCATAACCATTACTTTGCTCCATTAGCAGTAATAGGCACCAATTGTAGCTCTAAAGACGACATCATCTGTCTTAAAGTCTTTTGAGCTACAATATTGCAGCTAGTTAAACTCATTCAACCATGACAGTCATTTGCACTGAGTTACACAACAGAATTTGATATTTCACCCACAGAAACACATATACAGTCTTTGATCAGTTGTAAGGCATTCTAAAAATTATGACGCCCTTTTTTGTTAATAATTTTTAAAACAACATTATGCGTTTTCTTTTCACATAATTACTCAATTGGGTAACTTATTGATTACTGCAAACAAGTAACTGTTACTCAAATGGGTAACTGTTACCAATATGCAGGGTTGTGTCCAACCTGTTTAAAAAGATGATTTACCCCGGCTGTTGGAATGAGATGTTAAAAATCGTTTTCGTTGCTAGTTTGTAACCCACATGTATGTAATGGATGGCTAGATACTACTTACAACCATGAAGGCATTTGTCTTGGACTGTTACGTTACACAATGCATCAATTAACGTTTTACTATATACCGTATTTTCCCTAATGAGGGCGCCGGGCGCGGGTAAATGACTGAGGGGGGGGCGCGGTTTTTTGAGACCATTTTTAGATGTTTTTTTTCTGAAACAGACTATTGTCATCTTGCTTTTAGTTTCGTATTTTTCTGAAACTTATGATAACCAACTTTCGTTTTGAAGTCAAGTAAGTATTGAAATTACATAATAATGAAGAAATGTATGCACCAGAAGTATTAAACATTGGTTAAATATGTCTGTTTCACGGAATTTTTGCATTTCATGCTAGCCTGTTTGTTTACCTTGCGTACACAAAATGGCGGACGGTGCTTTCGATCGCTACTTTCGTTTTGTGGCAGATGGGGAATACCGACAAGAGCACACAATAAAATGCTTAGAAATGATAATATTACTGTTAGTTAGGAACCTTTATCATAGATATACAGTAAGTATTCATAAAACCTGTACAGACATCGCTAAAATGTTGTTGCCAGTTAGTCTTCATCCATACACGTGTGTGGGACATTCAAGTGACACGTTTTGTTTTGAACATGGCGTTCTAGCTATTTCTATGTGTAAATACTTGGCAAGTTATTCAGTGCAATAAATTTAGTGTTTATACAAGCTGATTAGATATCTGTTAGGCATCAGATTGATGTAAAACCATATTTCATTATTGTCTGCAGAGACAAATCGTCACAATCTGGCACAAAAATTGTATGAAATTAGTTGATTTTTTCAGCAAAAAACGTGGGGGCGCCCTTATTAGAGGAGGCGCTCTTAATAGGGAAAATACGGTATGTTGTACTGTAAACTTTGAGATATAATTTGTAGATTTTATTGATGTAATACAATTTTGTCAATTTCAGCAACAATGTCCGTCTCATTTTCTTACTTTTATCCTTATGTTATATAAATTATGCCCATTGTTACCTTAGTGCTGTAATATTTTATAAAACTTTAAAGCATCTGTTCTCAGAACGAGTTTAATCCATTAAAATATGACTGAAATGTATTAAACTAAATATTTTTTTTTAAATAGGGTAGCGTCTTCAGAAAAGACACCAGGCTATACTCCCAGCAGAAGCCCTTGAGTGGTCTCCACGCTGATTCCTATTGTAAAGATATTAATTAGCAATGTGGCCATTCGGGGAAAGTGATCCGGACTCAACACCTAAAAAATCATGTGAAAAGCAAAGACAACTATTACAAGACTGCTTGTTAATGAGTAAATGTGTAAATCTGGTAAGGTTTGTTACAGCATCACATTTAATTTTTTCTGATCCAAAGACTTATAATAGCCATATACCTATAGCATTCAAGATTATATTCTTTATAATATGCGTAAAGGGTTTTACTTTATTTTAATTATATGAAACTTTCACGTAATTACACGAAACTATCACATAATTACGTTATTATGCGAAAATTTGGGTTTATTACATGAAAATTTTGCGTTACAGTGCGAATAACAATATATATAATTTATATAATTACATTGTTTGAGCCTTTGGAAGCAACAATTAGATTCCGGAAGCCACATTTAATATGGACAAGCAAGAACTTTTTTATCTATACACATGAAATTGCCCAGAATGCTGAAGTTCACTCAAAATAAATGTTGAAACATCATTTAAATCTGACTTTATGGCGTTAAGCTACAATATACTCCCGTACTCACCTGCAACCACACAATTTTTATGTTCATTTTGGAAAAGGTTCTGATTACCATTTTACACTCAATTTATAAGAAGCAAATTTTCTCTTTGCTTGTTTAATTTCTATTCTGTTGCTAAAATAACTTCCATGAGTATCTACACTTCCTTACAACTCCATTGAAGTACAATGAATTTTATTTAAACGTTCGCCTTACTGCTTATGATATATTATTGTTGGAATTTGGAAATCCAAATGTATAAGACAAAAATTTCCACTAATCCGGATCCCATGGTCATGCGGAGATCAATGTACAGTATATGGACTCGGATCATTTTTAGAAACATCAGTTCAATATTAGTGTTGTGACGTCATAATTGTATCGATTTTGGACTTTTGGATTCCACTATCCAAAACATTGAGTTCATTAGTGTAGTTTCTTATGGCCATCCTTTTACTTACTAACAAGCACCTCAAATAATCCTATTGACATTTTTCAGAGAAATATTAAAAATTTTCAGAGAAATATAGGTGATATACTGCCCCTGTAAAATATAAAATAAAGGATTCAGGGGGTTATATAATTTTATTACTGCAAATTCCAAACTCTGACAAAGGAAAATTGTGGGGGATAAAACACTTGCTTCTACAATAACCTTTACTATAAAAGACCCCTCGACACACACCAGGTGCCATAAATTAGCGGAATAAAAGTATAGATGTTGCAATCATATTTCATTACATTAATTGACTAATTATAATGATCAATGCTTCATAAGTTAATGATGTACATGTACAGCTGTGACTGTGTTATGAACTAAACTCAAAAACTGCTGACTTCCTTTTTATTAGTTCTACTATACAAAAGCTTCTATACCTGTAGATTTTTATTTGTCATTCATTGTACATCTGTTTTTTAGGATGGCAATACTCCGAAGGAGTGCCTCAAAATGAAGGGCCACCCCAGTGTACCGGACAAGTGCTTTCATTATCAACATGACCTTTACCTCTGTAAACGATCAATGGTAATTAACTGCTTACTGTCTTATCTTTGTCATTTTTTCTCAATATTCTTCATCACAAATCAACTTTGATCAATATTAAGTTTCCTATTATCTGCTCTTGCATAATCATGTTTATCAGTTTTCATTACGAATTAAAAGAAATTTATTTATGGTTTCTTCTCTTTTTTAGATCGATATGAGGGCAAGATTCCGAGGAAGGCGTGGAGTTGATTATGATGAAATACATCATGGGCCACAGAAAGAGGAATGATAAATGGTGTAAATGGTTACATGGACTCTAATTAAGTGTATTGTGGATTGATAGTGGATGTATTATTCTAGGACTAAAATCATGTGGCATTATTGGATGTGCCTGGTATTAGTGACTGATCATTGGGAAAATTCTAGGACTTATGAAGTAATACATAATGTTGTCCGAGTGATCCAGGCATGGCTATCTAATTCATTTAATAAGTCATACATCATCTTTCTTTCTCCTGAAAGTTGGTATTAAATCTGAATGATTATGTCTGTATCTATAATTAAACTATTTTATAATAACTCAAATGAATGTTTTGCTTTCATTGATTCTGTAAATAATTTATGGTGTGACATGTTTGTCAATATGTAATTACATATACATGTAATCATAATTATTGTGAAGCTGGGTATTTTTCATAGATCGCGCATTTTGTGGTTTTCTCTTATGGAAAAAAATCAAATCTAATCCAACAACATTCTGTTGTTAGGCAGAATTTATCTACACGACCAAAGAAATATCCCACAATATCGTGAAAATATCATCCCTGTGAAAATTGCCAGCTATACAGTGACATCAATCTAAAGTTTGCTAGTCTTAGTGGGCAGACAGTAAACTGTTCATTAGAACCCCTTTCCTTTTATCAATGTGGTCTTTATAGTTTGTTTATTTATCTACAAATATTGATATGGCTTTAACGATGAAAACATGAAACAACGCCATTTGTATGGATATTCAAGTGTAAAGATACACTTTCGCCTTTATTTTATGCTGTTTTACAATAATTGTTTCACACGCATTCTTTCATTGGATTTTACGACTGAACACTAAAACAGTCACACTCCTCAACAAACAGTAACAATGGACCCACCTGATCCGTAAGCTGTTTTAATACACAACAATTACAAGTATAGCTTTGTCATACAGTTACCCTGCCTATAATTATATGAAACATTCATATACTGAAATGGTCTTTTGCTCAGTTAAGGTATTCTGTATTTGTACAGTACAGTTATCTGATGTCATGTATTTGTGACTGTTCAATTGTAACATCACACTTTTCAAAGGAAACAAGATTCTAACTCACTAAGTGATGGCGTTGCAATGAATACCTACCACACTGAAGATAACTCTAATATGCAAAAACTGAATACATAATTGGTGGTTCTATTTAAGATCGTATTAAAATCTAGACATTATTTTTTCGCTAAAATTCAAATTTTACCTTAACATACCAACTTTTATGATTAATTATCAATAGATAGTTATTTGAAATAATTCTTGGGATAATTGTTACCTTACTTGATTGTTATGATGCTAGTCCAACTACATGTAAGTGCATTTTATTTTTTTAGAAGTACATGTTTTTGCAGTTTACACTTCAATTATGTTTTACTGTATTATACTCAAAACTTCAAATGTGAATATGGAGACAATATTTTATTTTTAGTATAAGTAATTTTCTCACCTACCTTGTTAAAGATGGAGACAATATTTTATATATATTTAGGAATAATTATCTCCCCTACCTTCTGTTTAGCAGGGAGACAATATTTTATTTTTAATTTAGAGTAATTGTCTCCCCTACCTTGTTTAACAGGGAGACAATATTTTATATTTAATTTGGAGTAATTGTCTCCCTTACCTATTGTTTTGTTTCATGAAATCGTTCAGTTTGAATGTCAGTGGAGTATCACATAGCACACAATGTAAATAAAATTAACACTGAGTAAACTACTAAAACTAAATAGCAAGTCATGAAACCCAATATATTGCACATACAGATTTTGAGCAGCATGGAAGCAAAAATGTGAAAATGCTCAATATAAGTTAAAATATTATGGACATTTGACCATATCTGATCATCATAATGTATTCTAGCATGACTTTTTAATTTCATTGATACCATGCATTAATCTTTTCTTAATTATTGGCAATTGTGAACCTTCTACCTACGGGGTTATCTAATATAATAATACTTGTATTTAAGTATCATATTAGACGTTTGGCATCCTGACTTGAAAGACTAAAAACATTAAATCAAAAGAAAATTTTAACTGATGGACAAACCCTTCACCAAGGATTCAAATGACAATTACATGTACATGCATCCAGAATTAATTGAAGAAAGGGATGCAGACCAGGAAGGTTAAAAAAAATGCAATTAAAAAGTTGTTAATACCGGTACAACCTACAAGTATATCAAAATACCACTCACCTGTACACAAAAACTTTTCGTTGCATAATAATAATACTATTCTAAGATTTATTAGCAAAGAAATCTTTGCCTTTTTGAATAAGTAAAAATAGCACTGCTGCAGAAAATATGAAATTATGAATTAGAAATGCTGTTATTCACCATCAATCTTAAAACGAATTACAAACTATTTAAAAAAAAACCTTTTTTTCCCAATATATTTGTACAAAGTTCCTAAGCATGCAATATAGACAAATATTATATAGTCTTTGTTTGACCTTCTGTGTTTAATTTAAAATCAGTTTTTTTAGAAATTCTTTTCCCAATGTAAAATTGTATCATTTAGTGGCAGTCTGAAATAGATTATAGAAAAATCCTTCGCACTTTTGACCTTTTCTGTTAAAAACTTATCTCTGACCTGTTAAAATGAAACAGGAGCTTGATCAATTTAACAAAACAGTCTGGGCCTATTTTATGAACCCGATTGTAATGAATGGTAAAATATATCATTTCTGAACTACAGCATACCTTTATGTCACACTTGAATAGCTGTACTACTACTATTATTACACGAATATTTAATGAAACCACATATAGTATGTGTTGGCCATTAAAGTAGCAAATGTCCATCTCTGCAATCGTTTAGAAATAAGAAATGCCATATTATCAAACACAACTATCTTACATTTACCAAATAGTTAACAGTAAATCCAGTCACAAAAAAGTGAGGTATATTGTTTTTATTAACATGAAGAACATTCTTCCAATAATGATGGGACTTAACTAAATTGAAATTAACTAATAACATATTACATATACATGAATGCCATGGTAGGGGATAAGTAAGATACAACAGTTAACAGTATTACTAACGTGAATAGTCAGGCAAAGGCAGACTGAAGTCGGTAAAAATAGTGTTAAAATGTCCAGTACAATTTCTTATGAAATAGGAAAATAAAATTTCCAACCAAATTTGCTCTGCATTCAAAGAAATTAATACATGTATTATGGGAATCCTAAAACGTTCTCCCAGCTGGCTATGTCCATGTTGATATTTCCACGCAGCCTTGCTTTCAAAAGAGTTGGCAAATTTATTTTTAGAACTATGCTAAATTCTATAATTTCAATGGTCAAAACAGGACAATATAAGCAGAACTTGACTGTCTTTTTGATGTGTTAGGACTTTTAGAACGCCAATGAACGCATTTAGAGTGAGTTTTTTTTCCCGATTATTCACTTTAAAAGCCTTAAAATAAATATAACCATTAGCAAGATGGAATAAACACAGATACTGGTGATGTACACACAGATATCTAAACAATGCCTTAATTGTTAAATACATCACTTATCAGTAAATACATAGACACCTATAAATCCGAGCTGATTCTAAATGTTTCAACAAGTTTATACCACTTTCAGATTCATGATGCTTCAACATCCACATATACTTAACATATATAAAGATAATTAGTAACAATTTCAACTCTCATACATATATAATAAGATACATGTGCACTTGTACATAACAACATATATAATACATGTAGTATTATATTTACAATTGTCTGTCAATTCCACAATTAGTCTTATTCTGTGAAGTGAAAGACCAATGCTATAGTGATATAATTAATTTTTATTTGTTTTCATACTATATCCGACTTTCTGATTGGCAGATCCTTTTTCTTCATATACTATGAAGAAAAATTTAGAGGATGGCGCGAAAACCCGACGTTATCATGACGTCACAATAGAGACGTCGACATTGGGTATTTATTTATAAAAATAATCCATTGGAAAATCAATGGAATCGTACGTTTAAACGTATTTTATATTATCAAATAGTCTGAAAATTAATTATAAGCATTGATATAACTATTTTTTAACTTCATCAGGTCATGAAATAAATTCTGTTTGCAAACAAAATAGTGACATCAATGCTTAAGTGAACAAACTGATGTACGTACAATACATTCTATAGGTCAACTGAATCATATTGAATCTTGGGAATCACAAATAGTTCTATATCTTTTTATAAATAATATAATTATATAATGAAAATAGGTATAATTATATGAAAAATTATCAAATAATGAATATGCATTGTATATTTTTTCTAGGATTCCAGATATCACATGTAGCAAGAAATGCATTAAAATCATTAACTACTCTAATTTTAACAAAATTACAGAATAAAAATTACAAAAATTTAAGGCAACACAATGTAAATAATGCCAAACAACCAGACATAGCAACAGAAAATAAGGTAGCAAAATAAGTATTATGCATTTATGAACATCTATTTATCATCATGTAACTTTAATACTTAATTGAAATAATATTAATACACGTATTTACAGTTTGCCATTTCCAGCCCGAGACTCTCTCCCAAACATACACAATGTTCTCTATATAATGATAACTGTAATTTAGATTACCAGGTACACATGTTGATTCCAATACCTGTATATGTACCTGTCACTCTTTCCACCAATCGTTCTTATAATGAATCTACATGAAAATAAATAGGTGAACTAAGAGATATTTTTATAATTATAGGAAATCAATCATGCCATGCACAATATTCATCACACCATAATGATAGCCACAGAATAAAACCACAATATCATACATCAGTATAAACTAAGAGTACAGGTAACAATATTTACAAATTCTTCGTACCTCACATACCTGATACTAAGTTAAATGTACAAACTATATGTAGGGATATATACAATTTCATTTAAAGTGGAAGCATTTGTCATAGCTAGGTTTCAGCTAAAGCATCTGCATTAAGACAATAAAATATTAGCTAAGTACTTGTCACATCGAAGATAACAATATGTTATATAAGTGCTTCTCTGTAATATCAATGAGGACTAGTACTGCTGGTCCTTGATCCAAAAGGCTGATATATTGTGGTCTATATTGTATAATTATGTGAATTTTCTTTGGAGTCTGCTTACATTTATTTTATGACATCCTGCCTTTTGCTAAGTCAACAAGTGTGATTTATTTATATTCTGTGCTCAAGGTTTATATACAACATAACACTATTTTACAATAAACTATAGACAAGATGAACTCAAGATGCTGAATGTCGATGTTTGGATTGTTCTTGTGGAAGATGAACCAAGAACTGAATAAAATTGACAATAAAGCCTTTTACCAATAGCTATATATACAGCAAAACTCTCTGATTGTCTAATTGGGATAATAGGATTAAACATATTTATACAACCATATAATTACTATAGACATCAAATAATAAAAACTTTTGGTTTGGTCATGTTAGGAGATACCAGTCCCCGAATAGATTTCTTGAAGAAAGGTATTAGGACTTTAAGGGAGACGTTCAACAAATGTTTTTATTCAACAAAGTAATCTACAGAACAAAAAGATTCTTTGTATGAACACATAGTGATGGTATATATTGAGAAATTATTAGGGAAAAGTCACACAAACTTAACATAGCATTGCTTTTTTTCTGTAACACTGTTTTCTTTCAAATGGACAAGAGCCCATATAAAGAAAGAATTGTCAATCAGTGAAAATATTAAAGTTATAGAATGGGAGATAACAGAAATGTAGTTAAAGTTATAGAATGGGAGATAACAGAAATGTAGTTAAAGTAATAGAATTGAGATAACAGAAATGTAGTTAAAGTTATAGAATGGGAGATAACAGAAATGTAGTTAAAGTAATAGAATTGAGATAACAGAATTGTAGTTAAAGTTATAGAATGGGAGATAACAGAAATGTAGTTAAAGTTATAGAATGGGAGATAACAGAAATGTAGTTAAAGTTATAGAATGGGAGATAACAGAAATGTAGTTAAAGTTATAGAATGGGAGATAACAGAAATGTAGTTAAAGTTATAGAATGGGAGATAACAGAAATGTAGTTTAAGTTATAGAATGGGAGATAACAGAAATGTAGTTAAAGTTATAGAATGGGAGATAACAGAAATGTAGTTAAAGTTATAGAATAAGAGATAACAGAGATGTAGTTAAAGTTATAGAATGGGAGATAACAGAAATGTAGTTAAAGTTATAGAATAAGAGGTAACAGATATGTAATCTCAAGGATTTACATAGCGTACTTCCTTACTTAGATCATTGTGTAACATCAGTCTCCTCTACTGTTCATTCATACAGATTATAGAATGTTGCATGGGCCTGTCTCTAGTGGACAGGGATTTCTCTTATCCAAAACAGGGATATGAGAAAAAGAATCCTTCACCCTCAGGTTGAGATTCTACTTTCTTACCCCAAAGGGAGTGAAAGATTCTATTTATCTCAACCTGTGTATAAGATTTTGACTGGCCAACATGTTGCCCTTGTAATCTTTTCCATAGCAATCCTGTTAAGTATGGGAGAAAAAATCTACATTTCACAAAATTCTTTTTACTGGCAACAACATTTTAGCTAGTGTGTGACTATAGCTCTTTCGGGGTTAAGTGCATGAGTATTAAAATTGAAATAAAGTCATGGCTTTACATATATAGACTAGCTTCTTCTTAAATAACTATGATGTGATACCAAACCCTAATCCTATGACGACAACACATTATAGATCCTAACTTTTATGTAGAAAGAATATAAAACTGTATGCAACCTTCACCTTGAATTATGACCTTTATCAAAAAAATATCACAGATACAGTATATCTAAAACAATCTACTGAATGTGACTGTCATTTCTATCATCAATCAAAGCATCTGTACATACAGTGAATGGTAACAATATGATGTTCTTGGTGATGATAGGTGTCATGGAGAGCTCTAGTATTAATAGTAGAATCCAGGTATTCTCTGTCCATTAGAATATTTTCCATCCTAAGTTTTTATTCCATCCTCATTTACACTTGACCACCATCTGTAGGATCTGTTCAGTCATCCTCCTCTTCCTCCTTGGGTTTTTCCTTGAGGACAAGGATGAGGTTCTGGATGAGGAATGATGTTAGCTTGTCCATGGGGTCCAGGAGTCCACGCTGCATCCATTTAGGGATGGTGACTCGGGCGTGAGTGAAGCCGAGCTTCTGTAATACATAGTCCACACCCACTGGGTCTATCTGCTTACTGGCCCAGTGTAGTAATCTGTGGGGGAAAGTTCAAGGTCAGATCAAGGTCAAGGTCGTAAAAATATACAGTAGTATAAGTATTCAATTTCTTTTTAACCAATAAAATATAGCAACAAATTAATATGTTTTTTTTGTTGTTGTAGTTTTTTTAAGTCCCGTTTTCCTTTTTTAACAGCAAATATATTTCCTTTTCATGCAATAACATTTATTTGTAATGAGTATACAAATGTAATAGACTTAATTATTTTTCATATGTTTTGACTAAAATGATATAACAATTCTAGAAAATATTAATATGTCCATGCTATATTTAAAACTGAGACATAGAAAGCATATTTCTTGTTTAATACATGAACAGAAACATATCTGTCCCTTTTTACTTTGATTTTGTGTCTGACAATCCATACACAACTGACTGTTGTATACTATTCTCTGAGTTAAGGAAAATTCTAATTCTCACCTGACTGTTGGTTCAACGTGCCAAGTGTTACACTCGAATTCACGCCAGTCCTGTTTTAGGGCAGTGGTGGGATGTGTTATTCTCTTTTTCTCAGACTCAGGAGATTTGGCTGACTTTGGCCCCGAACCATAAGTACCTGAAAATATCAGAGACATAAAAATCAAACCCTTCAAAGGATCAGTTGAGGATGAATTTACTGTCCTACAGAACAAGCAAGATCAAAAGTGGCTCAATGGTTTCAACTTTATTAGATATACAATTGATTCTCAGTGAAAATAGCTAAACAAGGTAAGAGTATGTAACTTTTTATTGAAACACTGTTCTGATTCAGAAGTAAATCACTCACCTTTGTCTTTCTCTTTAATATACATAGATACAAGATCGTGTAGAAAGAGGATGACCTCTGCATCCATAGCAACAAAGATGTGGTCCTCAAACTCTGTAACAAAACTGCAATCCACCTGGGGTTTGGGATCTAGAACAAAAGATATTTGAATGTACACTGAACAGTTTTATCAAAATCAAAATTGACTAAATTCAAATACATGTATAATCACATATGTTCTCAGTAAATCAATAACTTTCTACAATATTCTTTATATCTGTTCCCTTAGATAAAAAGAGTTATTATATAATAGTGGTACCAGAGTAGAATATTAGCTAATTTAAGTAACTTTATCATTTGTTCTGACAAACTCAATCATGATTGTCATCTATATACCTTCTGGTAGTGGCTCAGATTCTGCCTGCTCATGAATTGTCTTCAGATGCATCTGGAGAGATGGGAAGGCGAAGATGATCTCTGTGTCATGGTTATACTCCTGGGCTTTCCTGCTCCGTGCCGACTTATACGGATCAGCCTGAGGGTCACTACTTTCCCTGGACATCTCTGGAAACGTATCAAGACCTAAAGATATTGAAGATGATTTTAGTTTATATTGTCATCTCTTGATCGTAGAAATAAAATGTGAAGAAAGGAAAGAAAGGACGAATTCTAAAACTAGCTCTCCACTGAATAATAATACTGGTACTATTAAGGCAATTTTATTTATTGATTAGAATTTGATAAATCAAAAAGGTTGCACTTTGAACTTTGACTAACCTTTGACCTCAGATGTGGCAAATGCGTAGTGGAACCACTGCTGGACACTAGTGAATGTTGGTGGCATGGAGTGGCCACGACTCAGTTTACAAATAGTGGCCATGTTCTTACTGCGTGTGTGGGCGGTCAGTTCATGGCCGATGTAGAAGGTCAAGTCTTCTACCACATGGACAGCTGGAAACAATACAAATATCACAGTCATAACCATTACAGTCAAACCTGTCTTAGCAACCACTTCTGTATCAAGACAACCTATATAATACAACCACTTTTAGGGTCCCAAATATTCAATTTTGATACCTTCTGACCTGTGTATAAAGACCATTGGTAAACATAAGTAATAATGAACAATTTTAGACAAACCCTTTCAATTTTGAATCTAAAATAATATCATTATTTAGAGACAATCATATTTATCATGGTCTTTAAATCTATAAAGATATCTGACTAAGATGTCTGACCTGAAACATCTGAGCATATTGAACATCCTTGATAATCTTTTAACTATAAAACAGTTCCAAGAGTAAAATGCAATCAAAGTTTAATAATAGATTGATAGGTTGATTATGTTGGAACTCTTATCACAAACCTTGTTCTGGTGTTTTCTGAGCCTCTGTTGCAAAGAAAATGTATGGTTCATCCACAGTAAATATGGCCCAGGACTTGGACTTAAAGTTGATCCCATGAAAGCAGGCGAGGGACAGGTTATTTCCTCGGAGTGTCATGTTTCCTCCGAGGATGGTACCCTCCTTTGGGATAACAGTAGGCAGCATACTGAAGCGACAGCCAGATACAAGCTCAAGGGCTTTCTGCCAGTGGCGATGGTGGCGAATGTCCCAACCTGAAAAATAAATATTGTTAATATGTTATCAATGTTGCAGAGCAGTTGAAAAACTTACATAAATAATACAGAAGTCTGAATGTTGTAAATTGTAATGACCATGAAAGAAACTAGCAAGAATATAGGTCAGGTACTGTAAATGATATCCTCACCACTGCTAAATGGAAGACTGAATTCATCATATAAGAAAATGAATAACAACTACAGTAATATCTGTAAGAATTAACTGGCATTGCTTTCACAGGGCGTAACAAGAAGGAATATGGCGCCAACAGACATGGGTAACACTCTTTGGCTGCTTATATCATGGCAAGGACAGAAACATGCTGTAAAGCATTTTATTTTCATCAATTATTTATTCTGTGTTATCATTATTTTTGTGAAAACATAAATCAAGGACTCTAACTGCAAATTGTATTGCCATATATACATTTTCACAATTATTCATGAAATACTTGAATTCTGAACTCTCCTGCAAAATTTGGAGAAAATAAACAGGTTAACATTTTACAGTAACAAACTGCATAATGAATGTAATGAAATTGTCATGATCATAGAATTTTCCTTCTATTTGCAACAAATAATCAGCTATACAGTATCACAGCAACGGCATAAAAATCCCTCCCCCGCCCCCCTCCTCCCACCAAGATTATAAAGGTAATCAAATTGTCACATACTTTCGCCTTCCTCCATCAACTTTCTTCGTTCACTGATTCTGGTCTTGTTGCTGCCTGGGATTGGTCCAAAAGCCGACAGGACTCTTTTACTACTGGTGAATTGCATGGTGATGAATTCCTCTATCTTAGCAATCATTTTGATGATGTCCGGTGTGGTGGAACGTGACAGCATCAGATGGAACTGGTCCCAACCCAACTCTCCATGGGCAAATAGGAAGGCTGGCCTAAAGGTTCAAAGTCATTGTAAAATCAGGATCATAGAAAAATAAAATATATGCTGGATATCAATCATTTTCTCTTATTAGGTTCTGTCCCTTCTGCCTCAGGGGGGTCAGAGCAAAGACGTCTGTTCCCCTTTACTCAAAGAGGTTACTGATCAAACTCGGTTACCAGCCATGCAGAACTTTATGACTAATTGCCATTTATTTTTGTAGTGTCACTGATTTTATGATGAAACTTGAAATACTGAACAAAGAAATTGATATTTTGATATTACTTTCTTTTTTATTCAGAAGACGTTATTAATGTCATGTACATAGTATAAACTAAAGTCTATTTTTGTACTCACAAACGCAAACAGAGATTCATTAACATTAAATTTTTTTTTCTCGTCATCAAAGAAGAATTACATACGATGATTGTGTGACATTTAGTTTGGTGCCACTTACCGTTTAGTGGCCAGTGGTGTGTCGGTCTCGGTCGGAGTTTCAACATGCCACTCGTCACGGAGGGTGGTATCAAGACAACTTAGTCTGACCATCAGCATACTAGTCCCCATGTAGTCCAGTCTCAGCTCGATAGCCTCCAGGCCTAGTCCAGCCTTGTGGTTAGGCTCCTTCCCTAGTTCTGGGTCCTCATTCACCTCAACTATACACAAATAAAGGAAACAGGAAGGGGTGTTGAACTGAAATGTTCACCCAGGTAAAACTGTTTGGTGTACAATCCAAATAATCATATGTAAATCTAATACTATGGTTCATCATCAGATACCAGACTGAACTGCTTTTCTATATTTGTGTTTATTTTGAATTCTGAGAATAACATAGAATGACAAGCACTGTGTAACTTACAGAATGCATTAAGATTGTTGAGATCGATGGTGCCTCCTACTACACCCCCTCGGGAATCGAAGTGAGAACTGTCCATCCCCGCACAGATCTTCAGGTCACGATGTCCACTACTATCGATAGACAGACGTCCATCTGTCTTGATCTTCTGGGTAGTCCAGCTGCCAAACAATTCACATTAAATCTATTACTACAACAGTGGAGGAATCATAAATTATTGTATCCTTTTCAGATATTAGCTCCAATGTTACTTCAAAAATCAAAAGATCAACATCATGTTTAATTGAAAGTATTTTAAAAGTTTGTCCTGATAAATCTTCTCACTTTATACAAGTACACCAAACTCAAACCCGCGTAAAATTTTATAGTTTTACCATAATCGTGTCAACTTCAAATTAATGGAATGTAATATAAATGTTGTCTGATTTTTTTCATTTTTTTTTTCATTTTATTTTTCTTAGTCAATCAATTCCTACCACATTCCAATCACACAATATTTCACCTACTAGTAAAGCTGAAAACATTATCATTGTCTTATTATCAGAACTGAGGAACAACTTTTTTGTAAAAATAAAGATATTGGACCAATTAAGCTTCTCTTTAGCTTATTTCGTGTCTATAAAGTATATTGACTTACATGGTGTTGCCCATGACATTACTCATATTGACGTTAAGATCCAGCCTCGACAAGTTAACTGCAAACAGGACGAGGGTTTCCCAGGAGGTCTGTGGCTTGGAGGGCACCTGGCCGGAAGCGTGACGTCGAGACCGCGGCGTCTCTGAGGAGATGCTTGACCTAGACTTGACGGCCGAGCGAGAAATAGGAGTGGGAGGTATCTCTAGTCCTGTCATGATGTCCGACGGCGATTGTGGGGCCGACATGGACGCTTTAAATATAATGAGGAAGGAACATTTTATAGACAATGTATATACAGATATACACAGTGTAAATGAATTAAAGTAAAAAAGACAAACTTCTAAAGAGTACAACATAGTTACAATCAATACTTAGAAAGTGTTACTTTGCTTTTTTATATCTATTAAAATGAATATCATTTATCATTTAATATAGTACATCAGAGAATTTCATACCACAAGTATATATACAATGTAATATTTCCGAGAGGATAATTTTTAAATCATCACTGATTTGTAGTGAATAATATTTCATATTAAAAAGCACCATCTTTACTTAATATGAACAAAATTGAACACTGGGGTGTCATGACAATATAAAAGTACAGTTGATATTAATTAAAATGTTTACAACATGGAATAGAAATACTATATGTCAATCAGCACACATGCTAAAAAACATGGAGTAAAATAGATGGGGATAACATTATCTAGATTTCTTTGTTATCTAAAGAAACAGAGTTAAAAAATTGTCTAAGACACCAAAAAAGGCATAAAGAGTATGATTTATAAAATTATACAATGCAAATACATATACATGTACATGTATATAAGTTATGTTACCTACATTTGATAACTTAAAAGAAATCAAAATTAAATGTAGTAAGATAAAAGTCAAACTCACAAATTAAATTGCAACTGAACTTTTAAAAATCAACAGAAAACACAACATCAATCATATAAACATATCTTAGAGAGCTAGGAAAGTTTATTAAAAAATGGAAGTGGAAACATTGATTCCACGGTGGTGGATCTGTCACCACAAGCTTTATTGACAAAGGACCTATTGAATTTCCATAAGTCAAGTGAGCTTTGAATCAAGCAATAGATATAATAATTAAGTCACTTTTAGAGAAATGAGCTTCTATTTGATCCTAATTGAGGAATAAAACTAATCTAGATTTGAATAGAACTGTTTTCTTATAGTTAATAACAGTAACCTTGACCTTTGACCTTTTAGTTTAGGATCACTTTTAATCCAAGTGTAGGAATTTGACCTTCACGATGTTTAATATCCTAAGAGGAGGAATCTATTGCTGTGGTGGGACCAAAATCACCACTGCACAATTGGAATACCATTACAGTGAATGAATGTATAAGTAAACTCTACCGAGATCAAACTTAACATTTACCCTTGGTCATGCAATCAAACTTAACATGTACCCTTGGTCACGCGATCAAACTTAACATGTTCCCTTGGTAACGTGATCAAACTTAACATTTACCCTTGGTCATGCAATCAAACTTAACATGTTCCCTTGGTAACGCGATCAAACTTAACAATTTCCCTTGGTAACGCGATCAATCTTCACATGTCCCCTTGGACACAATCAAACTTAACATTTACCCTTGGTCACGCGATAAAACTTAACATGTATCCTTGGTCACGCGACCAAACTTAACATGTTCCCTTGGTAACACGATCAATCTTCACATGTCCCCTAGGTCACACAATCAAACTTAACATTTACCCTTGGTCACGCAATCAAACTTAAGATGAACCTTTGGTAAGGCGATCAAACTATAAATAAACATGTGTCTCTTGGTCATGCGATCAAACTTGACATGTACCCTTGGTAACGCGATCAAACTTAACATGTACCCTTGGTAACGTGATCAAACTTAACATGTACCCTTGGTAACGTGATCAAACTTAACATGTACCCTTGGTAACACGATCAAACTTAACATGAACTCTTTATCAGTGTTTCAGTGATTAGATTATTGATAGTAAAGGTATTTTTAGTCATATAAGTCAGAGAAGACAAAAGTTTACAGGACTGAATTTGTTAAGTCAACAAGAAATCGTTACGATTATGATTACGATTACGTTATGATTGGATTTTATGTCTATCATAACCAGGATACTTATAATAATATTCATTGTCAAAGAGAGTATTAGTGACAGAGACTATGTAAGACCATACTATCAAACCACAAATGATATTCTTTTTAGAATTAAGTTAATAAGACATTAATGTGTAGTTTAGTAGATACTGTTAGTATCATGCCCATCACAGACACTTAGCCCTTTAGCACACCTCTACGTCCTGACTTGCGGGCAATCTCGTTCTTGAGTTCCGTGCTAATCTGTATTTTGAGCTTGTCCCCAGAGGAGCCCCGTCGATGGTGGGTTAGTACCCGTGGCTCGTTACCCCCCACATGAAGCGCCGGGGAGGATGTGAACAGCTTCGACACAGGACTGTGGGGCAACGAGTCCCCAAGGGAACTAGCATTGGAGGAGCTATCCCAGTCTGAAATAGCAACACAACGCAAACCAAAAATAAACGGAAAGCAACTATAGCACAAACAAGAACTACAACAGCAGCGGGATGTCCAGTGATAGTGAATTGTACATCTAATACAAAGTCAGCAAAGGGAAATCAATCTAATGGAGCAGTAAATGAATGGAAAATTAGTTGGTTTTAACAATGCAAATCTGTAAGACCCCTAAATAAATTAGACTGTCTGATCAAAACTAAGTAAAAATACATTTTGTATTCTATGCTTATGTACATGTAAGAGAGAGCAGGATTTCATATTACAGCGCCGTTACAACAAGTGTTCCTGTTTACATTCATTCACTCGATAGACACGTTGGCTGGTAGCTGAACTAGTAGGCTGGTAACTGATGCAGTAGATTAGATTTTAGGTGACATGTAACGAAGGCACTGATTGGCTGAAGCATCAGCAGCCCGACTGATTGCCCCCTGACTGACAAGATCGCCGACAACATTGAGAAGTAGGCGGAGCCAGCGGATCTTTGATGTTCATACCCGACTCTTTGTACAATGTGTTTGATCACGTTGTGTACTATTTCATTTTTTACAATGTATACATTCAATCACTGTATTAAAAATTCGTAATTGTTTTGTTTCACTTATTAAGCGAATGTTTTGAGGATGTTTTGTTCATAAATTATTGGCCATTTCTCTCAACTTTAGGGAGTAGTCATCGCTATATGTATCTACCAACGTTCCAATGGATCAAACTTTTCATCGTATTTATTAATGTGTTGGGTTTAGATCTATTGTATCCATTCTAATGATACATGTAATGTCACAGCCAAATCTAACATTAGCTACTGTTTTACCATCTGACTGACTTTTCTGCTGCAAGGTCCGTTTGGTGTGGAAAAACAAATCAGGTACGGCTGACAATAGATTATGTCTTATCAGAATATATTCCGATCAAACACGGTTTTGATACATACCGGGATGTTACATGTAGTAGGGGATGTTATTCTAGTTGTAGACTTTGAGCTTGCATGCATTGCCTAATTATTTATAAATTAATTTGATTCATATTCGAGGTAATGTTCTCGGACGTTGGCGCATGCGTGGCGGTAGTTTACAAAATGTAGTTTGATTTTAGCCGAGAAACTGTCAACACTAGATTCAAATGCATCTCGCTGATTAAATACTGTTGAAAAGTTAATAAAATCATGCCTACAGCTGGAATAGCATCCCCTACTAACATCCAGGTATGTGTCAAAGCCGTGTTTTATTGGAATATATTTTGACAAGACACGATGGTCGGTTGTACATTGTACCCGATTTGGTTTCACACACCTTAATTGCGGTAAAGTTATAATTAGTCAGAAGCAGGTGATTTCTTTTTCGCAACAACAGTAGCTCTTTCCATACGTCTATACATGAGGTAATTAAAATGTATTTGTGTAACCTTTTTACATTATGAAGCTTACGATGCCGATCATTTTATGTAGCAATCGCCGACAGACATTTCCAACTGTTTTAGCTCCGCCCCTACATTGAAGCGACAACCAATGAGAGCCGTGCTTACACAGCTTATTGAATGTCGTTGGCAAACTGACTAGCTACCATGCAACCTGACTAGCTACCAATCAAGCGAACCACATACTAGACAGGCCGTCACACGTAAGCTTATTGTAACGGCGCTGTAACACTATCACTGCTTCTAGTAGGGATCAAACTCAGGTCACCTCTGGCTTACCAGTCTGACACTCAACAGCTCGAGCTTAAGAGAAGTTCTATCTAGCTAGCTGAGAGGTATATTGCGGCTAGTATTGACCAAGGTTACACATAACCATCATAGTCCCCTTAATGACTTAATTGGACTGAATTATCAAAACTAATAACTACTCTATGGTTATTGGTTCTTCAAATGAAGTGTCTTGTCTCTGAATGTTACCAGTTTTGTGAATGTCTTCTGATTAAAAGTGTAAAGATTCACCAACTCTATATCCCCTCAGAGTAGATAATACAGTCATCACCAACTCTATATCACCTCAGGGTAGATAATACAGTCACATGTATGAAAAAGGGAGATAAATAATAATGTTTTAACATTCATTTATTGTATATACTGTTTGATTTGGGTAACTTACTATGTGTCTAATAAACAGCTTAGGTGAGATTTGGTGGTAGAGGAAAGCCAGAGTATCCAGGGATAAACTACCAACCTACATTATAGTAAGTACCTGGCAACTTTGGAAGTGAGTTTCACACTAACTGCCTACCAAGATGTTGAGGACTTGTGGTAACATTAATCCTTTAGCCATCGCCTCCATACATATATCACATAAAATTTCATGTTAAAAGTCAAAATAGTGAATAACCATTTTTTTCAAACTGAAAGAGTAAATTACACAGTCACTGAACATCCCTTTGGGGGCAAATAAACATACACATAAACAGGTTCAAATGGCTGAAATACAAGCAAGTCAAAAAGATGAACATGATGTTTGATGACATAACCTAAACTGATTTGTTAGCATGCATGGATGTAAACAATATTCCTAGCTTGGGTGAATTTACGACCATCACCACAGAAGTACGAGTCATGGTAGTAATGGAATAGGCTGAGAAGCAAATCTTTTAGCACAAAGGTATAGTAGGCATATATTGAATCTAATCAACAATCTCCTCAAACCACTCTCCTGATTTTTCCCACCTCAATATATACACATCAGGTAAAATGTCTTCATTTAATTAAGTTTCAATGCAGGTCAATTTGAGGAAAAGGGCAAAAATGGTTGATTCAGGTAAAGAAATTGAGCTAAAATTGACTTTACTTTGATCTGAATTCTTTATGTATTTTTTTCAGACAATTCAGGCAAATCTTACCTGGAATTCATGAGAAATTGACATAAAGTTTTCCTCATGTGAAAGTCAATTAATTTTCAGGTGAATTTCAGGTCAAGGTCTTTCAGATAAAATTGAACTGTATATTGTAGTCAAATTCTATTCCACTTTTAAAACATTTACGCAATGAAAATGTGTCAACATTTTATATCATTCCATAGATTAAAGAAAGGTAACGTAAAGTGACATAATAGATTTAGAGCATTTTACACGTCAGGTGAAACCTGAGAAACCTACCTGTATAATCTTCACGCCTAGTCTAGTAATGTTACACTGATAGTGTTTCTTACTTCACATATGTCACAATGTATCAGCATTTTTTTTCTTTGATTTTCTCTTTTTCTGGTTAATTTGAAAATGACAATTATCAACTAAGAAAGGAAATGTTGTAATTTCTCATGAAATATTATCATTTCAAATCTGAATATAACTCAGATAAAGTAAGTAACATGATGTTGGGGGAAATATAACACAAATGATCAAACAACAAAATCACAATAACACATGCATTAAGTGGAGTGTCGTCTAAACCACCAACCTGTCAGAACGTGGGCAGATGGCACTGTAATGGAATCACCAATAGTTACACAGTGTAATCAAATTAGTAGAAGTTCTCAATATATAATGATGAATAGAAATTTTGTTCTCAAATCAAGGACAAATTCAAGAACAAATCAATTTCAAATTATGTAATAGGAGAGAACTTATATATATGTATTTGTTTTGAAATTTTTTTTTGTTGAAATTGGAACTGTAAACCAACTTTTTTTTGTATGTAATTTATTTTCGTGAATTTCGCGATAAAGGAAAATATCTCTTTATCTCTGCACATTATTATCTTCTGCAATTCTTGCACAATTAAGTCGAATGGTATCCCAATTCATATTTAAATCCACGGAACTTAATCTCCTCAAAAGTACTTTTCAACAGAAGTCACGAAATCCAGTAACCCCAACAGGAAATTGGTTTACAGTATGTCATACAATCAAATGATCATCGTCTGCCTGTCATAAGGTAATGATATATCTCATTAATTCAGATATACCTTCTTCTGCAGCCTGGACGTAACTATCGTCCCCAAGAAATAATCGCCTTGCAAGGTTTCGGCGATACCAAGCCTTAGGGAAACTAAGGATTTCTGACAGTCGTCTCATGTCATATTTAAAAGCTGCTGTACCAATATCTATGATTCCTAAAAAGAGAAAAGGTTACAATAACATTTTATATTTCATAGTACACAGAAAAATTAATTTAGTGAATGGCTTTAAATTGTGCCCAGGATTTTAGATATAAACTAGAATGGTCCACAAGACTTTACATCTCTTACCTAATTATGAAAGACAATTAAGAAAAAACTTGGGGGATGGGGATGGGACACAACATAAAGTGACCCAATGTAATGTCACACAGGAGTACCATGATCACCACCCCAAACCCTGTAATATGTCGAAACATCACAACCATTCTATGTTTAGTACATGTCACACAGTGTGGTGAACCTTATAAATTTCACAGAGTAGTAAACACAGTGATTACGTACCAGAAAACCTGACCACATTGGACTTGGACTGTGGCGGATCTTTGACATCTTTGTCGGGGAGGCGGAACTCCATCTTCCTGTTACGTGAGATGTTGATCTTGATAAACTCCACATCCAAATTGAGCATGTCCCTGCGAGCCATCTCCGATAGCAGTGTTCCATGTTCCTGTATACTGCCTGTAGTACAACGATGGTATTTAGATAATTTTAATGAAAGCTTCTAATCAAAGTTAATTTAATCAAAAGGAAAGTTTCATATGAAGAAGGTTAATAAATTAACTGAAGCTAATTAATTAACTGAAGCTCTGCATATTGACTTCTTTAACAAACAATTACCATTATATTCACTAATTTACAACCAAACCCAATTTCTGATAGTTAATTTTCACAGATGAAGATTGGGATAACAGTTTATGCTATGGTGTGCTTGATATAGTTATACATGAAACTTCCAAGAACAGTAAAAATAGCAGTCTGTTTTGTGGATAGTGTGTGTTATGTTTAAATTCTTGATATCATATCACATTTCTATGACAGCAATGTTTGGCCCATACCTAAATTGGAGTGCCTAGAACTGGTACTATACACAGGTGAGGCCATCTTCTTCTGCATGCCACCATAGGGATGGAATATGTACAGGGAGAAATCTGACAGACCCACGCTGATGTTCAGTCCCCCTGTCATGGTGGATGGGTCGGCACTCGACGCGGTACTCGCTGTCCGTGGACGAGTTTCTGATCCTCCCTTACCTCCACTCAGATTTCTCTCACGGCTCATCTTCTTAGGTGCTACAATAGGGTATGGTTAAGTACATTAATGTCTGAATGTTAATGAATTCAAAAGATATTAAAAAACAACACCTTAAATTAGTTGATTTTTTTAATTCTTACGCGAAAAAGGTAATTTGATTCCAAGTAATTTTTTGTGTCAAATTCAGATAGATAATTAAATATAAATTGATTTAAACAACAAGGGGCCTATGGGCCTTACTGTTCACCTGAGCTCAGATACAGAATGAAACAAAGACATGTAAACACTATATATTGGCCTATCAGGCCATTGAAAGCAATCAGTAACTTTATAAATTTGACTTTTTAATCTATGAAAAGTATTTGTTTTCATCAATTTTGTGAATTCAACAGAAGATGTAGTCATTTTGGCAGCATTTGGCTCTGCCCTACTGGTCCATAGGGGTCAGCTAGGACCGATAAAATGCTGTATCTCAGGGTAATAATTCTAACCAAGTTTGCCTTATTTCCTATGAAAATTGCGCAAACATTGCTCATAAATGTGTTTTTCCTATATAAACTATAGTAAGCTTAACCCCCTCCCCAAGGAGGAAACCTGAGACCCCAGGGTCATATAATTCACAATTTTTGTAAAGGACCTTAAGACCTTTCCATCTCTGAAGAATATTTGATTCTACCATTTCTGGAATTTCAGAGTAAGACTTTTGAAGTTTTAACCTAATTGACCCATTTTTGTCCTACCTCTCAGGCCCCTGGGTGTTAGTCATGGAAAAATTGTTGATAGGATTCAATGGCCATTCATACTGAAAATTCTGACAACATTTGACTTATTTACTATTACAAACGACCAAATAATGTTCAAAAATGTGTTTTCCCTATTTCAGAAGAAGTCGAAAATGTAAATTGTTTATGGCCATACGACGCACGCTGGACAACAGACGACGACGGAAAAAAGGCAATTAGAAGACAATGTCTCAAGTGACCTAAAAATTGTTTTAAACAAAAACTGATTCAAATCAAGTTCAAGTGTAATATAAGTACAAGTAGAAAGAATCATGAAAGATATAAATGCCCTGCCTACACTCAGGGATTGGATTGAAAGGATGTGAGCAACACTATATACCTCCCCTACTCTATCCCATCTGTATTTCATGTTGGGTGCCTAATAAGAAGATCAAAAAGAAGGTGAAATGCAGCAAGAGTTTGAGAAACATTCCAGTCAAAGTTGGATAGATAAGATGTTTAGATATCAGTATGATTTCTAGGCTTACCTTCTGTATGTGAGATCTCAGTATCATTTCCTTTACTAGAGAAAACCAGCTCCAAAGAGGGCACCTGGAGCAGACATTCCACTCGTGATACTGGCAGACAGTTAAACCGGATGATGGAAGGGTCCACTCGGATAAACACGACCACATCTACAGGGAAGGAATAGTGACTCGCCGTGGCGTAGAGGGAGTTGTACGAGCCATCCAGGTCTATATTCAACATGTTCTCGATGATCTCCGCTGTAACAAAAAAATTAAGCTTCACCAATGTCCAGAAAACAATAACGAAACAGAGACAGAGGTGTGGTATATATCTGTCCAAACAGCCCACTGTACTTCACTGTTATTTTCTTGTAAACAATATTTCGCGTCATTGTTATTTTCATCTAATTTGCATATATATAAATTCATTATCAAATGCTCTTTCTGATAACCAGGCTGTCATATAATTATGTTTTTAACTTACTTTTCTTGCTGGGTTGTGACTGAGTGGTGCTGTTTCCGATCGGAAGAGGTTCCAGGGCCTGTTCCAGGAAGTCCAATAGACATGGACTGATCACCATTTCCTGTAGAAATCGTCAAATCAAATCATAAATTAATTACATATCTCCAGGTCAGTGGGATTGCTGGATTACGGAATATGTGTATGTGAAAGAGTAAAGTACCGAGGCATCAGTTTTTATGAGAGTCAAACTGAACACCAGTAACAGCAATGATTTATTGTTTTCTAATTATGTTATATGAAGACCATCTTACCTCTGGTAATGAAGACAGAGAAATCCAAGCATACAAGTTTGCCCGTTTAAAGTTGGCTCTCTTCGAGGTATATCCTGATGTCAAACTTTCCTTACTCTCCACACTATCAGTGGTCACAAGTTTAGGGTACGGGCCGTGGGGACCTTTTCTCATCATCACTACTTGTACCTCCTCCCCTGGTGATTCCTCTGTGGCCTGAGGCTGTGACCCTTGTGACCCTTGTTGACCCTGTGACCCCGGTGTTCCCCGAGTTGAGTCATTCAGACCATCTGATCCACCGCCGCTAGTTTTGGAGTTGTAATGCACCTATAACATCATCAAAGTGTTATAAGGACCTTAAATCTGTCATCTGATATATGTGTCATATTTATCAAAATGTTATAAGGACCTTAAATCTGTCATCTGATATATGAGTCATATTTATCAGTGTTATAAGGACCTTAAATCTGTCATCTGATATGTGTCATATTTATCAAAGTGTTATAAGGACTTTAAATCTGTCATCTGATATATGTGTCATATTTATCAGTGTTATAAGGACCTTAAATATGTCATCTGATATATGTGTCATATTTATCAAAGTGTTATAAGGACCTTAAATCTGTAATATGTGTCATATTTATCAGTGTTATATGGACCTTAAATCTGTCATCTGATATATGTGTCATATTTATCAGTGTTATAAGGACCTTAAATCTGTCATCTGATATATGTGTCATGTTTATCAGTGTTATAAGGACCTTAAATCTGTCATCTGATATATGTGTCATATTTATCAAAATGTTATAAGGACCTTAAATCTGTCTTCTGATATATGTGTCATATTTATCTAAATGTTATAAGGACCTTAAATCTGTCATCTGATATATGTGTCATATTTATCTAAATGTTATAAGGACCTTAAATCTGTCATCTGATATATGTGTCATATTTATCAGTGTTATAAGGACCTTAAATCTGTCATCTGATGTATGTGTCATATTTATCAGTGTTATAAGGACCTTAAATCTGTCATCTGATATATGTGTCATATTTATCAAAGTGTTATAAGGAACTTAAATCTGTCATCTGATATGTGTCATATTTATCAAAGTGTTATAAGGACTTTAAATCTGTCATCTGATATATGTGTCATATTTATCAGTGTTATAAGGACCTTAAATCTGTCATCTGATATATGTGTCATATTTATCAAAATGTTATAAGGACCTTAAATCTGTCATCTGATATATGTGTCATATTTATCAGTGTTATAATGACCTTAAATCTGTCATCTGATATATGTGTCATATTCATCAAAATGTTATAAGGACCTTAAATCTGTCATTTGATATATGTGTCATATTCATCAAAATGTTATAAGGACCTTAAATCTGTCATCTGACATATGTGTCATATATATCAAAGTCATTTGTCATCTCTTGGTTTTTTTTTTTTCAAAATCTCTCCAGTTTCATAGGAACCAGATCAACAATTCAAACAAAATTGACAGAACTTTTACCTAAGAATGCTTCAAACCTTTTTTCATACAGAAAAAGAGGGTCTGCAAAGAATTTGGGAAGATGATTTCCTTTCACCAAAGGATTCTTCAGACTGTATTAAGACCATAACATCAATTACATTTCTACAAATGTAGATTTCTGAAGTATTTATCCTATGGGCTAAAAACAATACAAGACTAACCTTGACATCCACACTAGGTACAAAGAAAATGGTGTTCTCGATCTGATTCTGTTTCTGTTCCTTCTCAGCCTTCTTCCCAAAGGTGGGAGGAGGCGGGGTCTCCTGCCTTTTGCCACGCCTCTTACTGGCGGGGGAGGAGGGTGTGTCTGGTGTAGGGGTTTTCTCTCTCTTCAAGTGTCTGTACAAGGTAAAAGTAGGTCAAAGGTTACATTATAGTGACATGGTAAATGAAACACATTTTGCAATTCATTTGATATTTTTTGTTTTTGTAAAGAAAGATGACACTGTAAATGTACATATTTCAATGGTAATGTTACTTGCACTTCACATGGTACAAACATTAGGTAAGATATTATTCAAGTTGGTAAATATGGATATATAAACAGTCCTATAGCCAAATGTACAAATGATATGAGGGCTAAGTGATAACAAAATAAGTGTAATTTGGGTATGATTATGCCTAGTTCCATCTTCCAGAGCTTGTAAGTAGTGACTGTATGATGTCACAAACAACAGAACATGGGACTGATCATATTAAAACAAGACCATTTTTCTATCTGATAACTGCTGTGTTTCTTTACAGGTTGTGATAAACAATGTATTCTGTACAATATATGAAAGGTTTGTTTGTTTGTTTAGTTTTACGTCCTATTAACAGCCAGGGTCATGTAAGGACGTGCCAGGTTTGTTGGTGGAGGAAAGCCGGAGTACCCGGAGAAAAACCACCGGTCAGCGGTCAGTACCTGGCAACTGCCCCACATGGGATTCGAACCCGCATCCCAGAGGTGGAGGGCTTGTGGTAATATGTCGGCACATCTTAACCACTCGGCCACCGCGGAACCGAGTGGTTATATGAAAGGAAAAGGCTACTAACATGTATATAAAGTACATTGTATATTAACTATATAAAGGAATATGGGGATGCGAAGAAACAATCACAATGAACATATTGGCAAATCAATGATATGTGACAATTTATGAAGTTAATATACTTTTTAAGTTCATCTTCCTTAGATTCCTTTGGATAAAGAACACATTTCCCACTGTCAATAAACACTTTGATATCCAGCTCAAAGTCGATGCTTGGCTCAGCAGAAGTGGAAGGTTTCGAGCCAGAACTTCCCAAACTGGGGTTTGATGTGTCAGATTTGAAGGTCACAGCGTCCTCAGCCAGAGATGTCCCTGGTTGTCTGTAAACATACATTGTACATATACAGGAAATAAACATTCCCTTTTCAAATCTCATACAATCAATATCATTCAAACAGCTGATGAGCATTTTCATGAATTTTGTTTAAAATTACTAGTCTGTTCAAGTTACAAGTAAATAATGCTGATTTTAAAATTTTAAGTTTTCAATTAATTATCAGTCCCATTCATAGTCTTTAGAGCTTCACCTAATAATTACCTTGTACTTGCTGTCAATGATTGAATATCCTATTAGCATAATTACATTGTGACTGAAAGTCCTACAGGTTTTTTTTTTTTATCCTCAAAATATTTATACTTTTCTTTCTTATTCTACAAAGCTGTACTTAAACAGAAGGCAAAACTTACTCAGAATCAACAAAGACTGTCCCAGAATCTCTGTTATTCGTAGCTCTATTAGAATAATCATCTGGATCGGAGAGAGAGTCACTCGAGTTTGAACCAGACGAGCTGCCCCTAGACATCCAGATCCTCTTACCAGAGTGGGTTGGGCTACTCTTCAGGTACCCTCTATACAGGGGAGACGACTCCACGGACGACAAGGACTCGGGAGTTCTACAATACAACATATTACCAAGTACAATGAATGCATCCATTAATTCTAGTACCTGAATTAATTGCAAACATTATAAAGATATGAATTATGTATAAAAATTTTAGCATTTCTGGCCAATTGTACAAAAATTGTGCAATTGATACATATACTGAAGTAGAAAGGTTTAGTATTTATATCTGTAGCCAGTTTAAATATTCTTCAAAGAAATCTCTTCCATTCTTTTCAATTCATAACTTTAAGCAAAGTTGTGAGATGTAATTAATTTTTTTCTTGGTAATTGAAAGTGTAAAACATCTGAATGTTTTATGGTAATTTTTTAAATTTGTACATAGCAGTAAAATTGATGTAGGTTCAACACTTACTCAGGGAGGGAATATGTACATGTGGCTGTACCCCCAAACTGTACTTTGGTAGTAGGGAGAGTGCGACTCCAGTCAACAGAAGCTCCTCGATTGTGTGTCAGATCCTGATTATAGGAAGCCAGCTTATCTAGGTCCATGTGTCTGTCAGTCAAATATAACATATCATTATGTTACCACAGAAAACTTTCATTTTTCATTAATTTTTCCCTTTTAACACCATTTCCCCCTCTCCTTTTCTTGTTATCTGTAATTTTTCCTTCTTTAAGAATATTTAAGTTCACATACATTACATAAGATGATATAAAACCCAAAAAGCAAAAACATCTGCAGTCTATGAATCAATTTTGATTTTCATTGCATCCCATCCTGTGCCACTTTTTCTATAAGTCCCACTGTGACCTTCATTTGACCTACCCTTTCCTGTCACGCCCTACTGGACCTCCGTAAGATTTGGACCTATAATGTGAAGATCGGTTTCCGATTCCTAACTGGTCTTTCAGGGCAGATGTCTACAAAAGAAACATGTGCTGTTTTCATCGATCAAATGACAAAAATGATGACAAATTTATGTTAGGTTACAACCTTACCAGATAAAGAGATTGAAGATGTGTATGTATAGAGCAGTACAACATACCCGACTCTCGCTCTGTTTCTTGAGTTTGTTGAGAACTTCACGTCTGAAGTCCTGGAACACTATGCCTTTGAGTTCCTCTAGTTTCTTAGACTCACTCTCTACTGTAGCTAAACTGGCACCAAGTTGTCTATAAAACAAAGGATTCCTAGCTTTATTGAGGTGACAAATAACACAATGATTGCTGCATGACCTTCAAAGAGGGTCAATGTTGCCGCACGACCTTCACAGAGGGTCAATGTTGCTGTATGACCTTCAAATAAGGCCAATGTCAACCTGATTTCAACTGAACAGATATAGTATCAAAAATTCAATTTCCAATGGTTAAATTTTTTTTTCCAATTTTAACAAAATTAATGTTAGAATGCCTTGATCTTTTTAATATCAAATTTGACTTCAATGATGGTCAAGGACTATAATACATGATGACCTGAGGTGTTTTTTGTAATACTGATGTTATAGTTAAGTCAGATTAGGTGAATGGTGACTTACTTAAGGTCCTGGACTATTTTAGCTTGTTCATTCATCTCTTTCTCGATGAGCCTGAAGCGTAGTTTAGGATCCAGTGACGTGTCATACACAAACTCTGGTAGGGTGTCCATCAGGGTACTGGGTCTACGAGTAACCTCAATCTCCGGATCGTTGGATGGTGAGAAAAGGGAGTCCATTCCATCAGGGAAACTTTCCTCGGATGATTCCTCGTCTGGGTCTCCTGCTAGGGCGGTCAGTGTATTGCCGAGGGCAGATAATCGCTTGCCAATGTTAGTATCCAGGTGTACATCTATACCCTGCATCTCCCATCGAACGTTCAGGATCCATTTTGCATTACTGTTGGGTTCTGCCATCAAAAATAAACAGTAGATATTTAGAATTTCTAAAAACCGAAGATTTTTCTTAGGAAGCATTTCAGTATCCTCGTTGTGTCATTATAGTGGAAAAATATTCCACTCGCATCAAGATATTCTTACCTACTTCATATACCCATCTAGGATTCTATCATTCCAAAAGCTTTTATTTTACAAATTACACCAAAGCCCTATCACCTACACCTGTAAAAAGAATGGCAAAATATATTCTTTGCAGACAGAAATCATTCTGTTACGATAAGATTGACAACAAAGAAACATCATCTGCCATCATTACCAATTCTACTGATGAGAGGATGTCCTCTACATGCTACTGACCTGAGAGGAGTTTGTTGATGGTACGAGAACAGACCTCATATGTACCCTCAGGAACCACACAGGCATTCATTACAGAATCATCAGGGTTGTTAGGCTTCCAGTCATCCCAGGAGGTCTCAAAGTCGGTCGCAAGCCGCAGGCAAAAGTCTGTCAAAAAATTATTCTTATGTTTAATATGCATATCAGGCAAATGTACATGTACTTTAGACCAATACATGTTGTAACAGACATAATTCATTGTCATAGAAGATTCAAACTTGCATTTGCTTACATGACTAAAATTGCCTTGCAACTGCGCTGCAACTTGCCCCAGAACTAGCCTTAGCTGACAGACAAGGAGCTGAGATGCTGGCCAAGTACTTGCCCAAAAAATTGTCCTTGCTGACACTAGGGAGCCTTAGAGATAATGATGGGTCTGAAACTTGCTCTCACTGATGAAGGAGCTGGAGACTAGGTACTTACCTTAGAACTTTCCCTTGCTGACCAGAGAACCTGAGGAGCAGGCTAAGTACTTACCCTGGAACTTTCCCTTGCTGACCAGAGAACCTGAGGAGCAGGCTTAGTACTTACCCTGGAACTTTCCCTTGCTGACCAGAGAACCTGAGGAGCAGGCTAAGTACTTACCCTGGAACTTTCCCTTGCTGGCCAGAGAACCTGAGGAGCAGGCTAAGTACTTACCCTGGAACTTTCCCTTGCTGACCAGAGAACCTGAGGAGCAGGCTAAGTACTTACCTTAGAACTTTCCCTTGCTGACCAGAGAACCTGAGGAACAGACTAAGTACTTACCCTGGATCTTTCCCTTACTGACCAGAGAACCAGAGGAGCAGGCTAAGTACTTACCCTGGAACTTTCCATTGCTGACCAGAGAACCTGAAGAGCAGGCTGAGTACTTATCCTGGAACTTTCCCTTGCTGATCAGAGAACCTGAAGAGCAGGCTAAGTACTTACCCTGGAACTTTCCCTTGCTGACCAGAGAACCTGAGGAGCAGGCTGAGTACTTACCCTGGAACTTTCCCTTGCTGACCAGAGACCCGGGGAGCAGGCTAAGTACTTACCCTGGAACTTTCCCTTGCTGACCAGAGAACCTGAGGAGCAGGCTAAGTACTTACCTTAGAACTTTCCCTTGCTGACCAGAGAACCTGAGGAGCAGGCTAAGTACTTACCCTGGAACTTTCCCTTGCTGACCAGAGAACCTGAGGAGCAGGCTATGTACTTACCCTGGAACTTTCCAATGCTGACCAGAGAACCTGAGGAACAGGCTAAGTACTTACCCTGGAACTTTCCCTTGCTGACCAGAGAACCTGAGGAGCAGGCTAAGTACTTACCCTGGAACTTTCCACTCCTGACCAGACAACCTGAAGAGCAGACTAAGTACTTACCCTGGAACTTTTCATTGCTGACCTGAGAACCTGAAGAGCAGACTAAGTACTTACCCTGGAACTTTCCCTTGCTGACCAGAGAACCTGAGGAGCAGGCTAAGTACTTACCCTGGAACTTTCCATTGCTGACCAGAGAACCTGAGGAGCAGGCTAAGTACTTACCTTAGAACTTTCCCTTGCTGACCAGAGAACCTGAGGAGCAGGCTAAGTACTTACCCTAGCACTTTCCCTTGCTGACCAGAGAACCTGAGGAGCAGGCTAAGTACTTACCCTGGAACTTTCCATTGCTGACCAGAGAACCTGAGGAGCAGGCTAAGTACTTACCCTGGAACTTTCCCTTGCTGACCAGAGAACCTGAGGAGCAGGCTAAGTACTTACCCTGGAACTTTCCACTCCTGACCAGACAACCTGAAGAGCAGACTAAGTACTTACCCTGGAACTTTTCATTGCTGACCTGAGAACCTGAAGAGCAGACTAAGTACTTACCCTGGAACTTTCCCTTGCTGACCAGAGAACCTGAGGAGCAGGCTAAGTACTTACCCTGGAACTTTCCATTGCTGACCAGAGAACCTGAGGAGCAGGCTAAGTACTTACCCTGGAACTTTCCCTTGCTGACCAGAGAACCTGAGGAGCAGACTAAGTACTTACCCTGGAACTTTCCCTTACTGACCAGAGAACCAGAGGAGCAGGCTAAGTACTTACCCTGGAACTTTCCATTGCTGACCAGAGAACCTGAAGAGCAGGCTAAGTACTTACCCTGGAACTTTCCCTTGCTGACCAGAGAACCTGAGGAGCAGGCTAAGTACTTACCCTGGAACTTTCCCTTGCTGACCAGAGAACCTGAGGAGCAGGCTAAGTACTTACCCTGGAACTTTCCCTTGCTGACCAGAGAACCTGAGGAGCAGGCTAAGTACTTACCCTGGAACTTTCCCTTGCTGACCAGAGAACCTGAAGAGCAGGCTGAGATCTGAGTACTTTTGATGGTGAGGACTAGTGCTGCTCCAGGCTCACAGTCCAGGAATCGATTAGGGTGAGGGTTGGGCTACAAGGGAATATACAGTATCAACGTCTTATATATATTTCATATAATTTAATTCATGCTTAACAAAGTGTACCATTGGTTTCGCGTAATGATGTCTGCATGCAAAAAGCTTCTTTTATATACACATTATCTGTACCCATAATTCTCGATATCGTGGATCATTTGTAAATTTGAAGCAATCAGACAGGAGGTCTTGGCCTTTTGTGGAAGTAGGAACAGACAAACTTTATCTAAGATATTTAGATATATGTTTTAAGAATCTATTATGACCTTTTGTCCATGTTTAGTGCTTAATCTATTTTCAGCAATATCTGGATGGCTCATATACCCAATGTGAGTGATCCTGATTGCAGAATCTTGAGTGATTGTATAAACCAAAATGAATGTGTGAACTCAGGTACATGAGATTTTCTAAGAAATGCATTATCTTAACTTTCCTTTATGAATAATCTTACGTAGGTAATTTACAAGAGATCCCAGTGGGATCTTTGCACCTACTAAAGAATGATCTAAATCAGAAAATGGTTAAAGGTTCAGGAATTGTTAAAAGCTGGAAGGATGGACAAATGACAGACCACAGATGAAATGTGATTTGAATAGCCTACCATTTGATGAAGGTGGGCTACAGATAAATCTTAACAACACAACTGTTTACCTGGTGAGCTGTGGGTGCCACAGGGACACAGATCCCGATGTCTGTCACCGTTAACTGTAGGAAGAGGGTACTGAAAGCCGCCGGGCTGGACGAGGAAAACTGTGGCAGCCTATCCATCACCTGGCGGGTCGCTCTTTGTACCTACAGGTGGAAACAGATAACACTCAATATCTCATTTAGTTTGTCAGTACATGTATTTTATGACAAATTCACAGTTATGTATATTTGATTTGCTTGTATTTTTAATCAAATTAACATTATTCAAGTATAAAACTTCTGACAAGGCTTATACATTTTCTATCAAATCATCACCAAAAACAGAAAATCTACAAAAGGAAAAATCATCAGAAAACAAAACCTGTAATGGTCGTAACTATGCCTAAAGGTATTACTAACAATGAACACATCTGAAAGTTTTACCTGTAATTCACTATTTAACAGAGAGCAGACTCATTTTGACATAAACCTTTTTTGTATCTATAAATATCACAGGTTTTCCAAAAATTCAATCCTGTACAATACAAATGTATATTGACCTCAGTGTTCAGTGCCATCCTCTGTTCTGTCCAATACTCATAAGCATTCTTGTAGTTCAGCCAAACAAGAACAGCTGGGAAACAAACACACAAGAATTAGAAATTATAAAAAATAGATAACATTTGAAATCATAACATATATACAGAGGCAAAACTGGAGGACATTTTGATTCACTGACCAAAAGGCCTTTTAGCAAACTTTCTCAAAACTTTATAGAGGTTTTACTCTATGTATGTTCTTCAAGGAAACAAAAGATGTGCTGAAACAGTTGTAATAACATACCTTTGTCGAAGGCCAGTGGATGTGCCAGGACAATAGGTCGAGTGACAGTGATCAGTAAAGCTTCCTGATCCATAGAAACACCAGTGATCATCTCATCCTTAAAAACAAATTACACAACTCATTACACATTATATACAGGACAATAGGACGAGTGACAGTGATCAGTAAAGCTTCCTGATCCATAGAAACAACAGTGATCATCTCATCCTTAAAACCAAATTACACAACTCATTACACATTATATATACAGGACAATAGGACGAGTGACAGTGATAAGTAAAGCTTCCTGATCCATAGAAACACCAGTGATCATCTCATCCTTAAAAACCAAATTACACAGCTCATTACACATTATATATACAGGACAATAGGACAAGTGACAGTGATAAGTATAGCTTCCTGATCCACTTAAAACCAAATTACACAACTCATTACACATTATATACAGGACAATAGGACGAGTGACAGTGATAAGTAAAGCTTCCTGATCCATAGAAACACCAGCGATCATCTCATCCTTAAAAACACAACTCATTACACATTATATATATATACAAGACATTGATAAATAATTATGAATAATTAATATATACAAGTTACACACTGTCCTGCAAAAGTGCTGTAAGCTACAATTGGATTAATCTTATATACTGTACATGTATATAATACACATTAAACATATGCTTATATCAGCTAAGTTTATAATTTGTCTATATTATATGACTGTGTCCATTTCTAACATAAATTTTGAAACATTTTCAAATAAAATTACAATTTATCAGAATGCTAAAAACTTCCACAAACTTTCCTCTTCCAAAACATTGTCTAATGGGTAAATTCTTGCCTATAAGTTTAACCTTCTGTAATATTTATGTCACATAATACTTCAAAGTATAAATATTCCACTGTATCTTACAGATTTATATATTCTGAATTGCATTTTACAGAGTTATCTGCCCTTGTGGATAGGTATTCATTGTGAAGTCATGTGTTTGAGAGCATAACGCCATATTTTTCACAAAATATTCATGTCAACTGTGAAAAGACTACACCATCTACCTGTAAGTGTACAAAATTTACCTGTAAGGCATTACGTATACCAATCTTTGTCTTGAAGAATGCCATTGTCTGAAACTCAGCTTCAGCCTCCTCAAACAGTGGATTCTGTCAAATATAGGAAAAAAATCCCTCAATATTAAAATGCCACTGCTCCAAGAATAAAATTGAGAAAATAATAAAAGTACATTATGTACAAATCAAAAACACTGACAACTTTAATGGTAACTTTTCTCAAATGTTTCATTTTTTTGCAAAAATTTAAACTTATGATGTCTTTTAAATTAATAATAAAATATGTCATAATTATGAAATGTATCAAGGTATATATTGCAATTGAATTGCACAAAACACTTCTGAAAAGCCTAATTAAACTATGGTAAAACGCTTAATGTAAGCCATGACATATTTATAAGAAATTTCAATGAAAACCATGTCATGAGCTACTTGACACACAACTTGTACTGACCTTTAGTAGTTGTCCTAAGGCTAGGTTCAGATCTATCTGGGCACGTAGGAAAACTTTCTGAATATCTGGATGACCTGCAAATTTAAGGTATGGTTTGATTGGAATAACATCATATCAACAGCCAATGTTGTTTAAGAATATCCCAAGTTTAGGAGATAGAAAAAAAGCCAGAGTACCCAGAGAAAAAATGCTGAACAGCAGTCATTGCCTGGCTTCTGCGCCACATGGCATTTCAAGTCGAAACCTAGCTAGAGGTGGAGAGCTTGTGGTAATTGTGTATGGCACTCAGTCACCATAGCCCTAAAATTCTTGCATCCTAATAACTTTATCATTCTGATTAAAATAATCTATCTGTGGCTTTGTAACCACCTAGCTACACCGAAATATCTCAAGGTACTGCAATTAAAGTCCCATTCAGATGACAGAACATCATTTGGTTCCAAGGATGTGTAAACAACCTTTTTTGGTTCCAAGGATGTGTAAACAACATTTTTTGGTTCCAAGGATGTGTAAACAACCTTTTTTGGTTCCAAGGATGTGTAAACGACCTTTTTTGGTTCCAAGGATGTGTAAATGACCTTTTTTGGTTCCAAGGATGTGTAAACGACCCTTTTTGGTTCCAAGGATGTGTAAACGACCTTTTTTGGTTCCAAGGATGTGTAAACAACCTTTTTTGGTTCCAAGGATGTGTAAACAACCTTTTTTGGTTCCAAGGATGTGTAAACAACCTTTTTTGGTTCCAAGGATGTGTAAACGACCTTTTTTGGTTCCAAGGATGTGTAAACGACCTTTTTTGGTTCCAAGGATGTGTAAACAACCTTTTGAGAGTGTGCCTCACATTAATCACTATTCATGACTCCTGGGGTCATGCGGAAGTGTAGTGGGACTAGACTGGGTTGATCATCACTGACCAGGTAGCTCAATTGCTAGAACAGGCTGCTAGGTTTCGGGGGCCACAGGTTCAAGCCCTGCTTGAGGTTACTAAATTGTTCATGTAAAACAATAGACATTAACAACTGTTATATTCTAATTTAGTCTCAATATTTCAAAGTGACAAAACTAAACTTTTATGGTAGAATAAGTTCGCTTAATAAAACGCCATTTAACACCAATGTATGATAACCTGTATGTACCTGATTGGTCCGTTCTGGTGTCACATGACACCCTCTGGACACGGTTGGAGATTTCCAGGTCAACGGCTCCAGTTTCCAGCTGTACTGCACTAGAGGTAGGTGTGGTAGCCGTGATCTGGATACCCTGAAAACCATGGAATTTTTTCTGATCAGCACATTTATTTATCATTATCTAAATACTGCTTCAACTCAAGACATAGGACATATGGCAAATTATTGACAACATTTCATTGGATCTATATAGAAAGTGCTTAATATCTAAACAAGAAGTGTTTCAAAACGAGATAGTGTTTTCATGCAATTTTAGATGATGTGGCTTATTTTTTGCCTTATATCCATACCCATACCTATGGTAATTAAAGAAGAGATAATCCCATGAACGTAACATGAATACATGTACTAAATGAGTTTGCTTTCTAATTAGAAGACTGTGGCATGCATGTGTTGTGTAGTTTGCTTTCTAATTAGAAGACTGTGGCATGCATGTGTTGTGTATCTCCTAGTGATATGAATGTAACATGAATACGTGTACTAAATGAGTTTGCTTTCTAATTAGAAGGCTGTGGCATGCATGTGTTGTGTATCTCCTAGTGATATGAATGTAACATGAATACATGTACTAAATGAGTTTGCTTTCTAATTAGAAGACTGTGGCATGCATGTGTTGTGTATCTCCTAGTGATATGAATGTAACATGAATACCTGTACTAAATGAGTTTGCTTTCTAATTAGAAGGCTGTGGCATGCATGTGTTGTGTATCTCCTAGTGATATGAATGTAAAATGAATACATGTACTAAATGAGTTTGCTTTCTAATTAGAAGGCTGTGGCATGCATGTGTTGTGTATCTCCTAGTGATATGAATGTAAAATGAATACATGTACTAAATGAGTTTGCTTTCTAATTAGAAGACTGTGGCATGCATGTGTTATGTATCTCCTAGTGATATGAATGTAACATGAATACGTGTACTAAATGAGTTTGCTTTCTAATTAGAAGACTGTGGCATGCATGTGTTGTGTATCTGCTAGTGATATGAATGTAACATGAATACCTGTACTAAATGAGTTTGCTTTCTAATTAGAAGACTGTGGCATGCATGTGTTGTGTATCTGCTAGTGATATGAATGTAACATGAATACCTGTACTAAATGAGTTTGCTTTCTAATTAGAAGACTGTGGCATGCATGTGTTGTGTATCTGCTAGTGATATGAATGTAACATGAATACATGTACTAAATGAGTTTGCTTTCTAATTAGAAGACTGTGGCATGCATGTGTTGTGTATCTCCTAGTGATATGAATGTAACATGAATATGTGTACTAAGTGAGTTTGCTTTCTAATTAGAAGACTGTGGCATGCATGTGTTGTGTATCTGCTAGTGATATGAATGTAACATGAATACATGTACTAAATGAGTTTGCTTTCTAATTAGAAGACTGTGGCATGCATGTGTTGTGTATCTCCTAGTGATATGAATGTAACATGAATACATGTACTAAATGAGTTTGCTTTCTAATTAGAAGACTGTGGCATGCATGTGTTGTGTATCTCCTAGTGATATGAATGTAACATGAATACCTGTACTAAATGAGTTTGCTTTCTAATTAGAAGGCTGTGGCATGCATGTGTTGTGTATCTCCCAGTGATATGAATGTAACATGAATACGTGTACTAAATGAGTTTGCTTTCTAATTAGAAGACTGTGGCATGCATGTGTTGTGTATCACCCAGTGATATGAATGTAACATGAATACGTGTACTAAATGAGTTTGCTTTCTAATTAGAAGGCTGTGGCATGCATGTGTTGTGTATCTCCCAGTGATATGAATGTAACATGAATACATGTACTAAATGAGTTTGCTTTCTAATTAGAAGGCTGTGGCATGCATGTGTTGTGTATCTGCTAGTGATATGAATGTAACATGAATACGTGTACTAAATGAGTTTGCTTTCTAATTAGAAGGCTGTGGCATGCATGTGTTGTGTATCTCCTAGTGATATGAATGTAACAAGAATACGTGTACTAAATGAGTTTGCTTTCTAATTAGAAGACTGTGGCATGCATGTGTTGTGTATCTCCTAGTGATATGAATGTAACATGAATACGTGTACTAAATGAGTTTGCTTTCTAATTAGAAGACTGTGGCATGCATGTGTTATGTATCTGCTAGTGATATGAATGTAACATGAATACGTGTACTAAATTAGTTTGCTTTCTAATTAGAAGACTGTGGCATGCATGTGTTGTGTATCTGCTAGTGATATGAATGTAACATGAATACGTGTACTAAATGAGTTTGCTTTCTAATTAGAAGACTGTGGCATGCATGTGTTGTGTATCTGCTAGTGATATGAATGTAACATGAATACGTGTACTAAATGAGTTTGCTTTCTAATTAGAAGACTGTGGCATGCATGTGTTGTGTATCTCCTAGTGATATGAATGTAACATGAATACATGTACTAAATGAGTTTGCTTTCTAATTAGAAGACTGTGGCATGCATGTGTTGTGTATCTGCTAGTGATATGAATGTAACATGAATACGTGTACTAAATGAGTTTGCTTTCTAATTAGAAGACTGTGGCATGCATGTGTTGTGTATCTCCTAGTAATAGTTATTGTCCGTTCAAGTACTACCTTAGTGAAGCCAATCCCAAAATATTATCTTGTGGAACACTCCATCTAGGTACTTTATACTAAATGGGCTAACCAATCACCCCACTCCCTGTCAAAGAACCTACTGTGTCTGGTTCATTCAGCTAGGGGAGATAACTCAGAAGATCTTCCAAGAGAAATGAAATCTTTTATTTACAGTGTAATCATCTCAAAGAACAACAGCCCTACCTTGAACCTGAACAGCAGTGAGTATAGGAGAGACTGCTCTGGTTCCTTAGGTGTGGTCTCCTCCCCGCCCCACAGAGGCACCGGCTGGTCCGACCCCGACACTTTCTGCACCAACTCATTTACTTCCTGTAAATAAAGCATCAACAGGTTAGTTCAACATTATGTTGTAGTTTTCTAACATTCATTTATTGTGATATCTAGCACATACATTAAGGATTACTGTTTTTCACTACTTTGTTGTATATTACTGTATTCGACCTAGTAAGTGCCCCTATCCCTATTTGAAGCCTTAATTTTCATGAAAATATGAAAGCTGTGTACATTTCTTTATTTCATTATTTGATTGCTTTCACAAATTAGTAGATGGCTTAATTTGTGCAATTAATTTGGTTCTATAAGCCCCCTTATTTACTTTGTTTATATACAAGTATTGTTGAAATTCCGAAACGTTAATCACTTACAGGTAGCCTAAATATATACATAACAACTGTACGTACATATAGATATAAAAGGTATTGTCCTCTGACCCCATTGCATTTTTCACAAGCCTCTCACTTACAAGATAAACATGACGACGTGTTCAGTAACAGTTTCTGATCGATACTAAAGTCGTCTGAGTACATCAATAGAGATGGCGTGATCAGAAACTAGCTCCGCCCAATTGTTACCTCACCTAACAACTGATGGCGTGATCGGAAACAAGTCCCGCCCATCTCAAATCTGATTGGTTAAACGGAAATAGCCGAGTCTGGTTGTGTGCGAGCTTCCAGGGGTGTGCTAGTTCGAAAGACTAACACACAGCTTAGCGAGGGTTTTGGAAAAAAGTAGTGAGTTAGTCAATTTAACCAAGTAACTTTTATATAGCATAAATAAAGTAGATGTATATTGCTATCACATCAAAAGACAATACTAACATGGGTGAGGCAATAGTGCCCTCGCAAGTCAGCCATAACAGGTTCAGTAGTTTGATAGCCAATCAAAAGCCTGTATTCTGTCAAATGATGTACTACAGCCATTTATTTGCTGTCAATAAATTGATTATACAATTATAAAGTGACTTGTACTGTCATTTATATATTGACACGTATTGTCTAGCAATTTTGGAGTTACACTATCAATTATTTGGCTGGTTACACTGTCAATTATCTGGTTGGTTACGCTGTCAATTATCTGGTTGGTTACGCTGTCAATTATTTGGTTGGTTACACTGTCAATTATTTGCTGGTTACATTATCAATTACTTGCTGGTTACACTGTCAATTATCTGGTTGGTTACAGTGTCAATTATCTGGTTGGTTACACTGTCAATTATTTGGCTGGTTACACTGCCAATTATTTGTTGGTAGCATTATCAATTATTTGCTGGTTACATTGTCAATTATAAGGTTAGTTACACTATCAATTATTTGGCTGGTTACACTGCCAATTATTTGTTGGTAGCATTATCAATTATTTGCTGGTTACATTGTCAATTATAAGGTTAGTTACACTATCAATTATTTGGTTGTTAACGTGTCAATAATTTTGCTTATTACACTGTTAATTGATTGAATGGTTGAAACATCATTTATTTGGTTGGTTATATTGTCAATTATTTGGCTGGTTACATTGTAAATTATGAATGGTTGAAACATCAATTATTTGGTAGGTTACATTCTCAATTATTTGATTGGTTACATTCTCAAATATTTGGTTGGTTACAGTGTCAATTTCTGGTTGGTTAAATTGTCAATTATTTGGTTGGTTACAGTGTCAATAATTTGGTCGGCTACACTGTCAATGTTTTGGTTGGTTACAGTGTCAATTATTTGGTTGGTCACATTCTCAATTATTTGACTGGTTACACTGTCAATTAACTGGTTGGTTACACTGTCAATTATAAGGTTAGTTACACTATCAATTATTTGGTAAGTTACACTATCAATTATTTGGTAAGTTACACTATCAATTAATTGGTTGGCTACACTGTCAATTATTTGGCTTGTTACATTGTCAAATATTTGGTTGGCTACACTGTCACTTATTTGGCTAGTTAAACTGTCAATTATTTGGCTAGTTACACTGTCAATTATTTGGTTGTTAACGTGTCAATAATTTTGCTTGTTACACTGTCAATTGATTGAATGGTTGAAACATCATTCATTTGGTTGGTTATATTGTCAATTATTTGGCTGGTTACATTGTTAATTATTTGAATGGTTACAGTGTCAATTATTTGGTTGGTTACATTCTCATTTATTTGGTTGGTTACAGTGTCAATTATTTGGTTGGTTACAGTGTTAATTTTCTGGTTGTTTACAGTGTCAATTATTTGGTTGGTTACACTGTCAATTATTTGGTTGGTTACGGTGTTAATTTTCTGGTTGGTTACACTGTCAATTATTTGGTTGGTTACGGTGTTAATTTTCTGGTTGGTTACACTGTCAATTATTTGGTTGGTTACATTGTCAATTATCGGTTGGTTACATTGTCAATTAACTGGTTGGTTACACTGTCAATTTTCTGGTTGGTTACATTCTCAAATATTTGGTTGGTTACATTGTCAATTATCGGTTGGTTACAGTTTCAATTATTTGGTTGGTTACAGTGTCAATTATTTGGTTGGTTACATTCTCAAATATTTGGTTGGTTACACTGTCAATTATTTGGTTGGTTACAGTGTTAATTTTCTGGTTGGTTACAGTGTCAATTATTTGGTTGGTTACACTGTCAATTATTTGGTTGGTTACATTGTCAATTATCGGTTGGTTACATTGTCAATTATTTTGTTGGTTACATTCTCAATTATTTGGGTGGTTACATTCTCAATTATTTGGGTGGTTACACTGTCAATTATTTGGCTGGTTACACTGTCAATTAACTGGTTGGTTACACTGTCAATTATTTGGCTGGTTACACTGTCAATTATTTAGCTGGTTACACTGTCAATTATGTGCTGGTTACAGTGTCAATTATGTACTGGATACACTGTCAATTATTTGGCTGGTTACAGTGTCAATTATTTGCTAGTTATAGTGTCAATTATGTACTGGTTACACTGTCAATTATGTACTGGTTACACTGTCAATTATGTACTGGTTACACTGTCAATTATTTGGTTGTTAACGTGTCAATTATTTTGCTGGTTACACTGTCAATTAATGGAATGGTTGAAACATCAATTATTTGGCTGGTTACATTGTCAATTCTCTGGTTAGTGACACAGTCAATTATCAGTTGTATTGTGTATACTTATGTAGTATACTCTATGTTATTGCACTAGTCTTGGGTTAACATTTTACAGCACTTTAGCTCAGCTAGTGTGACACTGTAACTATAGATACCTAGATTTAACATTTTACAGCATTTAACTAGTGTGATTTTACAGCACTTTAGCTCAGCTAGTGTGACACTGTAACTAGAGATACCTAGATTTAACATTTTACAGCACCTTAGCCTAGCTAGTGTGACATTGTAACTATAGATACCTAGATTTAACATTTTACAGCACCTTAGCCCAGCTAGTGTGACACTGTAACTATAGATACCTAGATTTAACATTTTACAGCACCTTAGCTCAGCTAGTGTGACACTGTAACTATAGGTACCTAGATTTAACATTTTACAGCACCTTAGCTCAGCTAGTGTGACACTGTAACTATAGGTACCTAGATTTAACATTTTACAGCACCTTAGCTTAGCTAGTGTGACACTGTAACTATAGGTACCTAGATTTAACATTTTACAGCACCTTAGCCCAGCTAGTGTGACACTGTAACTATAATACCTAGATTTAACATTTTACAGCACCTTAGCTCAGCTAGTGTGACACTGTAACTATAGATACCTAGATTTAACATTTTACAGCACCTTAGCTCAGCTAGTGTGACACTGTAACTATAGGTACCTAGATTTAACATTTTACAGCACCTTAGCTCAGCTAGTGTGACACTGTAACTATAGGTACCTAGATTTAACATTTTACAGCACCTTAGCTTAGCTAGTGTGACACTGTAACTATAGGTACCTAGATTTAACATTTTACAGCACCTTAGCCCAGCTAGTGTGACACTGTAACTATAGATACCTAGATTTAACATTTTACAGCACCTTAGCTCAGCTAGTGTGACACTGTAACTATAGATACCTAGATTTAACATTTTACAGCACCTTAGCTCAGCTAGTGTGACACTGTAACTATATATACCTAGATTTAACATTTTACAGGACCTTAGCTTAGCTAGTGTGACACTGTAACTATAGATACCTAGATTTAACATTTTACAGGACCTTAGCTCAGCTAGTGTGACACTGTAACTATAGATACCTAGATTTAACATTTTACAGCACCTTAGCTCAGCTAGTGTGACACTGTAACTATAGATACCTAGATTTAACATTTTACAGCACCTTAGCTTAGCTAGTGTGACACTGTAACTATAGGTACCTAGATTTAACATTTTACAGCACCTTAGCTCAGCTAGTGTGACACTGTAACTATAGGTACCTAGATTACCTTAGCTTAGCTAGTGTGACACTGTAACTATAGGTACCTAGATTTAACATTTTACAGCACCTTAGCCCAGCTAGTGTGACACTGTAACTATAGATACCTAGATTTAACATTTTACAGCACCTTAGCTTAGCTAGTGTGACACTGTAACAGTACTATACCAGATACCTAGATTTAACATTTTACAGCACCTTAGCTCAGCTAGTGTGACACTGTAACTAGAGATACCTAGATTTAACATTTTACAGTACCTTAGCTCAGCTAGTGTGACACTGTAACTATAGATACCTAGATTTAACATTTTACAGCACCTTAGCTTAGCTAGTGTGACACTGTAACTATAGATACCTAGATTTAACATTTTACAGCACCTTAGCCCAGCTAGTGTGACACTGTAACTATAGATACCTAGATTTAACATTTTACAGCACCTTAGCCTAGCTAGTGTGACACTGTAACTATAGATACCTAGATTTAACATTTTACAGGACCTTAGCCCAGCTAGTGTGACACTGTAACTAGAGATACCTAGATTTAACATTTTACAGGACCTTAGCTCAGCTAGTGTGACACTGTAACTATAGATACCTAGATTTAACATTTTACAGGACCTTAGCTTAGCTAGTGTGACACTGTAACTATAGGTACCTAGATTTAACATTTTACAGGACCTTAGCTTAGCTAGTGTGACACTGTAACTAGAGATACCTAGATTTAACATTTTACAGGACCTTAGCTTAGCTAGTGTGACACTGTAACTATAGATACCTAGATTTAACATTTTACAGGACCTTAGCTCAGCTAGTGTGACACTGTAACTATAGATACCTAGATTTAACATTTTACAGCACCTTAGCTCAGCTAGTGTGACACTGTAACTATATATACCTAGATTTAACATTTTACAGGACCTTAGCTTAGCTAGTGTGACACTGTAACTATAGATACCTAGATTTAACATTTTACAGGACCTTAGCTTAGCTAGTGTGATACTGTAACTATAGATACCTAGATTTAACATTTTACAGCACCTTAGCTCAGCTAGTGTGACACTGTAACTATATATACCTAGATTTAACATTTTACAGCACCTTAGCTTAGCTAGTGTGACATTGTAACTATAGATACCTAGATAACAGTGTATTGATTAGTATTTAATGGCATAGTTAGATAGTTTTTGTCACATCCATTACACATAAGTAGCTTATAGGATGGAGAGCTTTAGACGAGCAAAGCTCAAACAATTCTGTAAATCTACAAATATTATTACATGTACAAGAACAGAAAAAATACAAATTAGTTCTGTCAACTGCCCCAAAACTACAACTCTACAAACAGAACCAAAGAAGCATGATCCATTAGCTGAGTGACAGAGACTATATTAAACACTATGTATAAGCTAAAATCTTGGTTCAATATTGAAATGTTTGCCTTTTTTCTTGCCTTATGAAGGAATGTTCTATTTATTGACACTTGTAAAAAATTTCAAACATTTATATAGAAGATAAGAAATTTGATCTCCAGAAGTAACACATACTTCTCTGTCAATTGACCTCGAATCGCAATGTACTTTTAATTTCAATATAGATCTAGACAAGAACAACTGAAAAATCTCTGATAAGAACGAAAAAAATATAATCTATATATATTTAAAACAATACATGTGGACAATTATAATTGGCCTGCTATGAACATTAATGTTTAAGCCATCACTACAACTATTCTCCATGGTGATAATATTGGGTAGGTTTTCAACAGAGAGCATTATCATGATCAAATAACCTGATAATTCAGGCTCCGTCACTGAACAATGTGATAATGTTGAAAATGGACACACCTATTATCACAATTATGTCTCTGATGACCAATTTGAAATTATCATACCTCATGTTTATGGGATAAGTTGAAACATTGTATCTCCCTCAGGGGAAATAAATATCGCATTTCCCTGAGGCACATGCCCCCTTGAAGACTGTCTACATTTCACACAGTGTCATCTCCTCTTCAGAAAATGTACAACAATGACCGAAAAAAATCTTATTTGTTTAAGAGGACAGAAATGAATTATTGCAGATGAAGTGCAGTTTGATGAAATTTTACATGGTCGGCAATAACATAAAACAACAATTTTCACTCATCACAAATTTAAGTAATATTTTACAAACAAATAGCAATTTACTCATTATTTTTTGTGTAATAAACAATTGATGTTCCTGTTTGCATTGCAATTACAGTTTATTTACCCAAATATGTCATATTTCCTGAGGGCATGCAATATTTTAGCTCAAAACAAGAAAACTAAAGTTTGGTGCGGTTTTAAATTTTCACATTTAGGTATATATGACTCAATCATTTCTAAGGTTTATTATTTCACAAATCAAATTTCCACAATCAACACACAATGTCCCAAAAAACTGTGAAAGTATCATCCCAACAAAAATTACTAGTTGTTAACGCAATCAACTGTTTCATAGCAATACACTTTTTTTTTTAATTATATTTTACACTATATGATATTTATATATTTACCCTTTTTCTCGTAAAGTAAAAATATAGTACAATATTTAAAATTTTGGTAGTCACCAACTCCTTTTGTAATAAGATTTTTTTAATACCTTTTTAATCATTCAACAATTCTTCAAATAAGAGTGTAAATTTGTTTTTAATTTATATTTTAGGAAATAGAGCATGAATGCTAGATACGTGTTGATAAATGTTTGTCATAAAAACATATATATCAGACTGTAAGTGATTGTCATTAATAAACACAATTTGAGTAGCAATAAATGTGGGATTTATTTATATAATGAGGTTCTAATTACTGGACATCAGACCTCAGTCTACTGTACAATGAGACAAACATCAAGATTACCATGTACATAATCTAAAACCTATTTGAAACTCTGTGTGGAATGTTCAGAGCAATGTCCAAGTGCATAGGTTCATTCAACCACGATCAGTGTCCAAGCACAGGCACATTTGACCAATGAGTGCTGGGGAGAGATGCTGTCAGCAGATCCACATGACATTGGTACTAGCACGTTCACTGCATCACATTACCAACATGTATCAGACTTGTATTAAGACTAGGACAGATCTAAATGACATGTGATCTTCAGAATTATCACATCAAACTAAGCTTTCACAGATGATTTAACAGTATTTGGACTATTAACAATGGAAACAGGACTGGCATTGAATATATCTAAATGAAGTGAACAGAATTGAGAATAGTGATCCATTCAGCATGAACAGAAATGAAATCAACACATTCAAAAGATGTGAACAGAACTGAGATCAACAGACCTAGTCAAAACACATGGGATTCACATTATCATAGTGTTACCTCATGACATTAGTAATTAAGACCAAAATTAACTCACATTTTATCAAGGCTATTGATAGAAATCAACAGTAATTGGCATTAATTAATGGTGCTTAATGGTGATCAAAATACATTGGAATATTGATAAAAAAAATCAACGGTGATTAACAGTGATAAAAAGTTACTAACGGTGATCAAAAGTTACCAACAGTGATTAAAAGTTACTAACGGTGATCAAAATGATTTCACACAAATCAAAAGTGACCAATGATGATCAACAGAGACTTGAAAGGATCAACTGAGTCAACAATACTTTAAAGTGATCTGATCATGAAGGAATCAAAACTTACTGATATCAACAGTGATCAAACATAATTTTTAACAGTGAGTAACAGTGAGTAACAGCGATCAACAGCGAGCAACATTTATCAACAATAAATGATCAAAAGATCCACAGTAATTAAAAGTGATAAAGGTAATTACAGAGATCAAAAGTAATTAAAATGATCAGCAGTAACTAAGGATGATCAACTCTTACTGATCATGAAACTATGATCAACAGTCACCAACAGGTATTCATAGTGATCAAAAACAATTTACAGCCATCAGTAATCAACTACATACTGGACAGTTTGTATCAAAAGTAAATACAGCAGCCGCCTCACCAACTACTACTTTATATCAGAAATATATTATTAATCATCGTTTAGTGCTTTTCCAAGAACAGGTTTCTGCATGTGAACTCATTGATCCACACAGCTTCTCAAATTATTAGACAAGAGAGTGATTTAGAAAAGAACAGAAGAATATAATGGATGTGTGCACATCTAATGACAAATTATGTAACAAGTGCTTTTTGAATCTTCAGACATAATGTAATTCATCATAGAAATCCAAGACTGATCAATACTCATCAGTAAGATCTATAACAGTTTCAGTGTGAAATTTAACTGGGAGTTTTTTTATTTGATTTTCACTTAAACAGTGCTGCAGCTGTTATCTGGAAGACTGGCAAGTGAATATTTCATTTTAAATCATTTTATGACATCAAGTTTTAATAGGGATATAGCATCAGATAAACTAGTCAGTCTTTTCATCATCAGCTATGATTTATATATTGCTTTCATCCATATTATTTTTGTTGGTGGTCCTCTGTAACTTGATGGCCATTTCTATCTTCCTGCGATGCCGTCTGATGATGAAACAGATGCGTATGATCCTATTAGCCCATTCCCAACAGGCAGTTGTCTACAGTATTCTGGCCATCCTGGCGTGTACCATCAAGTTGGTCCATGAAAACCCAGCCATCTTCTCCTGTATACTGTACCAAACAGTGGTATCGGTGGGCGTCGTGACCCCAGTGGTTCTCTCCACATACATGTCATTGGATAAATACATGTCCTTGGTATGGCCATTTTGGCATGCTCGAGTGATCACGCCCAAACTGACCATTAAGATCATCACGACTTTGGTGGTCAGTATCTTCTCCCTGGGATGTGTGTCTTTGGTGTATGTATACTTGATGTCAGATACATCTGAAGAGAAAGACTGTTACATGCCCCAGCACATACAAGTAGATGTTATATTTGAGGTGGTGATTCTAACATTATGTATCTTACTGGGCACTAGGTCGTGGATAGGGATCATCTGTCACACAAAGAAATATACAAATAAAGTCATACCGAGAGCAAACTCTCGCGAGAACATCTCTCGCTACGTGGAAACCTTTCAGATGTTAATTCTCATCTTCACTGTCAACTTTGTACAGAATGCAATAGTAATACCTATATACATTGTTGACATTATGAGAGTTATTCAGATAGAAAACACTGACCAATTAGAAATGGTTGACCGCAAGTTGCGAATTGGGTTTTTTGTAACCATATTGATCAATCCAATCATTTATATATTTAAATTTCGAGAGTGTCATTACCATGTTCTAAAGCTGTTTTGTTGCTGTGTCTATAAACTCCAAGAAAAGGCTGAGCGTTTAGAGAGTGCCTTTCATCTCGAGCATGCCAGGATACCCACACCCGTTATTGCCCCCGTCCAATTGTTAGACAGGGGATTCCCACTGCCGAGAACTCCACAGAAAAATCTGTTCGCAATACAAATCCCTGACAAAGAACAGCACAAGTGGTCACAGAAAAATTACAATGCCATTCATCTTTTTGTTGTATCCACAAGCAGACAAGATATTCCTTGAACAGTACAATAGTTGTAATAATAAGTTGATTAACTGACAATCTTCTCCACAAGGCCCTCATTTCTCTGGAGGGGGGGGGGGAAAGCCAAAAAATGGACTTATGACAAATCTTTTATTTGAGTTACAGAATGAGACGTGTAAAGTCAAGACAATGTTATTTGTTTCCAGAGAATTGGGGTCATTTGTTTTTATTTGAATTGTGAAGAGATAATTGCATTTTACTCACATAATTGCCGAAAAAACATTGCTTTTTTTATTCGTCAGGAAAACATATGATAATGTATATGAGTCTAATACATGTAGGTAGGATATACCTGGTATATTGCTATAATGTGTTTGGTGCCTTACACTTGGATTACATTCATGCTTTACAGTGATCTGTAAACTCTATATATATATATACATTTATTTTGAGTTTTCAGTATTGTGTAACAACTTTTTCAGATTTGCAATTTACAGTTTAGATATACAGATATTTACCTGAGCATGTACATAGTGAATTCTAATCCACAGTAGTTTTATGACATTCCCCAATGATATTTGCTTACCAAAAGAATTGTATACATTTTTCGAGTGCTTCATTATCATTTGTGCTATAGATTCAAATATCTGCATCTATCTGTTGTTTGTGAAATAAATATTTTAAAATGTAAATAATATTTATTCTTTTATTATTCTCTTTTCTATTTCTCTTATTTCACAATTTTCTTAATTCAGTGATATCTGTTATTCAGAACACAGAATTGAAATAATATTATAGCTCAATCTGTAATCTTCAACTCAGAAGAAACTGACAGCATTACGGTTACAGTATAGCATAGTGATATGGGATGTTTGTGAACAAAGAGAATTACCTACTAGTTATAAAAATCGTTCATTATATGCAATCCCTTTGTCAGAGAATTCATAACACTATATCTTACACTAGAATACCAACAATCAGCAACAATCTACCTTTTTTCTGACCTGCATATGAAGTCTACCTGTCTATAAAGACTGTTTTATGAGTGACCATTGAGTAAACCTGATTTGCATTGTGTTGTTCCGAAAGTTTCCAGAGTCGATCAGATGCTTAGACTTTCATGACCGATGCAAGAGTTCGTATGATACGCCACTTTCTTTACACAAAATTAATTTATTTAAGGATTAACTTGTTGAATAGATTTTTTATGTTATGGAGATATAACACAAAAATCTGAGTGTACTCTAAATAAACCGCGAAGCGGTTTATGATGAGAGTACACTCAGTTTTTGTGTTATATCTCCATAACATAAAAAATCTATTCAAATTAATCCTTATAATTCAATTTACTAAAGATAATCTCTTCAACATTTAAAATTCATTTTGGGACTCTTTTGTCTATGAAATTATTACGCCGTCATCTCAGCCAATCAGAAGCGACGTTACAAACGGCGACGCCATTTTTTCCTTTATGGGCTGATAAAGTAAATTTTTAAGCCAATGGAAATGCTCGTAACAAGCAACATTGAATTATAGTAGAACATCGCTGAAAGGTATATCTTAGTACATGTTTTTGAAAGGTCTGTGTCACTAAATCACGGCAAAATCTATAAAACAGCAATATAAGACACAAACTTCAGATGGAATTTTGGCATAGCGGATGTACACAGACTCCACACCCGACAAGGAAAATAATAGTGCGAGAGTATGCTCGCACTAAAAAACGAGCATCGAAAACCAAACAAACTGACAATATTTAAACACATTTAATCATCTACTATCTGCAATTTTTTTATTAAAATCTCAAAATTCTACAGATTTTACCAGGCAGGACAGGATTGGATAAGATAGACTAAATACTGCCTGCATTTCCTGGCAGGGGTATGGACAAGAGGACAAAGGAAACACAAAATTTCATATCCATTTCATGGTGGAGGTATACATAAACATTTATAAAGTGCTCTTACCTTCATGAACACTTTCTGTACAAAGACGAGATGGTTGAGTAGATCGGTTGTCAGGCTGTGTTCAAACATGCCAACTTCTGCTACAGCGTTAAGGTAACTTCCTTCCTTCAGCATCAGTCCTTGGCCTGTCAGACTCTCCGTGGCCATCGGACCCTCGTTACTGGAGGACGTGGAATGACGGTAGTCGGCGAACATGTGTATCGGGGGTAGGTCTATACTGGCCTGGGATGGGATTGATGTCTCTGGAGTAGTGACCACCTAGAAGGAATAAGATAAATGAGATTTTGAAATAACTTGTATATAACAATAAAGAAAATCTCTATTTGAGCACAGATCAGTCATAACTAGTAAATGAAGTATTGCTTCAACCACATAATGAATATATGTCACTTGACTAAGAAGTGTTCAAAATGTGGTTTTTTGTTGAAAGCAGAAACAACAAGAGGTCTGTGGGCCTTAGCGGTCACCTGAGTTCGGATACAGAATGAAACAAAGAATATAATCACTATATATTGGCTCATCAGGCCCTTGAAATCAGTCAATGATTTCATAACTTTGACTTTTCAATCTGGTTCCATCAAATGTGTGAATTCAAATTTTTTTTTTTTTTTTTTTTTTAATTTTTAGTCATTTTGACCCCATTGGCCCCGCCCATCTGCCCCTGGAGGTCGGCCAGGACCAATATGGATATGATGCTAAAATGCTATTGTAGGGTAATAATTATAACCAAGTTTGACTCATTTCCAATGAAAATTAATTAAAAGTAAATTAAAATACTATCTCAGGCTAATAATTCTAATAAAGTTTGACTCATTTCCTATAAAAATTGAGCAAATCAGGCTCAAAAATGTGTTTTCCCTATATAAACTATAGTTAACCCCCTCCCCAATGGGAAACGTAACCCCAGGGTCGTATAATTCACAATTTTTGTAAAGGACCTTAAGAACTTTCAATCTATTAAGAGTGTTTGATCCCATCATTTCTGGAATTTCAGAAAAATATCTTAGAAGTTTTAACCTGTTTGATCCCTTTTGGCCCCACCCCTCAGGCCCCTAGGGGGCTGGGACCATATAATTCACAAGTTTGATTGACCTTTGGCAATGGAAGGTTTCTGCAAAATTTCAACAAAGTTGTTTCAGTAGTTTAGAAGAAGAAGTCAAAATTGTTTACCGTCATACGATGGACGACGACGGACAAAAGGCGAATAGAATATGTCACTTGAGACTTCGTCTCAGGTGACCTAAAAATTCTCATTGATAAAAACACACTGCAGGTGTAAGCATATGATTAAGATTTACCTTGGATTTGAAGCTGAGTGAGTGTTTCTGTAAATCCACAGTAAATCTGGCCTTCTTGCCTGTCATACCAGTCAGGGTTATAGCTCCAGTCTGAAAAACATGCAAACTCTCATATATTGTACATGTTACATAAAAAGTATAAGACGGCCCAAAGTGCAGTTGATAGTAGCAAGAGACTTTCCACAATTACTCCAAGTGAGATAGGGAGGACCCTTCCACAAGGCGAATACTGGAAAAATGGTGAATAAATCATATTATACATTAATACTAAATTAAATAAAAAGCCAACGTTTTTAACAATGCTTCGAGAAAAACTGTCAAACCTGTCTATAAAGTCCATAAAACGGATCAAGCAAAAACAGCCTTTATAGCCAAGTGGCCTTTATACACAAGTGAAATGTGTTGTTATTTTCCATTTGGGATATCAAGCAACTAGTCTTATCATTTAATAGATGGTCTTTACGTCGCTCTAGGTGTTTACAAAAGACAGATGGTACTAAAGTATGAACTACCTTGTGCTGAGCTTTAAGTGAGGGCAGGAGAGAGGCACCAGTGACGAGTCCTTGTAACACAGCCTTGAAGTGAAGGTGTAGAAAACTCGGCTTTCTCTGGTCTTTTTCCTTCACTTTCGTGGTTTTTGGGGCTTGTTGTGGAGTTGTCTCCCCTTTTCCAGTCTCAGCACTATCCAACTCTGGATGTGTTTCCAGGGTTCGACTGTATCATAAACAAATATTCATTAAATACATGGGATTTTTCTTTAAGTTTTCCAAGTGATTTGTCTTGAATTCCACATTTTACATTTTCAAAAATATATGATTTTAAAACTATTGGACAATTCATTAAACAAAGGAAGTTTTTTTTTTATTGATTAGCCAATGTTAATCTTTGCATCACTTTATTCAAGACCTAACAGATTTCATGTAGACCTTGTGTTGTACCTTGTTCTGTTGAATGGCCTCCTAAACTCTTGTAGAGTAGAAGTGATCTGACGTGAACTCCTTGTCATCATGTCGTGGAGTACAATTGGATGCTGAGGTATATTTACGTCAATTACGCCAATCGACACCATGGCAGAGTTATGGTCCTTGCCTCGCCTCATGATGGTGGTATAGAGTGCTTGAGATTTGTCAATCTTCACTGTTACAACAGTCCTGTAACATCAGCAACATATACATTTACTCTTTTCGTTTTAGAGATATTGTGTATAGTTTATCAAATAACTGGCCCACTCAAGCATGTCATAGATACTGCGAGACACACATATATGTCACATTATTGTCTCTGACCTTTGTAGAACTCCAAGCTGTGTTATAAAAGGTAAAATATTAAATACACAGAAGAAATATAACAATAAGTTTTTAAGGGAATAGCCCTGATGTAAACAGTAAATTAATGAAAATTACATGAAAATAACAATTTGCATAAACAAATTACAACTCCACTGATTTCTCCACAGTTTGTAACATGATACTATGAAATTAACTAGAATTTGAACAAAGTATTTTGTGATCTTGAGTCTTACTTGATCTCAGGAGGAAGGCCTTCCACAAGTTTCATCATGGTATGACCTATATGTGCTGTCACAGATGACTCAGAAGATTTTCTGTGTAAGAAACCTTGAAATGGACAGAAGTATTATTAACACATGGATTTTCAACTTCTTTTATTTTACAACAAGTGTGGACCAAGATTTTTTTTATTAATATTAACTCTATGTTGGTCTAGATGCCATGGAGCAAAGGGATGTGTGAGGAAACCACAGAACTCTCAGACTGGGGACATTGTTGTGTGGTTGAGTAACTTGGTGGTCTAGCCATTCACTCTTTACCTATCTGCCTGGCATAGACATGAGAAGGGGTATGGGGTCACCTGATGAGTCTGATGGTTTTTGGCATACTCTAGTTTCCTCCCACTCTAAGACCTCTTGCACTCCTACATGTGGCCATTGAAAGTGATTTGTATATGTTGAATAACTTGTCAATATACGTATAAAGAGGAAGGAAGTTTATAAATACCCTGGGTCTTATGGTCAGGCAGGTGACCCCGTACTTATTAGGGTCTTAATGAAAAGCATATCATTATCTCTAATCCCCACAACCACTTCAATTAACACTAAGATTATTTGTAACGCCTCACCTTTGACCTTTTCCCTGTAAGATCCACTAGCATGCACATTCCTGAGTTCCGACTCCAATTTAAGTCCACTAAGTACTGCCATAATCTTTACTTTCTCAATCTTAGCGATACCAAACACCACCAATGGGATACTCTCACCAACATAGATACCTGTTGGAAAACACAAATTCATCCACAAAATTACAATTTACAAGGTGCACACAGTAAATTTCATTATTTCAGGCTTTCTTTTGCTGTTAAACCTAAAATGGAAATCGTATTATTGGCTTGAAATTTTCTTTTAATCAAATTTTTTTCTTGATTGATCATTAGTAAGTATACTTTATTTCTGAACATCCTGATATAGATAAATGTAAATTAACTTAAAAATTAACGCAATGCAATCATAGAACTTGTTCTGTGTCAATATGACAAAGAAATCCTATCACTACTCACTCTGCCTAAAGCTGGTACTCTTAAATGAGGAATAAGCCAGATTCTTCTTCCCAATATTTCCTTCTTCTGCATCTACCACTTTCTGACCCGACACTCGAGCTGATTTCTTCGTCAGACGCGGTGTCCCAGGGGTCCCAGATTGATCCTGTTGACCTTCACCAGGTTCTTCCTCAATGATTGGAAGTTTGAATGACGGTTTACGCCCGACAGTTTTTGTTTCTGGCATTGTGGAGTAAAGCTCTAGAAGATGATACAATGTCCTCCAGCATTTAGGTGTACTCTCCTTGATTTCATCCACGATTGTTTTCTCAGCCAGAGTAGGAGAAGATGTGTCCTCCAGCTCTATGGTGACTGAGTCGGACAGGTTGAGAGATTGAGGAGGGGTAGTGATCTCTGTAGATTTTGGTCCACTCCTCTGTAATGTTCCTTGGCCCTTGTTTAACAATGGTGGTCGTTTCATAGGTAACTTATCAGGCCGTCTGTTGTCGAATGGTAATTTGAAGGATTTGGATAACAGCGATCCAGTTTTGGGGTTAGGATATTGAGATGGTGTACCGTGGTGGTGATGTTGGTGGTGATCATGGTCGTGCCCGCTCTTCCAACTTGGAGTGCGTGGTATTTCCCCAGAAGGGGGAGACAACCCACCACTTTGATGAGAGGCATCTGAATGTTGTGTGTCTGCACTGGATGTAGAGTCCTTTGAGTCCTGTTTACGGTGAGTTTTAATCCACTCGAGGTCGGAGTGGCTCTGCTTTAACTCCTGTCGAGTGTCGTTCACATTCTCAGCCATCGTTACGAACTGATGGATGAGTCGTAGCAAAGGCATGTCAACATACTGAGTCACAGCCTGAATGTTCATCATAAAATTCACCTGCAAAGTCGTAGGCTTGGCCTCTAGTTTATGCATAGCAAAATTACGAGGCATTCCTCCTTTTGTCCTGTCGGTAGACTCACCAGATTCCTTTAGTTCAAAGTCAACAACGTCATTCATAGATATGTTAGCTGAGAAATCCTCACACAGAAAAGCCGGTGTGTCCAAACTGATGTTCCACTTTGGATGTTTACGGCTTTTCCCCTTTCCTTTCGTACTCTTCCTGTCAGACTCAGCTATTTGTATCTTTAGAAAGTCTAGCTTACCCTGCAGTGACAAACTACCTCCAAACTTCTTCATCATAGCCGATGGCCTCACTCCCTCGACATGTAGACCAATACTCTGTAGGAATGGCTTAAACAGACTCTGAGCATCAGCGAGCTGCATAATAGAGGTAGCCATAGTTAACTGTTCATCATTCAAGTCCATGCGGCTATCGTCCTGACTCCATCCACTACCAAATGCCCCCAACAAGGAATCCTGTCTCTTGTAGGAACTCCTATTAGGACAAAATGCAATACTTTTATTTTTTACATAATATAAATATCAAATGAATTTGGCCTACAGCCATTGTTTTATTCTTCCATTTTATGCAGACAAAATTGAATTTAAAGTATTCACAGCTGAAGTGGAATGGCATGAAAATATTAGCATTTTGAAACAAATTTTAAGAAAACTTAAAGTTTCTTTTAATGTTTGTATGTATGCCCTTCATAAGCATCCTTTATCAGTAATGGCGCGATCACTAGTCATGTGACCTACTTACCGCTCATCATCCAATGGCTGACCACGAAACTGTTCCTGCTGCCGCGCCATCCACAGGTACAAATCTCCGGACTTGTCCACTTTGTGCTTTAGAATCGACTGTTTCATAAATTCAGTCTTCATTGGAGTTGGGGGTGGAGTCATCTCCTGCTGATCCAGACTGTTAAGACTAGTAGCTGCGGAATGGAAGCTATAATTACTGTCATTCCTTGTGATAGGAGGCGGAGCTAGAGGTCCCGGTTTCGGACTGGCCGATGGAACACGTTTCTCTGGAGATTCCACCAGGTCCCCATCAGACTTGCCCTGTGTGACCAGACGTTTGTATTTGGAGGAAGTGCCCGACATGTTACTAGCTGTATCTGGATTATT